>NC_143028.1:44188500-44504000 GCF_057628025.1 Oncorhynchus mykiss
GTGGAAAATGGCCAGCAGTGAATGTAGCCTCTCTTTTTATTCCTCAAAACAAGGCTTCCTGCCAAATCTGTGAACTGAATCAGTCCACGGAGAATGTCTGTCATCAGACGCCAGACACAGAACTGGGGACAGCAGCAAGAGCATTATGCTGCCATTACAGCTAGGCTATGCTTTATAAATATACTGCAGATGTAACAATTCAGCCAGTCTATGTAGTATTCACCTCTGTCACTCGGTCGCGTCACACCATTGTTAGGAATTTTTGCAAGACTCTCTCTGGCATATTGTCGCCCAAGAGTTTACTGGTGCCCAGTCATTCTCAGTCATGAAGATATCCCTCTAGTGGTGTGGGGGCTGTGCTTTGGCAAAGTGGGTGTGGTTATATCCTGCCTGATTGGCCCTGTCCGGGGGTGTCATCGGATGTGGCCACAGTGTCTCCTGACCCCTCCTGTCTCAGCCTCCAGTATGTATGCTGCAGTATTTTATGTGTCGGGGGGCTAGGGTCAGTTTGTTATATCTGGAGTACTTCTCCTGTCCTATCCGGTGTCCTGTGTGAATTTAAGTATGCTCTCTCTTATTCTCTCTTTCTTTCTCTCTCTCGGAGGTCCTGAGCCCTAGGACCATGCCTCAGGACTACCTGGCATGATGACTCCTTGCTGTCCCCAGTCCACCTGGCCATGCTGCTGCTCCAGTTTCAACTGTTCTGCCTGTGATTATTATTATTTGACCATGCTGGTCTTTCATGAACATTTGAACATCTTGGCCATGTTCTGTTTTAATCTCCACCCGGCACAGCCAGAAGAGGACTGGCCACCCCACATAGCCTGGTTCCTCTCTAGGTTTCTTCCTAGGTTTTGGCCTTTCTAGGGAGTTTTTCCTAGCCACCGTGCTTCTACACCTGCATTGCTTGCTGTTTGGGGTTTTAGGCTGGGTTTCTGTACAGCACTTTGAGATATCAGCTGATGATGTAAGAAGGGCTATATAAATACATTTGATTTGATTTGATTTGATTTAAGCAAACAATTTACCCCTATAAAATGACGGACCATTCCACCAAGATAAGTTATTCACTGCAGGTGATATCATTTGGGTCCTCTGAACAGCATGGTGGAAAGGAAGTAAGTATTCTGTTTTTTGGTCTATTCACAATTGTTTCATTATCCTTGACTGAGGTGGTCGAGCTCGACATGTAAACCCTGTTCGCTCAATTGATGTTAGGAAAACTTTCATTTGATGTCACTTTCATCATGTGTATGAATGTATACACATACATGTATGTATGTATGTGTATGTATAATTCCTAATTTCATGAACACCAGGTAGTCCCAATGCTCTTCACCACATAAGGAGTAATGTTTTAGCTGATCTATAGCTAAAACCTCAACCTTGTTCTCATTAACCCTTTCAAATGGCCCAACGGTGACATATGGTGTTCATGAAATTAGGAAATGTACACATGTTCCACACATAATGAAAGTTTTCCTAAAATCAATTGAGCAAACAGGGTTGACATGTCAAATAACCTGTAACCCCGCACACCCACTCGGTACCGGTACCCCCTGTAAATAGCCTCGTTATTGTTACATTTTTTACTTTAGTTTATTTGATAAATATTTTCTTAACTCTTCTTGAACTGCACTGTTGGTTAAAGGCTTGTAAGTAACCATTTCACGGTAAGGTCTACACTTGTTGTATTCGACGCGTGTGACAAATAAAGTTTGATTTGTTCAGTTTGATATTATACAGTGCCTTTGGAAAGTATTGAGATCTCTTGTCTTTTTCTACATTTTGTTAAGTTACAGCTTTATTCTAAAATGGATTAAATAAATAAAACATCTCATTAATCTACATACAATACCCCATAATGACAATGCAAAAACAGTTTTTTAGACATTTTTGCACAAGTATTCAGACTTGAAATTGTGCTCAGGTGCATCCTGTTTCCATCAATCATCCTTGAGATGTTTCTTGAACTTGATTGGGGTCCACTTTGTAAATTCAAATGATTGGGCATGATTTGGAAAGGCAAACAACTATCCATATAAGGTCACACAGTTGACAGTGCATGTCAAAGCAAAAACTAAGCCATGAGGTCAAAGGAATTGTCCTTAGAGCTTTGAGACAGGATTGAGTCGAGGCATAGATCTGGGGAAGGGTACCAAAAAACGTCTGCAGCATTGAAGGTCCCCAAGAACACAGTGCCTCCATCATTCATCAATGGAAGAAGTTTGGAACCACCAAGACTCTTCATAGAGCTGGCCGCCCGGCCAAACTGAGCAATCGGGGGAGAAGGGGCTTGGTCAGGGAGGTGACCAAGACCCCGATAGTCACTCTGACATCTCCTCTGTGGCGATGGGAGAACTTTCCAGAAGGACAACCATCTCTGCAGCACTCCACCAATCGGGCATTTATGGTAGAGTGGCCAGAAGGAAGCAAAAAACAGATGACAGCCCACTTGAAGTTTGCCAAAAGTCACCTAAAAACTCCCAGACCATGAGAAACAAGATTCTCTGGTCTGAAGAAACCAAGATTGAGTTTTGTGGCCTGAATGCCAAGCGTCACGTCTGGAGGAAACCTGGCACCATCCCCACGGTGAAGCATGGTGGTGGCAGCACCATGCTGTGGGGATATTTTTCAGTGGCAGGGACTGGGAGACTAGTCAGGATTGAGGCAAAGATGAATGGGGCAAAGTACAGAGAGATCCTTGATGAAAACCTGTTCCAGAGCACTCAGGACCTCACACTGGGGCAAAGGTTCACCTTCCAAGAGGACAACGACCATAAGCACACAGCCAAGACAATGCAGGAATGGCTTCGGGACAAGTGTCTGAATGTCCTTGAGTGGCCCAGCCAGAGCCCGGACTTGATCCCAATCGAACATCTCTGGAGAGACCTGAAAAAAAGCTGTACAGCAACGCTCCCCGTCTAACCTGATAGAGCTTGAGAGGATCTGCAGAGAAGAATGGGAGAAACTCCCCAAATACAGGTATGCCAATCTTGTAGCGTCATACCCAAGAAGACTTGATGCTGTCATCGCTGCCAAAGGTGCTTAAATAAAGTACTGAGTAAAGGGTCTGAATAGTTGTGTGAACGTGTTATTTCAGTTTTTTATTTTTAATAAATTACCAAAAATTCCTAGAACCATATTTTGCTTTGTCATTGTGGGGTATTGTGTGTAGATTGATGAGGAACAAATATGTTTTATACATTTTCGAATAAGACTGTAACGTAACAAAATGTGGACAAAGTCATGGCGTCTGAGCTTTTTCTGAATGCACTGTATGTGGGTTTATTTGCCCTTGGGATATTTGCCCTTGGGATATATTTATCAAAAAAAATATTTTAAATAATAATTAGGCAGTTTAATAAGTGTCTGTAACAGGTTTGACAGACAGTGTGGTACAACTTGAAATAAAATGTTCTTAGTTCATAGGATTTTAAGGCCTGAGATGGAAAACATATTTTTCCAGTAGGCTGAACACATCCTCTATGCAAATGAATGTTGAAAGAAGATATTTTGCATGTCAAAAAGGCACCCATTTTGTGCAACAAACCAACTAGGAAGACACAAACCTGTCATTACTATTATGTCATCACATTTGGACCAGACTAGGGTTGCAAAGGGATGGTACATTACTGGTAAACTACCCGATTTTTGGGAAATTTCAAGGATTTTATGTAATTTATCACAAAACATCTAGTAGCCCTTTTAGGTACTAAAGATTATCACAGGTGTCTGTAATTATCTCTGGCCCTCTGTGTGGTCTTATCACACGTTAAAATATATAAAATAATCAAATAAACTCTATTTTTTTAATGACAAGCTGTAACATTACCCTAAATATAAACCATCAACTTTGTGAATTCTATTAATGTTTAATATGAGGGTTTCAGCATGAAATGTCCTTTATATATATTTTTACACTTTTATTTATTTAATTATTTCTGTCTTTGTTTTAAATGTTTTTGCGACAAACTGTTGGCAGTTGTGAAAAAAGTAAATGGTTGTGCCCCTGCGGAAATCTGTCATGGATCCCCCCGGTACTGCTGCTCATTCTGTTCACCAGCTCCGGAGATCTACGTCACCGGCCTTCTAGGTGTCACTGAACTGGATCATCACCACCAACCCCGGACTGTATTGTCTCATTATGCACACCTGGTTCCCATTCCCCCTGATTGTTCCCCATTGTCCTTGTTGGTTATTGTTACCAGGTCCGTTGGTCCTGTTAGCACCTGTGCTGTTGTATGTTTGTTTGGGTGGAGTAAATAAACCCCCTATTACATATTCCTGCACCTGTCTCCAATCATTAGACAAGGTGACAAAATCAAATTAACATAATACATGGGCTGCGTCTCAATCCATCACTTTCACCGTTGTTGCCCTTCCACACCTGCGGTGAAAGGTGGCAGAGCTAGAGCGGTGTTCGTCAGACCTTGAGACATCCTGAAAATCGGTCTTCTCACAAAATCGTATGTAGCATCCGAACGGTATGGCCTACAAACTACTGAAAGATCCATCAATCTATTGAAATAAAAGAGTGCCATTGTTGATTAGATGCTTTTTTCATTAATTTGTCTATTTTCTCTTGAACCATATTGTCTATCCACTAAACTCACAAACAATATGGTTACTGATGTAAAATATGAAGACTATATATATATATATATATATATATACATACACTTTTTTTAAAATTATTTAAGTATAAATTATCAAAGATACCATAGATTGCCTGTCAATTACCAAAGATTCTGCATCCCTACTCAAGACAGATGGCAATGTTGTAATTAGCTAGCAAAGTTCATCAAAAATTCCCAACGTTAAAATCTGTCCTCTCCCCTCACTCTTAGAAAGCTAGCTGACGTTATACTACATCTAAATTAAATCTGTCGACATCACAAAGATAACAAGGTTTTCCCACCAATTATCTGCCCCCTCCAGAAATGTAATTGCGTTTCCAAGTCACCATAACCCACTTTAGACTTCAAGAGAACGCTCGGAACAATATTGTGACAAAATGTGCAGCCCATGAGTAGTTTGTACTGTAGATCGAGACATGACAAGCTGGATCAAATGCACAGTGAGGTTGACGTTGCAACGTCCAGTCTGAGCAGTGTACAGAATGCCCTAGGATGAGATTGACTTCTGGCTCTGAGGTGGGAGGACTGAGGAAGCACCCCTCAGAGAAAATTTTATTTTTTAAACCTTTTTATATAACTAGGCAAGTCAGTTAAGAACAAATTCTTATTTTCAATGATGGCCTAGAAACAGTGGGTGATCAGGGGCAGAATGACAGATTTGTACCTTGTCAGCTCAGGGATTCGAACTTGCAACCTTTCGGTTACTAGTCCAATGCTCTAACCACTGTGAGTCTATAGCACATCACTGGAATCCAGGCTACACTTCCGTATCTGGTTAAAACATCCTCCTCCTCCTCCTCCTCTTATTGTTGCTGACAACACAGAGCTCTTTGAAGTGTCAAGGTGTGTTCATCTGTATTTATGAACGTGTGTGTGCTGGGGATTAGAGATGAAGCAATATAATAACATTATCGCTACAGTATACACAGTACAGTGCAGCTCTATCAACACCAACTCACATGTGTATCCTACAGACAATAAAAGGGAGAGACAACATTATAAATCTTTATATATTTTTTTTATCAAAGTCTAAAACAAAAGCTTACTGCCTACCTGCTGCAGGTTGGTCAATACTTATGCAGAGGTGTACAGTAATGGACTTTTTGTTGAGTTGAATGGATTTAATGTAAAGCTTTTGACAAAAAATGACTATTCAAAGTAAATAAACTAAATATAGGCCTACAGAGATATGACAAAATTAAATAACATATATATGGTACAATAACTAAAGCATTCTCAATTCCCATTGTAATACCACCAACAAAGTGGTATCTTAGTATTTCAATTGCTTGAAGCTGAGATGTGGTTAGAGCTGGTGGAAATGTTCATGTCAGCACAGTTTAACGAAGGCCAATGTTTAGGAGAGATGAAACGAGCATGGCTGATTGCATCGTATCAAGGACATGCACATTTGTATCACTGTATGGACTTTACATGTGATAATGTGCCGTGGTGGACCAAAAGCTGTACTGTCATATTTTTATCTAAAATAGTACTGTAACTAATTTCAAGTCCATTCAGGCCTTGAATTTAGAATGAATAGAATTAATGGCTGTTCAAACATACAGTGGGAGAGAACAAGTATTTGATACACTGCCGATTTTGCAGGTTTTCTTACTTACAAAGCAAGTAGAGGTCTGTACTTTTTATCATAGGTACACTTCAATTGTGAGAGACGGAATCATTGTATGATTTTTAAGTAATTAATTTGCATTTTATTGCATGACATAAGTATTTGATCACCTACCAACCAGTAAGAATTCTGGCTCTCACAGACCTGTTAGTTTTTCTTTAAGAAGCTCTCCTGTTCTCCACTCATTACCTCATTACCTGTATTAACTGCACCTGTTTGAACTCGTTACCTGTATAAAAGACACCTGTCCACACATTCAATCAAACAGACTCCAACCTCTCCACAATGGCCAAGACCAGAGAACTGTGTAAGGACATCAGGATTAAAAATGTAGACCTGCACAAGGCTGGGATGGGCTACAGGACAATAGGCAAGCAGCTTGGTGAGAAGGCAACAACTGTTGGTGCAATTATTAGAAAAGTGAAGAAGTTCAAGATGACGGTCAATCACCCTCGGTCTGGGTCTCCATGCAAGATCTCACCTCGTGGGGCATAAATTATCATGAGGAAGGTGAGGGAGCAGCCCAGAACTACACGGCAGGACCTGGTCAATGACCTGAAGAGAGCTGGGACCACAGTCTCAAAGAAAACCATTAGTAACACACTACGCCGTCATGGATTAAAATCCTGCAGCGCACACAAGGTCCCCCTGCTCATGCCAGCGCTAGTCCAGGCCCGTCTGAAGTTTGCCAATGACCATCTGGATGATCCAGAGGAGGAATGGGAGCAGGTCATGTGGTCTGATGAGACAAAAATAGAGCTTTTTGTCTAAACTCCACTCGCCGTGTTTGGAGGAAGAAGAAGGATGAGTACAACCCCAAGAACACCATCCCAACCATGAAGCATGGAGGTGGAAACATCATTCTTTGGGGATGCTTTTCTGCAAAGGGGACAGGACGACTGCACCGTATTGAGGGGAGGATGGATGGGGCCATGTATCGCGAGATCTTGGCCGACAACCTCCTTCCCTCTGTAAGAGCATTGAAGATGGGTCATGGCTGTGTCTTCCAGCATGACAACGACCCGAAACACACAGCCAGGGCAACTAAGGAGTGGCTTCGTAAGAAGTATCTCAAGGTCATGGAGTGGCCTAGCCAGTCTCCAGACCTGAACCCAATAGAAAATCTTTGGAGGGAGCTGAAAGTCCATATTGCCCAGCAACAGCCCCAAAACCTGAAGGATCTGGAGAAGGTCTGTATGGAGGAGTGGGCCAAAATCCCTGCTTCAGTGTGTGCAAACCTTGTCAAGAACTACAGGAAACGTATGATCTCTGTAATTGCAAACAAAGGTTTCTGTATCAAATATTAAGTTCTGCTTTTCTGATGTATCAAATACTTATGTCATGCAATAAAATGCTAATTAATTACTTAAAAATCATACAATGTGATTTTCTGGATTTTTGTTTTAGATTCCGTCTCTCACAGTTGAAGTGTACCTATGATAAAAATGACAGACCTCTACATGCTTTGTAAGTAGGAAAACCTGCAAAATCAGCAGTGTATCAAATACTTGTTCTCCCCACTGTAACACATTCAATGCTATTCCTTGCTGGAAAATATGGATTTACATTTACCACACACTCTATTCCAGAGTGACTTACAGGGGCAATTAAGGTTAAGTGCCTTGCTCAAGGACACATCGACAGACTGTTCACCTAGTTGGCTTGGGAATTCAAACCAGCGACCTTTCGGTTAATGTCGCAACACTCTTAACCGCTAGGCTACCTGGCGCCCTACAACTTGACATTTGCCTTCTACAAGTCATTTTTCAAAAACATTGAAAAGCACCTGACAAATATCCATGGGTCACAGCCTAAGATCAACAGCCGATAAATGTCCAGCCATCACGCCTATGCAGACAGTCGGAGACAATGCGTGCACTTTGTGGCAACCTCCAGAATGAAGTCAGCATCTCAGAGAAGACGTTCCCAGCCCACAGCCTGTCACTTTAATGTTGCTACCTACTGGGCACAAACGTCAATTAAACGTCTATTCTACATTGGTTCAACGTTATTTCATTGAAATTACTCGGTGGGCTCTTACTGCAGCCGTTGTAAGGGGGCAATGAAATTGTCTGTGATTAAAATATCCTGTACCCTTACAGGAGAGGATATGGCATGGATATTGATTTGTTCCTCAGAAGTTGAGACGTTCCTGTTAATTTCTCCTTCTCTACATTAAGCACACCTTGCTGACTGAGGAGGATCAGAGCTGCATGACTTCCCCTCCATGACAGCACAGGGGCTATCCGTTTAACCACACAGGTAATCAAAGCAGAGATTAACATGCCTGCAGAAGGACAAAATGGTGTGTTTGTGTGTACCTGTGTGTGCTTATGTCCAACATACTCATCTCTCTCTCTGGGAGGCTTTGACAAGCCCTGTCAGGTGCTGTGTCCGTATTGACTGATCAGCAGGATGTGTCTGTATTCTGCGTGTGTGCGTGCATGAGCAAGCACCTGTGTGTGCGCGCGCGCGTGTGTGTGTGTGTGTGTGTGTGTGTGTGTGTGTGTGTGTGTGTGTGTGTGTGTGTGTGTGTGTGTGTGTGTGTGTGTGTGTGTGTAGAGCCTGCATCCGTATCGAGCGATAACAGCATGATGCGAGGTAAATCTGACCTGCCCCAGGAATCAGGGATTAATGGAGAGACCTGGCAGACAGTTTCCTCCTGTGCTTCAGTCAACACCTGCAGCCCTAGATTCTTCCTCCGTATTGTCAATATAGTCCTATTAATATGTCTGTGTTGGGGGCATTGTCTAAAGGTGTCAGACTTTATCCAGGGCAGACACAGCCAAGAAGACATGTTTAAAATAAATGATGCAGCAAAAATATGTCTGTTAAAGTCAGCTGCGGATGATTCTAAAAGACGCTGGGTAATTTAAGCATAGTATTTTTAGGAGGGAGTGTGACTGGGCCATCCTTGAACTCAGAAATAATTGAAGATGTATTTTTCTTTTCCTCCTTGGCTTTTAATTGGGGATTGGGGAAATGGATCATCTGAGAGGGAGGAGTCAATCATTCAGAAGCCAATGTTTCCTTTGATCTGCACTCATTGAACTCTGATCCCTGTTGTTAATCTGCAACTTAATGGATACCTCCATTCTGAATGCTTACTCTCAGTAACCACACACATAGGTAGGAATGCAAACACACACACACACACACACACACACACACACACACACACACACACACACACACACACACACACACACACACACACACACACACTCCCCATACTACAGTAGATAAATCTCATAAATCAACACTTCAATCAGTGTAGATGAAGGGGAGGAGACAGGATAAATAAGGATTTTTACGCCTTGAGACATTTGAGACATGGATTGTGTATGTGTGCTATTCAGAGGGTGAATGGTAAAGACAAAATATTTACAGTTTTTTACAATCACTTTGGCATGAATTTCGGAGACCTTGATGTAATTTTTCAAAACTCTAGACACAAAACTCACAACCAATGATCAAAATGCACATTTTTCAAAACTCAAACACTTTTTCCAATTGCTTGGATACAATACACATAAAGCTAAGATCATTTGTTCATTGAACTAAAATCACCTGTTCAAAATAACACAACTTAACATCAAAGTATTACCATTTCAAAATGAAATTCACATGAGATGACTGAGTATTAATTTCATTACAATGATCTAAGTATCAATTGATACAACTGCTCAAAATGATAAGTAACTGTTGCATTACTCTTAATGCATAGTTTTATGGAAACTGACAAACAATATTCCATGTTAATATCATGAAAGTTTCAGAATAACGAGATCCATTGACACCAATTACCGTGGAACATGAACCAATTGGACTACATTATCTATGGATGTAATATTTAATCATCATTCTTTATCAGACACTGTTTCTATGGTCCCATGTACCACTCTCCCGGACCATGTTTTCAGATTTGACATTACTGTACACTCACCAGCCACTTTATTAGGTTCACCTATCTAATACTGGGTAGGACTGGCATTTGTGGCCTTTCTGTTAGCTTGAATGAGTCTGGACATTCTCCTCGGACCTCTCTCATTAACAAGTTGTTTTTGCCCACTGAAATGCCGCTCACTGAATGTGTGTTGTTTATCATACCATTCTCTGTAAGCTCTAGAGACTTTCTGAGATGCTGGAATCCCCATGTGTAGCATCAACAATCATACCACGGTCAAAGTTGCTTAGATTACGCATCTTGCCCGTTCTAATTTAAGGTCGAACAACAACTAAAGCTCTCTACTCTATAGACTCTATATATTGAGTTGCAGGCAGCTACATGATTCGCTGTTCGAATGTAACCTTCCTTGATGGGCTAAATCAGGTCTGTAGAGCTGATGGCATGACCTATGTCATTTTGTGGGATAATGTCAGGTTCCACCTTGCTCAAATGGTGCAAGCATGGTTTCAGGCCCATCCACAATTTACCACCCTGTACTTACCCCCGTACTCTCCTTACTTAAAACCTGATTGAGGAATTTTTCTCCACATGGAGGTGGAAGGTATATGCTAGGCACCCTCACGAACAAGCCACCCTTCTCCAGGCCATGGATGACGCATGCAATGACATCACTGCAGACCAGTGTCAGGCCTGGATTCGCCCTGCCGAAGATTCTTCCCAAGAGGTTGGGCTAACGAAAACATCCATTGTGATGTGGATGAGAACCTATGGCCAAATCCACAAGACAGGGTTGAGGGAAATATAGAAGTACAGTAGTTTTTTTCTTTTTTTGGAGCTAAATATTTTTGCTTTGATTCGAAGGAACCTATGAATGATTTATCGTATTTCATCAATAAATATCAGATTTTGTTCAATGATTCCACTGTGTCTGTGGTACTCTCTTTACTAGTCCTTTTACAGTGATGTATTTACGTGTAGTAGCATAATGAAACATGTATCACATATTTTGTACTACCATATTTAATGATTGTATGAACAACTACACAGTGAAACTATCGGTATCTTGTGTGTGGGTGATCTAAATTAATGTTCCTATGGTATTTCATGATAAATTAGTTGCAGCCGTTGTAACCAATGAACCAATGTTTCTGCAAGTGCAAGGTTTCTTTAAAGATACGAATGCACAATGCAATGTTTTGAACATTGGACAGCCTGTGTTATAAGTGAAGACCGTTTTGAGTTTTGTGTCTAGAGTTTTGAAAAATGACCACGAGGTTCTGAAATTAGTGCCAAAGGGATTGTAAAAAAAAAGCGGTAAGTGCATTTGAATGGGATATGGTAGTAGGTGCCGAGTGCACCTGTTTGAGTGTTTAAAGAACTGCAATGCTGCTGGGTTTTTCATGCTCAACAGTTTCCTGTTTGTATCAAGAATGGTCCACCACCCAAAGGACATCCAGCCAACGTGACACAACTGTGGGAAGCATTGGAGTCAACATGGGCCAGTATCCCTGTGGAAAGCTTTCAAAATGTTTTAGAGTTATATGCCCCGACAGATTTAGGCTGTCTTCAGTCCTTTTTGGAGTCACTTTTACTGTATTAATGTGGATGCTACCAGGATTATGGATAATCCTGAATGGATTGTGAATAATGATGAGTGATACAGAGGGTCAGAGATCATATTCCCAGGACATGTTAACCTCCCCTGTTATTGGTAATGGTGAGAGTTCAGCATGTCTTGGGGTTATATTTGTTATATAATTTTGGAAAAATGATTTCAATTTAACAGGGGGTTGCCACACCTCCACCACCCCTACTTCCCGTGGCTATGGTAAGCACTACACAATCAAAGAGTATTACACTGTGTAGTATAGTATGCTACAATATACTACACAATTCTATAGTAAGCACTTCACGATCGTTAATACATATGTTGAAATATAGGTCAAATTTGATAGTCTGCCTATACCACCATTCCTATTCTATTCAGAGTTGAGAGAAATTAATCAAATTTGAAATGAGCTGGTTAATGCGATGCATGGCTTTTGAATTTGGTCAAATCCACACGCACTTGGCCCACCCCACCAGTCAGAATCCACTACTGTGTTGCGGCTGCTGCATACTGCATACGTTTTACTAAACAATAATTGCTAAATGCTAAGTATGCGACGATGAGTATATAGCATGCAGTTGAAATCAAATCAAATGACATTTTATTGGTCACATACAGATGGTTAGCAGATATTATTGCAAGTGTAGCAAAATGCATGTGCTTCTAGTTCCGACAGTGCAGCAATATCTAACATGTAATCTAACAATTCCACAACAACTACCTAATACACACAAATCTAAGTAAAGAAATGGAATAAGAATATATACATATAAATATATGGATGAGCAATGACGGAGCAGCATAGGCAAGATAAGTATGTAGTACGCTAGTATAGATATAGGTCCCCAAAGCACACTCATCCTTGGGTCGCTCCTCTTTTCAGTTCGCTGCAGCTAGCGACTGGAACGAGCTGCAACAAACACTTAAACTGGACAGTTTTACCTCAATCGCTTCATTTAAAGACTCAATTATGGACACTTACTGACAGTTGTGGCTGCTTATGGGGTTCACCTTGGGGTCATGATAGGGGCTGCACCAAATGATTGATGTATTATAATAATTGATTATGCTTATGTTGTATTAATAGAAGGGGAAAGGCTATAAGACCCCTCCCTCACTATATCTATAGGGTCCTGGACTACAGATTAGCAATACATTCATTATAAGGTTTAAGACTGTTCCACAGTTCTTTTCTAGTCTCTATCCCCGGATATGGTCTGAGCAGATGTGTGAGCCATTGCAGTCAAAACAGGGTGTCTGTGAGAAAGAGCCTCAAGGCGAAAAGAGATACATAGACACAGACCCCTACAGGGGAGTAAATAGATAAGAAACAGGTCAGACACACCACTGTAAGCCACACGGTAATGGGAAATTACTGCTGAGCCCTTAGAAAACACTGGACTTGTCACACCCTGACCATAGTTTACTTTGTATATTTCTATGTTGTGGTTGGTCAGGGTGTGATCTGAGTGGGCATTCTATGTTACATGTCTAGTTTGTCTAGTTCTATGTTCGGCCTGATATGGTTCTCAATCAGAGGCAGGTGTTCGTCATTGTCTCTGATTGGGAACCATATTTAGGTAGCCTGGGTTTCACTGTGTGTTTGTGGGTGATTGTTCCTGTCTATGTGTTTTCACCAGATAGGCTGTTTAGGTTTTCGTTACGTTCATCACGTTCTTTATTTTGTAGTGTTTGTATTGATTCGTGTTTTACGTTTGTTCATTAAAACATGGATCGCAATCTACACGCTGCATTTTGGTCCGACTCTCCTTCTCATATAGAAAACCGTTACAGGACTATTGTTTTCCCCTGCAAGTTAGTATAACTGTATATGCATGGACTTGGTCTCATGAGTAGAAGGTGTTGACGTAGGCAGTTACATCACTAGGGGTTGACTGCAAGTATATTAAAGCAACTTTGACCTTTTTATTTTGCAGAATTTACTCTGAAACATGCTTGCTGTGATTCTATTGTCAACTTCTGTCTGTAATTGCATTAATAAAGGTTTAATTGATTTAGTTAAATAAGATATTGTCTGATTGCTGATTTCACCAATAAGCCAATGATTGACAAGGAACAAGGAACCTACCCCAACACTGCTTTGTGTGATGTACTGTTGTCTCTACATTCTTGACCTTTGTGCTGTTGACTTTGCCTAATAATGTTTGTACCATGTTTTTGTGCTGTTACCATGTTGTTGTCATGTTGTGTTGCTACCATGCTGTCTTGTCATGTGTTGCTGCCTTGTTATGTTGTTGTCTTTAGGTCTCTCTTTATGTAGTGTTGTGTCTCTCTTGTTGTGATGTGTATTTTGTCCTATATTTGTATTGTATTTATTTTTTTAATCCCAGGCCCCGTCCCTGAAGGAGGCCTTTTGCCTTTTGGTAGGCCGTCATTGTAAATAAGAATTTGTTCTTAACTGACTTGCCTAGTTAAATAAAGGTTAAATAAAAAATTAAACAAATTAAAGGTATTCGGACACGGCCAGTGTGAAGTATAGTATCCTACAGTAAACTACAAAATGATATAGTAAGTACTACACATGATCGAGGGATACTACAGAGTGTTGTATAGTATTATACAGTTTACTAAATAATACTATACAATTCTATAGTAAACTGTAGTACTTTTTTGTGTGTTGGCTATCTGGTGAGATTCCCGCCGAGCTGTCACTCAAATGATAAATTAATTAGCCCACGGCCGCCTCAGCACTCCTTGTCTTTCCATTAGAGCTATTTCCCCCTACTCAGCTCTGCAAAAAGCTTAGGAATATCTCAAACACACACACACAGAGGCCCAAACCACCAGACATACCCCCTGTTGAAATGTGTGTCTACTAAGTGTCTACTAATCAAATCACTTAGTCTTACATTAATGGGCTTATTAAACTGCTGCATCTGCTGGCGTCCTCTGGACCTGAGTACCCGGATGGATTAAAATCAACAACAACAGCAACATAACAAAGTGTGTGTGTGTCTGTGTGTATATGTGTGTGTGTGTGTCCGCCTAAACAGCACAGTGAGTTGACCATTAATATGCGTGGCAGAGGAGCTTCTCACCAGAGAGCGACAGTATAATAGATTGTGATGATGTGGCGAGACGTGGGATAATGTTTTTGATCACGTGGACTGGAAGATATTCCGGGTCGCCTCTGGAGATAACATGAATGAATACGCCGACTCAGTCACCAGATTCATCAAAAAATGCATAGATAACGTGACAGCATTATAGTCTTTCAAAACGTTCCCGAATCAATAAATCTGGATTAATAGCAGCCTTGTAGGAAAACTGAGAGAGATGCTGTTTATAAACAGAGCAAGGTGACCGGGAACAATAGTTAGGTTAAGCAGCACAAATAAGACCTATACAGTTCGATCAAGATGGCAAAACACAAGTTTAGGGACAAAGTGGAGGAGGAATTCAGCGTGTCGGACACAAGGCGTAAGTGGCAGGGGCTCCTAACGATCACAGGTTATAAAAAGAAAGCCAGCCACATCGCGGTCACCAATGCCACCCAAACCTGAGCTGCCGAGGAGAGCCCCCGATGAAAACATGGGCTACACACTCAGTCTCCACTGAGGACATATGTTAATCCCGTTCTGGCTCTGTGTGGGGTTAGAAGGGACAAGGATACACAGGTGGGCAGGAACCAGAAAGCCAAGCCTCACTGAGAGAACGTGGAGGAAGCACTGCTCTAGAAGGTCGATAGTATCCCTAAGAAAGCATGTATAGTACAATGTATAGGAACATGTGTTAGCCATGGTACTATATTAGCTCTATCGGCTGCTGACTATGAAGCAAGTTAGCGTTTTTCATCATGAATCTTGTCCTGGAGGCAAACTCTGCATGGTGGCTGGCTGGCATAGCTGCAAAGTCATAAAATCCGATTTTAAACCTAACCCTAACTTTTTTATTTTATTTTACCCCCTTTTTCGTGATATCCAATTGCAACCTTGTATCATCTCTGATTCGGGAACATTTTGAAAGACTATATTGCTATCACCTTATCAATGCATTATTTGATGAATCCGGTGACTGAGTCGGCGTAGTCATTCATGTTATCTCCAGAGGCGACCCGGAACATATTCCAGTCCACATGATCGAAAACATTATCCCGCGTCTCACCACTCATGACAATAAATGTCAACCTGCAACTGTGGGAGAAGTAGAGCACATATTCTTTTCATGTGTCTGATGATGTCGCTAAACCAAATAAGTTTTGTTCTCCACTTGTTCTTCATGTGCGTAATCCACAACAGTGTTTTAACGTGAGATGTTATGTATTGACTTTTGTAAATAATACTCTTTGTAATTATTTCTCTTCCACGAGCAAACCCCCTAAACCATCATATTGATCTCCACATTGTTCCCTGAAGGGAGGGTAAGTATGCTTTGGGAATATTCACAGTCACAAACTCTGCCGACTCACACATGGGAATAGTGGCAATAGGGATATTGTGTTCTGTTACATAGAGCTAGTGGACATAGATCAGAAGTCCACCACACATCACAGTTCATTGCAATAGTGCATAGGGAGATCGACCCCCTCCCTTCCCTGATAAGCCCAGAGTTACATGTTTAACCTCATGTTAGATTTGGGGCACACTGTATAATACTCTTTGAGAAGCATCCAAGGATAATCCATGCCTTTAATAAAGAAAGGCTATCATGGCCAAGATGAAAGAATTTTCCAACCCAAAAGTAATTCAAGTTCAACAGAATCGGGAGCACTATAGATAGTGTTAAGGCAAGTTCCCGCTTCTGTCTAGCCGTAGCCAATTGGATTAGTTTAAGAAATGATGAACTAGGAAAGGGAAGGTCTTTCTTCATGGATTATATCCAGCTGGTGGAGATGAAGGCAAAAGGCAGGAAGAGTGAAAAAAACTACAGTATGCTACTTTAGCTGTTCCTTGGGTGGGCAATAAGCCGACACAAACCCACTCAAATCACAATACAAAAGGCCAAGCATACCTTTCCGTAATCATATTGCTATCACTAACACTGAACATACTGTATTAAATACACATCCATACCATTTGAAATGTACAGTGGAAGGGTGAAGTTGAGAGAGAAGAGATGTGTTTATCAGTGTAATACTAAATTCTCCCTCAACAGGCCACACCATCTTGACCAAGGATAAACCTGGCCTGATATTGAATGGAAAATGATTAAGAATGAGGCTTTCAGAGCACAATGTGAGGTCCATTGAAATGAAGTCCATTCATAAATGAATCTTCAGACATTGCTCTGCTATCTCGTTTACAATAGAAGACAGTAAATGCATTTGAATGACATTGTCACAATAATCAGCATCCCTGATTCAATTTAGACCAAAAACGTATTCATACACACACAGAGAGAACACTTCAACAAGCTTTATAGCAATGGCCCAATATCTCAACTCTATAGTGTAATTGTTTGCTGAGTGCAATTGTTTGATCAACAAGCTTCATGAAGCATTAAATATAGGGTAAGAGACAACATTCAAGGCTTGAGTTGATTCAGTCTCCCATAAAAGTCTGGCACGCTCACACGCGAACACACACGCACACACACACACACACACACACGCACACACGCACACACGCACACACGCGCACACGCACACACACACACACACACACACACACACACACACACACACACACACACACACACACACACACACACGCACACACACACGCGCACACTCGATAAAAACACTGTTTATTCAGTACAGTCTCCAATGTATCTTCTTTTCTCCTCTACTGTAATTGCCCCAGCAGACAGAGAAAACCATTCCAGCTCACACTGCCCCAGCACACTTAGAGGCATCCGACTGGAAGAAATCTGAAAATTTCATCCAAGTTCTGCCGTGCCAGTTTTAAAAGTGTCACACTCAGAGGGGACAGTCATCTTCTCGCGTAGCCCTCGGGTGTCTTGCATGTCTCTCCCGGACGGCTGTCTTGAGGGCATGTTAAAGTTTAACGCTGATAAAAATCTGACTAACATCACGAGAAACGAATGTTACACATCAGCTGGATTGCTCCTGTGTGCGTTAGGAGGAAACTTACTGTGCCTTCGGAAAGTATTCACACCGTGACTTTGTCCACATTTTGTACTTTACTTTGCTCCATTCATCTTTGCCTCGATCCTGACTAGTTTCCCAGTCCATGACGGTGAAAAACATCTCCACAGCATGATGTTGCCACCACCATGCTTCACCATAGGCATGGTGCCAGTTTTCCTCCAGAAATGAAGCTTGGCATTCAGGCCAAATAACTCAACCTTGGTTTCTTCAGACCAGAGAATCTTGTTTCTCATGGTCTGAGTCTATAGGTGACTTTTGGCAAACTTCAAGTGGGCTGTTGTGAGTTTTTTATTGAGGAGTGGCTTCTGTCTGGCCACTCTACCATAAATGCCCGATTGGTGGAGTGCTGGAGAGAAGTCTGTCCTTCTGGAAATTTCTCCACAGAGGAACTCTGTCAGAGTGACCATCGGGTTCTTGGTCACCTTCTTGACCAAGTCCCTTCTCACCCGATTGCTCAGTTTGGCTGGACGGCCAGCTCTAGGAATAGTCTTGGTGGTTCCAAACTTCTTCCATTGAAGAATGATGGAGGCCACTCTGTTCTTGGGGACCTTCAGTGCTGAAGACATTTTTTTGGTACCCTTCCCCAGATCTGTGCCTCGACACAATCCTGCCTCTGAGCACTACAGACAATTCCTTTGACCTCATGGCTTGGTTTTTGCTTATATAGACAGGTGTTTGCCAATCCTGTCTCGGAGCTCTACGGACAATCCCTTCGCACCCATGGCTTGGTTTTTGCTCTGACATGGACTGTCAACTGTGGGGCCTTATATAGACAGGTGTGAGCCTTTCCAAATCATGTACAATCACTTGAATTTACCACAGGTGGACTCCAATCAAGTTGTAAAACACGTCAAGAATGTTCAATGAATACTTTTCGAAAGCACTTTCTATTCTTTACTTTTGGGGACCACCAAAAGCATGACGCAGACTGACGTTTTGCACTGGGATGTGGAGCCACTGGTGCACTAGTGTGTGGTGCAGCTCTGAGGTGGAGCTCTGAGCTGAGGCTGTGAAGTTCTGCGCTAGGGCTGTGAGTCTCTCTGCATCCTTGAGGAGCTCAGCAGGCCTTGGCTGCAGTGAGAAACCCTGAATAAAGATGACATACAGTATCATGGGGCTCTGGAGATCTTCAGGAAAACCAATAGAAATGTAAAAACAGCACTCATCCTTACAGTGCCTTCGGAAAGTATTCATACCCCTTGACTTATTCCACATTTTGTTGTGTTAGACCCTGAATTCAAAATGTATTACATCTATTTTTCCCCCTCATCTATACACAATACGCCATAATGTTTTTAGATTTTTTTTAAACATGAACTTCAGAAATATCTCATTTAAAGAAGTTTTCACACCCCTGAGTCAATACTTAAAAGTAGAAGTACCTTCGGCAGTGATTTCGGCAGTGATTACAGCTGTGAGTATTTCTTAGTAAGTATCTAGGAGCTTTCCACACCTGGATTGTGCAACATTTGCACATTTATTCTTTTAAAAAAAATATTCAATCTCTGTCAAGTTGGTTGTTGATAATTGCTCAACAGGCAATTGGATTTTGAAGCCGATTTAAGTAAAAATTGTAACTCGGTAACATAGAAACATTAACGTTGTCTTGGTAAGCAACTCCAGTGTGTTTTTGGCCTTGTGTTTAAGGTTACTGTCCTGCTGAGAGGTGTAACTACAATGTTGTTGATCTATCCTCAGTTTTCTCCTATCACAGCCATTAAAGTCTGTAACTGTCTCAAAGTCACCATTGGGCTCATGGTGAAATCCCTGAGTGGTTTCCTTCCTCTTTGGCAACTGAGATAGGAAGGATGCCTGTATCTTTGTAGTGACTGGGTGTATTGATACACCATCCAAAGTGTAAGTAATAACTTCACCATGCTTTTTTTTTTTAACCTATTTACCAAAAACCTCCCTCGTGTTTGTGGTTTGTGAAATTCACTGCTCGACTGATGGGACCTTACAGATAATGGTATCTGTGAGTACAGATAAGAGGTATTCAATTCAAAAATCATGCTAAACACTAGTATTGCACTAGGAGTGAGTCCATGCAACCTATTATATGACATTGTAAGTACATTTTAAGACATTTTAAGTACATTTCCAGAATTTATTTAGTCTTGCCTTAACAAAGGGGTTGAATATTTATTGGCGCAAGACATTTCATCTATTCATTTTTAATACATTTGTAAAAAGTTTGAAAAACATAATTCCACTTTGACGTTATGGGGCATTGTGTGTAGGCTGTAACACAACAACATGGGGAAAAAGTCAAGGGGGTGTGAATACTTTTTCAAGGCATAAGCTAACTGTCTATATTCTGGCCATTTGATGTATTGTGTGCATTTCTCATGTACAGTATATAAATAAGAGTGGTGCATTAGTGGAGAGGTAATTGTTGCCATGACAACCCTCTGATGATTTGTGTATATACTGTACAGAGGTGCAGTTTCTCCACCTCCACAGTTAACAGTTTACTTTGTTATTAATACAGTATGTGCTACTTCTTTAATTCGTTGCTGGTTCTTTGTTCTTTGTTATTTTCATGTCAGCATTTCCCCCCTTCTCACTGTCAATTACCTTTTGTTCTGTATATGTCTGCTCTCACTGAATCTGCACCCAGGTCACTCAATGTACTGCACCAAAGCATGGTACCATCATCAACAATCAGAGGCTAAAAAAAAACACCTCGCATGGTTTATTCGTAGCTTTGCAGCTAAGATGCTGAGCTCAATTTCAAACATGCATGTAAGAGGTTATTCTGAGGTGATTTAGATGCTGCAGTTAATTGCTGTTATACTAAAGCCCATTGCAGTCAGCAGTCTTTAGGAAGGATCAAAAAGTACACTTCTTTGTTCCCAGGGCTAATTAGCATGAATTTATACAGTGGAAAATGGGAAGCTGTAAAATGCCTGATTAGCAAGAGCATGAACTGTGGGATGCATGATTACCTTGATGGAGTTATACCACTTCCACTGTCTAGTCGGAAATCACACATGGTCACCCATGATTCGAGCACATCTTTATCCCCCCGTCTCTCTCATATCTATCTATCACTGTCTATATCTCTTCTTTCTATCTCTCTAAAATCTTCTCTGAGAAGAGAGTGTTGTCATCATCTCACTAATTAATGCACTGTTTTTCCTGTGGCAGCAGGATAAAAGAGAAAGAGTCACTCAATCACTCCTGTTCTGCTTGTATCTGTCTGTGTATTACTACATAATCTGCTGTTTTATGTGTTATCTCCAGCAGGGGGGGTGTTGAAAGCTGGTGGGACAATTTATCATTCTGTTTCTTTATCTGTCAAGTAAAAGCCCAAGACACTTCCTCGTCTTATCCAAAGAGCAGTGATAACAATAGGAAAATAGCAGAGCCATCACAAACATCTGTGTTTCAGAGACAATCCATGGAACAAACCCCTCAGCCCCCAACGCAGCACAACGCAACTTTCCTTCGAGTGGTTCCCTGTGCTAGCGTCCATGCATCATGCATACTCAATTTAAATGCAGATAAATAGATGAATAGATAAGGAGATGAAAAGTGGGGAAGACTTGTAGATGAGACACCCCCTCTCTCCCCTGCAAAGGCAGAAGGCACACCTGGTTGGTGTTGTCTCTGTCAGGCCGTGGTGTTGTGAAGACGAGCAGTTCGAAATGTGACGAGCGATCAGATGTGATTAAGCCGGAGGACATGGAGGAGAGTGTGCGTTATCCCTGGTGGGACTACAAATAACATGCAGTCAAACGAACAGAGCCTTCCAGTCAAACGAACAGAGTCTCTGTTAGCCATCTTCCAAGTGTGGATGACAGGGAATGGAATGAAAAGGACACAACACCACAATGGATTTAGTGCTGTTAAACAAAGTTCCATAAACTTGAAGACTTACAAAGTTGCCTGTAACTTGAAGACCTGCCCTACTTGTATCTGTCTGCCTGAGATGTTGTTTTGTATGATTCTGTCCTTATTGTAATACTTATACTTGTATATCCCTCTTGCTTGGAATCTTTTCTAGTAGGGCCTGGAATCGCCAGGGACCTCACAAAACAATATTACCATGACATTAACGGTGCATTCAGAAAGTATTCAAACCCCTTGACTTTTTCCACATTCTGTTACATTACACCCTTATTCTAAAATGTATCAAATAAATTATTTTCCTCATTAATCTACACACAATACCCCATAATGACAAAGTAAAAACAGATTTTTTGAAATATTTGCACATTTACAGTAAAAAAACAAAAAAAAATGAAATAACTTATTGACATAAGTATTCAGACCCTTTGCTCTGAGACTCGAAATTGAACTCAGGTGCATCCTGTTTCCATTGATCATCTTTGAGATGTTTCTACAACTTGATTGGAGTCCACCTGTGGTAAATTCAATTAAGTGGACATCATTTGGAAAGGCACACACCTGTCCATATAAGGTCCCACAGAGCAAAAACCAAGCCATGAGGTCAAAGGAATTGTCCGTTGAGTTTTAAGACAGGAATGTGTCATGGAACAGATCTTGGTACGGGTGACACATTTTTTTGCAGCATTGAAGGTCTCCAAGAACACAATGGCCTCAATCATTCTTAAATGGAAGATGTTTGCAACCACCAAGACTCTTCATAGAGCTGGCTGTCTGGCCAAACTGAGCAATTGATGGAGAAGGGCCTTGGTCAGGGAGGTGACCAAGAACCCGATGGCCATTCTGACAGAAGTCCAGAGTTCCTCTGTGGAGATGGGAGAACCTTCCAGAAGGACAACCATCTCTGTGGCACTCCACCAATCAGGCCTTAATGGTAAAGTGGCCAGACTGAAGCCACTCCTCAGTAAAACAGCCCGCTTGGAGTTTGCCAAAAGACACCTAAAGGACTCTCAGACCATGACAAACAACATTTTCTGGTCTGATGAAACCAAGATTGAACTTTTTGGCCTGAATGCCAAGCATCACGTCGGGAGGAAACCCGGCACCATACCTACGGTGAAGCATGGTGGTGGCAGCATCATGCTGTGGGGATGTGTTTCAGTGGCAGGGACTGGGAGACTAGATAGGATCGAGGGAAAGATGAATGGAGCAAAGTGCAAAGAGATTCTTGATAAAAACCTGCTCCAGAGCACCCAGGACCTCAGACTCACCTTCCAACAGGACAACGACCATAAGCACACAGCCAAGACAATGCAGGACGGACTTCAGGACAAGTCTCTGAATGTCCTTGAGTGGCCTGCCAGAGCCCGGACTTCAACCGGATCGAACATCTCTGGAGAGACCTGAAAATAGCTGTGCAGTGACACTCCCATACAACCTGAAAGAGCTTGAGAGGATCTGCAGAGAAGAATGGGAGAAACTCCCCAAATACAGGTGTGCCAAGCTTGTAGCGTCATACCCAAGAAGACTCAATGCTGTAATCACTGCCAAAGGTGCTTCAACAAAGTACTGAGTAAAGGGTCTGAATACTTATGTAAATGTGATATTTCAGTTTTTTATTTTTAATAAATTTTCCTTCGTCATTATTGAGTATTGTGTATATATTTAATCCATTTTAGATTACGGCTGTAACATAACAAAATGTGGACAAAGTCAAGGGGTCTGAATACTTTCCGAATGCACCGTAGGTGCAGATACTATTGCAATTCCCACCATTCAATATTTATCGAGACTCAATACTGCGATTTTATTGCGATGCAACGTTCTTAACATATTGCTGGAGAGGGACAAGAGACATGAGAAGACAAGTTTTTATCAGTCATGGAAACGAAAGTCGTATTACTTGTCCTACCTCTGAATTTTAAATACTTGAAAATTCTGGTGTCCATGGCAACCTTACCTATGTCAGAATTGCATTTCACTGGCAAAAGTCTCACTTAAGATTTTGATCCAGCTTCTGTCAAACTACAGAATTCTTAGGGGGTAAGTTCAGCAGAAGGAATCGAAATGTAACCCAGTATGTGCCTTCGTGGAATAATACACCATATTCAGTTGCAGGGTGACCTAACAAAATAAACCTTCAAAGCTGTCAGTGTAAAACTGGCTTAATACTGGGTGTTTCTATAATCGTTAAAAAATGTTGATGAAGGGGACAATTGAGACATGGATTGTGTGTGTGTGCCACTGAGGGTGAATGGGCAAGACAAAACATTTAAGTGCCTTTGAACAGGGTATGGTAGTAGGTGGAAGGCACACCCTTCAAGCAACATGCCACAATTTCAAAGATTTTACTGAGTTACAGTTCATATAAGGATATCCGTCAATTGAAATAAACTCATTAGGCCCTAATCTATGAATTTCACATGCCTGGGAATACAGATACCATATGTTGGTCACAGATACCTTAAAAAAAGTAAGGGCCTGGATCAGAAAACCAGTCAGTATCTGGTGTGACTACTATTTGCCTCATGCAGAGCAAGATGTCTTCTTCACATAGAGTTTTTCAGGCTATTGATTGTGGGATGTAGAATGTTGTCCCACTCTTTTTCAATGGCTGTGCGAAGATGCTGGATATTGGAGGGAACTCCAGTGTACACGTCACTCCAGAGCATCCCAAACATGCTCAATGGGTGACGTGTCTGGTGACAATTTGCAGGCCATGGAAGATCTGGTACATTTTCAGCTTCCAGGAAATGTGTATAGATCCTTGCGACATGGGGCCGTGCATTATCACGCTGAAACATGAGGTAATGGCGGCAGATGGATGACATGGACCTCAGGATCTTGTTAAGCTATCACTGTGCATTCAAATTGGCATTGATAAAATGCAATTGTGTTCTATGTCAGTAGCTCATGCCTGCCCATACCATAACCTCACTGCCACCATGGGGCACTCTGTTCACAACGTTGACATCAGCAAACCACTCGACCACACAACACCATACATGTGGTCTGCGTTTGTGAGGCTAGTTAGACGTACTGCCACATTTTCTAAAATGACATTATGGTAGAGAAATTAACAATGAATTCTCCGGCAACAGTTCAGGTGGACATTCCTGCAGTTAGCATGCCAATTGCACACTCCCTCAAAACTTAAGACATCTGTGATATTGTGTTGTGTGACAAAACTGTACATTGTCCCCAACATAAGTTGCACCTGTGTAGTGATCATGCTATTTTAATCAGCTTCTTGATATGCCATAAGTGTCAGGTGGATGGATTATCTTGGCAATGCTCACTAATGGGGATGTAAACAGAGAAATTTAATATTTCTGGAACCTTTCATCTCACTTCACATGTTGCATTCATATTTTTGTTCAATGTATATTTAATTGTACATTTTTTTAACTAGGCAAGTCAGTTAAGAACAAATTCTTATTTTCAATGAGGGCCTAGTCAAATTTGTATATAACTGCCTGTTCAGGGGCAGAACGACAGATTTGTACCTTGTCAGCTCGGGGTTACTAGTCCAACGCTCTAACCACTAGGCTACCCTGCCGCCCCGTATATGCAACCCCAGTCAAAAGCTTTGAACACTCTTGGCATTCTCTCAACCAGCTTCACCTGGAATGCTCAGCATACTTATTGACTGCTATTCCTTCACTCTGCAGTCCAACTCATCCTAAATCATCTCAATTGGGTTGAGGTCGGTTGATTGTGAAGGCCAGATCATCTAATGCAAGCACTCCATCACTCTCCTTCTTGGTCAAATAGCCCTTACACAGCCTGGATGTGTGTTGGGTCTTTGTCCTGTTGAAAAACAAATGATAGTCCCACTAAACGCAAACCAGAGGGGGTGGCGTATCGCTGCAGAATGCTTTGGTAGCCATGCTGGTTAAGTGTGCCTTGAATTCTAAATAAATCACTGACACTGTCACCAGCAACGCCCCCCCCCCCCCCCCCCCCCCCCCCACACCATCTCCTCCATGCTTCACGGTGGGAACCACACATGCAGAGATCATCCGTTCACCTACTCTGCGTCCCACAAAGACACGGTGGTTGGAACCAAAAATCTCAAATTTGACTAATCAGACCAAAGGACAGATTTCCACCGGCTAATGTCTATTGCTCGTGTTTCTTGGCCCAACAAGTATCTTATTTTTCTTGGTGTCCTTTAGTAGTGCTTTTTTGCAGCAATTTAACAATGAAGGCCTCTGAACAGTTGATGTTGAGATGTGTCTGCTACTTGAACTCTGTGAAGCATTTGTTTTGGCTGCAATTTCTGAGACTGGTAACTCTAATAAACGTATCCTCTGCAGCAGAGGTAACTCTGGGTCTTCCATTCCTGTGGTGGTCCTCATGAGAGACAGTTACATCATACAGGAGCGCTTGATGTTTTTTGCGACTGTACTTGAAGAAACTTTCAAAGTTCTAGAAATGTTCCATATTGACTGACCTTCATGTCTTAAAGTAATGATGGACTGTCATTTCTATTTGCTTATTTGAGCAGTTTTTGCCATAGTTTGGACTTGGTCTTTTAAATAGGGCTATCTTCTGTATACCAACCCTACCTTGTCACAACACAAATGATTGGCTCAAACGCATTAAGAAAGAAAGACACAAAGAACTTTTAACAAGGCACACCTGTTAATTGAAATGCATTCCAGGTGACTACCTCATGAAGCTGGTTGAGAGAATGACAAGAGTGTGCAAAGCTGTCATCAAGGCAAAGGGTGGCTATTTGGTTTGATTAACACTTTTGGTTACTACATTATTCCATATATGTTATTTCATAGCTTGGATTCCTTCACTATTATTCCAAATGTTGAAAATAGTAAAAATAAAGAAAAACCCTTGAATGGTTGAGAGAAGCAGGACATGGATACTAAGATGATAACACATGTCTTATGATACATTATGTAAGATGCGCGCTTATATTGTCAGCATGAGTTATTGCATAAACATATCCCAAATAAAAATATAGCCTAGCTCTTTTCCCTTTCAGTGTGTTATTCCCTCTCTTCTATCATTAGAGATAACAGAGTCGATTCCGATTGGACTGTAGAGAAGGAGAACAGAGACGCATTTTGGCAATGCCCTAGATAATGTCCTCGCATTAAAAGCTTCTGACTTAGAGGGCTGTTTCTAAAGTGGCTGTCATGGGCAGTAGTGTTATTCTTTCCAAATTATTCAATATTAATTACTTTCATATTGAATATGCCAACCAGAAAAGGCTAAAAGAAAGAAAATAATTCCCCAAGTACTCAAGATGTTAACTGACTACAAATTGTGTCAGCAATACATAGTGTGTGTGTGTGTGTGTGCATTCATTCCAGGTGGGATATCCCTAGCCTGCGTTACTGCTGCGTGCTTCTTTCTTATTGTTCTAAGCTGCAGTGACAGTCCAGGTGCAGTTAGTCACCTAAGTCTTAATCTAGTCCCTAGCCCCCAGGCCCCTGCTTTCTCTATCTCTAAATCTGTACAGAGGACAACAACTTCCCCTTTCCGGCTCCATCTCTGCCTGCCTTTACGTCTATGACTATATTTTCCCAGGCTCCTGTCTTTCGTTAGCTTTTTTTAAAACTTTACAGAATCTCCGTAAACACCAAATCATTACTGCAGGCAACTCGGCTGGATAGAGTCTGCCTCTCTCTCATTTTGACAAAAAAATGATATTACAACAGCAGAGCCATGAATTATTTAAACATTAATAAGTAAGTGTATCCCCCTCAAGAAACCGTGAGCACCACAGTTAGTTTATTTTGTCCAAAAAACAAATTGATTAGTTCAGGGCATTCGACTCATATACTTTATATAATTGTTAAAGTTGCACGTTGTTGCTATATTATTCATACTTTCACTATGAATACATTAAGTCATATGTGCTTTATTTCAGGGAAAACATCTACAATGATTTACCCTGTGTATACAGTACCATCCAGGAACACACTAATCAGCATATCAAGGAACCCAACCAACTTCCAAACTTCCTGCTAAAACTCTTGTTCCCTTGCCAACATCTCTGGCTGTAGTTTTGTTGTACAGTTTCCAGTACAGTATGCTGTTTAAGACAAACAAACAGGCGAAAACCTCTACTCAGCTTGGTGGCAGATGTCCCGTCGAGCAAGGCTACCCTCTCCCTGCCAGCAGACAATCACAGCGTGATCAAATGATGAAGTCCAAACTTTCTGCCAAATTGGATGATGGGAAAATGATATGCTTGGCACAGGCCCCTGTGTTGATGAAAAGAAACTCTAAAAACGGACTTCTATTTTTAGCGGCGGCAAGCGGCGGCTTCTGTTAAACAGAGTAATTTGATTTATTTGGTAATCTGCCTCTGCTCTTATCGTTTCCAAACCAGTGAGCAGCACTCGATAAAACAGAGATGTCTAGGGAAATAATGCATAGAACACGCATCCATTGCAGAGACCATACTGGAGACATTTAAATATTACGTAACTTCATGGTGCCATTGTTCTTGGGAGGAGGGGAATGGTATAATATATGTCCCTGTCATGCAGCACTGAACTGGGGTAGCAGAGGGAGAGAGAGAAAGTCCTGTGGTACAATGGACCCACGATTACTGCTCCAACTAGCATCACTGCATTAACTTCCCGTTCCTCATCTCAGCCCTACACAGCACAGTCTCCCAAACTCTCACCAGGAGAGAAGGCCAGGCAGATTACAGAGTTGAGAGGCAGACCACTGTGGGTTTGGTGCATGTGTGCATGCATGGGTGTGTATAGAGGTAGCCTGTAGCCAGCACTTCTGATTATCACAGTGACTGTGAGGACTGGGTCCTGGATGATGAGGGCAGGTAATGAGAGGTGTGTATCTGGGAAGAAGTGGTACAACAATAGGGGTCTGTGATGTATGGACATGTTTAACTACATTTGTGGGCACTGTAAGTTAGGAACTAGGGTTAGGGTTAAGAGTAATGGCTAGGTTTAGGGTTGAGGTTAGGTTTTGTGGTTAGGGTTAAGTTTCTGTGTCCCCACAGTATGCACGCATTGTGTGTGTGTGTGTATGTGTGTGTGTGTGTGTGCGTGCGTGATATGGAACATAGCCATTGACGCCCTGACCCTGTGTATCCAGGTAAATAGGAAACAGTACTATTCCTACACCACTACCATTGTTTAACTAACACTCAAAAGCAGCAGCCAACAAGCTCTGAGTTAACTAATGATATTCAATGCAAGACACTACTTTATGTCTGTAGTTTTACAGGTACCTTCTCACAATGCATTTGTATGGTAATTTTAACACATATTAACACACACATACCTAGTTAAATTCTACTTTTATTAAATACCTTTTTTAACAACACTCTACCTCTGTTTATAGATTTTCAGAGGAGGAGAGATGATGGAGTGGGTCAAACTTTTAAAAATGTGGTCTCTGTTATGGCTGTGGAAAAGCCATCATCACACAGCTTGGCATTTTCCATTATAGCTTGACAGCTCTTTTATGAAGTTTGAAAATGTCGTCACGCACTTTTCTTTCTGGTCCTTTTACAATTTCACATGGCCAAAGATAATGTCTGAATAGGCAATTAACTTTGTATTATTTCTCTGTGAATAAGTACATTGCACAATTAGTCATAAAAATGGTCATGCAGGTCTATGACCAGTAAAACGTAATACACAATAGCAGATCAGTGATAAAAGTTGATTAAGTACTGCTATTCTTGAGTTCCAATCAATTACAGCAACAAAAAAAAAATTCCTGGGCGACTAAAGATAGCACAACTGCAATGTTTCCTTCCTTTTGGATGTAGAACGGCAGAAGAAATACTGTATTTCATCATGATGAAAGTGTGCTCTTATGGGTTATGGGTTTGGAATAGGGATCACTTCACACATGTTCTAGGTTTTCCTGACATGAAACATACTGACATGCCACTTCCCATTCCATTTTGGAACACTTCATAGAGTAAGCCACTGTATCTGTATGACCTTGTTCTCTCCTTGGCCTTCTCCTCTCCCAGTTTCACAGCATCAGCTCTGTCTACGTGTGAGATGGAGCCCCAGTCGTTCACTACCACCAGCCTGAACCAGGGGATCGATGAGCGACTGGGCCTCTTACTGTAATCACTGACCCATTCCCCAGCCACCATTTGTCCCCTGACCCCTACTCCCCAGCCCTGTGCGGAGAGCTCGATTTCTGCAGAGCCGGGTCCAAGAGATCGTAATGATTTCAGTTCACTCAGGCTCTGGCCCATGAGCCCTCTCAAGCTCACATACGACAGTTTCGAAGACTACACATTTATTCTATAGAAACAGCAGTTATGTGAGCCATGAAGACATTTTCATCAAGAGAACAATGTAGGTTATTATGTACTGTAACAGTTATACTGGTGGGCAGCGCTGTGCATTCTCTACCTTAATGAGTACATGGAGGCAGGAAGGCAGACCAAGTGTCAAACTGTCTTTATGTGCTAAATGTTTTCCTAATCCATCTCTATCTGAACAGATGTTATGCTGTCTGTCTGATGATACAGGCACTTAGTTGGCGAGACTCAAGTATCTAAGCTACATACCTGAGGGTTTTTTAAAGTTCCTAACTTATGCAGTCCAGATTGGCGTCTCCATGGCAACCCTCAAACTGCATCACGTGGCCCTGCATGAAGTCTCCACCAGTGTTCTTTGTCTAAGGGCAACAACGTGTTCAACACTTGGCTCAGACATCTGCTGTCTGTTTGACAGGATTGTGATTGATGACCAGGGTGAGCAATCAAACAATGACCGGGATGAACAGATTTTTATCGGTACGCCCATTCTCTTCCTATCCCACCTTCTCCTTAACTGGTGTTACCGGAACCGGTAGCCATGGAGGCGTCTCTGCCCTGGGCCCATGGTGGATGCCGTTGCAATGGGAGACGTACAGCAGCTGGAGAGCCGGTGGGGCTGTGGGGAAATGTTTTCTTAGGCCCAAGGATCCTCCCATGGACCAAGTCATCTGTGAACAGCTGCCGGAGTCAGATGGAGAGGATGCACACAGCATTCTAATTAATGAAGCTGTTGGCAATGGGGGTGCTCATCGCTCACGTAGCTTTACTTATGGTGGAGCGGTGGGAGACTGTGTAACAACATAATCCACACATGCACACACTGGAGGAACATGCTGTTTGTGTGTAATAGAGGTGGTATGTATTGTGTGACAGTAAAGTCTTGTGAAATAAAGACCTGAAGTATTGTAACTATTGCCTCAGAAACACAGACGCTGGGATACAATATCATGGGAGCATTCTATAGAACCCCAGCAGGTTTGGTACATTTTACATATGGAAGAGGTTGTTCATCATTCTGACAGTAACACCCACGTTATTTTCATATTACATGCATTGAATCATTGATGCGAGTCAACTTGAGATTACTGGTGAGGGAGACTTTTATCTCCCTCACCAACTTTAAACATCTGCTATCTGAGCAGCTAACCGATCGCTGCAGCTGTACATAGTCCATTGGTAAATAGCACACCCAATTTACCTACCTCATCCCCATATTGTTTTTATTTATTTACTTTTCTGCTCTTTTGCACACCAGTATCTCTACCTGCACATGTTCATCTGATCATTTATCACTCCAGTGTTAATCTGCTAAATTGTAATTATTCGCCTACCTCCTCATGCCTTTTGCACACAATGTATATAGACTCTTTTTTTTAGTAAAAAAAACAATTCTACTGTGTTATTGACTTGTTTATTGTTTAATCCATGTGTAACTCTGTGTTGCTGTCTGTTCACACTGCTATGCTTTATCTTGGCCAGGTCACAGTTGTAAATGAGAACTTGTTCTCAACTAGCCTACCTTAAATAAAGGGGAAATAAAAAACAATAATAACACGCACATCTCCTGTGTCTTCTCTCGCCTCTTTTTGAATGTGGAGTGTTCACTAATGTCTGGGTCTGACACAGTGTGAAGATGTGTGAGGCGAGTGTCTGATCCTTTAATCTGTAAAACAGCTGCTCTTTGGAAGTTGCAAATAACTTAATTCATGTATCAGGCTCTTCAAACAGAATCCACGATGAGCCATTGGGGAGAATGCTGATTGAGTTAAAAGACCTTACTTAACTCTAAGTCAAAAGCCAAACTTGTCTTCACCTTGGCTAGCAATGTATTGCAAAAGCATAACTGCTCCAGTGATGTATAATTTGTCAGCATGTCTCAGAGAAGCTCTTGTGCCTCCTAAGAAGAAGTGATGGGTAGGGTCCTTAATATGAGGTGTGATATGACAGTGTATTCACTGTAATCCAGCATTAGACAGGAGGGCTTACAGAAAGAGCTCACACCCCTTGACTTATTCCACATTTAGTTTTGTTACAGCTTGTTTTTTAATTGTTTTTTTTTAAGCATCTTTGGCAGCGATTAGAGTCTTTCTGGGTAAGTCTATAAGAGCTTTCCACACCTGGATTGTGCAACATTTGCCCATTATTCTCTTCAAGATTCTTCAAGCTCTGTCAAATTGGTTGATAATCATTGCTTGACAACCGTTTTCAGGTCTTGTCATTGATTTTCATGTAGATTTAAGTAAAAACTGTAACTTGGCAACTCAGGAATATTGGTAAGCAACTTCAGTGTAGATTTCGCCTTGTGCTTTAGGTTATTGTCCTGCTGAAAGCAGTGCTTCATTTGTAAATCGGGAGGTCCCGGGAAAACACAGTGAGCGCGAGATGGGGGTGTTTCCCGGGGGGCTCTGATGTACACATTGAGAAAAAAAAGTGACAAACACAACGTAGCAGCGCAGCAGACAGAATAAACATCCAAGTAGCCTACTATCTATGGTGGTGAAACGGACAGTACTCTCCAAGGAGCTGATTAGTTCAAAAAGCATTTTAGACGTCACTGCAGTATGCCCACATACTTGAGTATACTGTAGCTGTGGGTCTTACACATGTCAGAATTTCTTATAGCCTAATTTTCTAGACATCAATGTAAAGCAACATATGCACACATACTCAGCTGTGGGGCTTACAAGACCCGAATTTCATACCATTTTCGAGACTTCAATGAAACAGTAAAACACATATCACAAATAGAACTTCAAATAAAATAAGTCAATGTAGGCTACAGCAGAACACATATGAGAATATATAGGCCTTCTGCCTGTGTGATAACATGAGGCACATATTCAGATTAACTTCACAGTTCATAACAAGTTTGTAAAGGAAAACCATGTTTCTAGCTTAGTTTTCAAAAGCTCCCACAGTGGCTTTCTCCATGTCAAGTACATTTAACTTCTGACAGTTCATTTCTTGCTCAAAGCCATAAGCGGGCATGTGGCTGTGACGTTTAGCCTCCTTCTAAGGCTGTTCTGAAGAGTCAAGCTGTAGTGTCTATTTTTTTTCATTTTGAGAGTTAACTATAACCTGGGTGTCCTTTTTAGCCTTGTCTGTCATGCTTTCTGCCACCAAAACGTGCCTTGGTTCGGGCATGTTCAAAACTTTTTTCTGAGTGCTCTTTGTTGTGTTTTTACTAATTGTGCTTGACTAGCCAGGGGTTATACATTTGCTTGTTCTTGAACTGCAAATTGCACCTGCCACTTCGTCGGTGGATGCACTGCCATATTTTTCTGGATTTTTGGACTTAAAAATGTCATCAAACTCGATTGCCTTTTCTTATCCATTTTTTATTTGGCTTTACCACGTTTCAAATTCAGTAGGGAGACTTCTAGCCTAGGTTATGTGACATGATTACGTTGGGACCGCTTCACCAGCTGACCACCACTACAAAGACCTGTGTCAAGATCAGTAACTTAGCCCACCGGCCCTCCCCATAACATCTACAGTATGCACAAATAAGAGAGCAGGTCTGGAATCAGTGTGGCAGGATAGGATGATTACGCATTACGATCTCCTCACTTTTACATGGTCTTTTTGTGGGGCGGGAGAAATAACAAGGAGGCAACTTGATTTAACACAGATCGCTTTTGTTAAAATGTCTATAGTGCGAACAGGGAAACAATTAATAAATCATGCCGCGAAAGGTGGATCTGGCTCAAATTAAGCACTGGCTGAAAGGTGAATTCATCTCCCAGTGTCTGGTGGAAAGCAGACTGAACCAAATGTTCCTCTAGGATTTTGACTGGGCTGAATTCCATTAAAAAAATTGTATCCTGAAAAACTCCCCTGTCCTTAACGATTACAAGCATACCCAAAACATTATGCAGCCACCACTATGCTTGAACATATGGAAAGTGGTACTCAGTGTCACGTTGGCATGAATGATTCGGAAGACAGGCGCAGGAATGCGTAATAGTTTTTTTTATTAAGCCCATATTACTGCATGCTGTGTAAAAGTACGGGGACGAAGACCAAAAAAACGTAACAAAAACACAGGGTTGAAACCCAAAACACACAGCACAGGTACTCACACGCACCAACGGACACTGTAACAATAATCAACCCCCCAATGGAAACCAAAGGGCACATATATACAAATACTAATCAGTGGGAATAGGGGACAGGTGTGCGTGATGAAAGTTCCGGAGGGATCCGTGACACTCAGGACATAAAGTTAATTGCATTGCCACAATTTTTGCAGTATTACTTTATTACCTTGTGCAAACAGGATGCATGTTTTATGCATGTTTATGCATGTTTTAATATTTTATATGTACAGGCTACCTTCTTTTCACTCTGTCAATTAGGTTTGTTTTGTGGAGTAACTACAATGTAGATCCATCCTCAGTTTTCTCCTATCACAGCCATTATACTGTTATAAAGTCACCATTGACTTCATGATAAAATCCCTGAGCGGTTTCATTTCTCTCTGGAAACTGAGTTAGGACGGAAGCCTGTAACTTTGTAGTGACTGGGTGTATTGATACACCATCCAAAGTGTAATTAATAACTTCACCATTCTCAAAGTGATATTCAATGTCTGTTTTGTTTATTTTTACCCATCTACTAATAGGTGCTCTTCTTTGCGAGGCATTGGAAAACCTCGCTGGTCCATTTTAAATTCAGGCTGTAACACAACAAAATGTGGAAAAAGGGGTGTGAATTATTTCTGAAGGCAAAACAGCTCTAGCGATCTGATTTCGTTATTTAATCCAATTAATGCAACATTTGAAAGAGAAGTAAGATATTCTCCAGCAGAGACCTGGCCACAAATAACTAGTGTAGCTTTTGAGCTGCATTATCATGCTGTTTAAGCTTCTGCACATGCCAGATTTGAGCTAAGTACATTGTACAAACCTCCTCTCTCTCTCTCTGTGTGTGTGTGTGTGTGTGTGTGTGTGTGTGTGTGTGTGTGTGTGTGTGTGTGTGTGTGTGTGTGTGTGTGTGTGTGTGTGTGTGTGTGTGTGTGTGTGTGTGTTTGTGTGTGTGTGTGAGAGAGAGAGAGAGAAAAAGAGAAAGAGAAAGAGAGAGAGAGAGAGAGAGAGAGAGAGAGAGAGATAGAGAGAGAGAGGGGTCCTCTGTGACTGTTCACAAGCCCTGCTGGAGGGATGTCCTGCTTAGTCCCCATGAGCAGGCTGACTGGGATGTCACCAGACATTAGCATCAAGCCCAGGGCCCGTTAGGTGAGTGAGAGCTGCTGTTTGTTACCATGGCGCCAAGGAGCCATCACTTCATCTTTTCACCAGTCTTTTTATGTTACATCTGTATCCCTCTCTTTCTGTCTCTCTCTGTCTCTCCATTGCTCTCTCTCTCTGTCACTCTGTTCCTCCCTCTTTCTGGTTGTTATGAATAAGTCATATAATTGTGAGCGGCAGACAATGTTCTTTGCCATGTAGCGCGTGTGTTTTTAACATTTGGAGCTCTATGAGCTGGAAGAGTGGTAGGCACAATAGAAGGTGAAGAGAATGGATGTGGAGATTGACAGCTAAAATCCACATTGTTTACTCCCTGAGAAGCTATGCTTAGAGGCCGGTTAAGGTGTATATAGAAGAGGTACCACATTAGGCTAAAATCCACACTGTTTACTCCCTGAGGAGCTAAGCTTAGAGGCCGGTTAAGGTGTATATAGAAGAGGTACCACATTGTTTACGGTTGCTGAGTTGGTAAAGAATAAACAGAGAATTAGTTGATTTATATCTTGAAGGAGCTTCTGCTTGAACCAAGAGAAGCTTTGAAAACCTATGCCTCGGAGGATTCTGCAGACAGTAGAAAGCTAGCTAATGACCTTTTCAAGGCCTGGCTTTTAGTGAGGTTTTAGTTTAAGACTCTCTAAAGTATTCAAAGGTATCACCTACCTGACATAGTGAGCCTAGTCTTCAAGACCACCATTGTGGGGATTAAACCAATGTCTTTTGTCAGCTATGACGTAAACCACTAAATCAATCACATTTAAAGACAAGCACACACAGGAAGCCTTTCTTCTTCCCAAAGGCAATCAGGAAGGTGACATTGTCAATTTACCCAATCATGGGATAGGGAAAGGTTGCATTCCTAATATGGACATGGTTTAATACAATGAAAACAAGGTAATTTATTCAGATTCATCAACAAAAAGAAGAAAACACTGATTTGCACAGCACAAACTCTTATTCTATGACTGTCCTTTCTCATTTTGGTGGAACCACTGAAAGTTTTTCTTTCACATGCTGAACTGACCTTCGCTCTCGCCCTTTCTCCAACTCTCTCTTCTCTCTCTTTTTATCCTTCCATCCCTCCTCTCCCTCCCTCTCACTAGACAATATTACAAAAGGCAAGGTATAGCTTAATTATCTTCAACATGACTTCTCTTACCATCTGAAAAACAAGATTAACAGTACGATCTCTTCTTAATCAGTAGCATGGTGGAGTGGCCTTGCCACAGCCACACTGACTCTAATAAAGTGAAGCATTCAGATCCAGTGTACCGTGTCTGGCAGAGAGGCACAGTAGGATCCGCAACTATTGACACCCTTGATATAAATGTGCAATAATGACTGTATAAAATAAAATAATTCAAATACTATATGGTATAAAATAATGGAAATTATAATACAATTGCTCAAAGAAAGAGACTTTGTTTAACAACTAATATACATTTTTCTCAAAAAGGAAAGGGTCAAAATTAATGACACCTCTAAATATTCTTATAAATAAAGTAATCAAAAGTTTAGTATTTGGTCCCATACAGTGTTGCGTGTCCAAGGGCTGGCCCAGGGTGGCCCTGGGTGCCCCCCACCCCCCTTAAATATGAGATCTGCTAGATCATTAGTGATGTTGATCAACCTAATGAAGTGGGACCAGCGGCATGTTGTGCAAGTGAGAGCTGATCTGTTAGTATTACACTTTCCTCATGTAGCATTCGTGGCAGGGAAACTGATTCCAGCAGCACTCAGTGGCATCTTCACCCGGACTGGACCACCCCACCCTTGGATATGCCCCTGTCCAGAATTTCTGTCCTGAGCCAGAAAAAGTAGGTAGTGGCATCAAGTTCCAAAAACAACACACAAAACACTCTACGAGGAATGGTCGTACTCGGAACAAGAACACAAAGCATGAACAGGTTAGTCGTCATTGTTGGATAGATTGTGTCACACCCTGACCATAGTTTACTTTGTATATTTCTATGTTTTGGTTGGTCAGGGTGTGAGCTGAGTGGGCATTCTATGTTTCATTGTCTAGTTTGTCTATTTCTATGTCTGGCCTGATATGGTTCTCAATCAGAGGCAGGTGTTAGTCATTGTCTCTGATTGGGAACCATATTTAGGTAGCCTGGGTTTCACTGTGTGTTTGTGGGTGATTGTTCCTGTCTCTGTGTTCTCACCAGATAGGGCTGTTTCGGTTTTCGTTACGTTCTTTGTTTTGTAGTATTTGTATCGATTCGTGTTTTACGTTTGTTTATTAAACATGGATCGCAATCTACACACCGCATTTTGGTCCGACTCTCCTTCACATACAGAAAACCGTGACAGTATCACCCACCACAAAAGGACCAAGCAGCGTGTCAACAGGCAGGAGCAGCCCAAGAAGGAGATGCGTAATAGGGATTTCTGGACATGGGAGGAAATCCTCGACGGGAGAGGACCCTGGGGTAAACCAGGGGAGTGTAGCCGCCCAAAGGTGCAGCAGGAGAAGAGGCAACAGGAGCAGCCCAAAGAGGAGTACAGTATGGACTATACTTCTTGGGAGGAGATAGACAGGTGGGCGGTCGACCCAGGGAGAGTGCCGGAGCCCGCCTGGGATTCGATGGAGCAGTGCGCAGAAGGTTATCGGAGAATGGAGTTGGCAAAGCAAGCACGGCGGCTCGGACGGAAGCCCGAGAGTCAGCCCCAAAAATTTCTTGGGGGGGGGGGGGGGGCTAACAGGGAGTATGGCTACACCAGGTAGGAGACCTGCGCAAGCTCCCTGTGCTTACCGGGGGGCTAGAGAGACCTGGCAGGCACCGTGTTATGCTGTGGTGCGCACAGTGTCTCCAGTGCGGGTGCATAGCCCGGTGCTGTACATTCCAGCTCCTCGAGCCAAGTGCCATGAAGCCGGCTCTACGCGTGCTTACATGGCACCAGCCTTGCACTCGGTGTCTCTGGTTCACCTGCATAGCCCAGTGCGGGCTATTCCACCTCGCCGCACTGGCAGGGCGACCGTGAGCATTCAACCAGGTAAGGTTGGGCAGGCTCGGTGCTCAAGAGCTCCAGTGCACCTGCACGGTCCGGTCTTTCCAGTACCACCTCCACACCCCAGCCCTCCGGTAGCAGCTCCCCGCACCAGGCTTCCTGTGCGTGTCCTCGGCCCAGTACCACCAGTGCCAGCACCACGCATCAGGCCTACAGTGCGCCTCGCCTCTCCAGCGCTGCCAGAGCCTTCCTCCTCTCCAGCGCTGTCGGAGTCTCCTGCCTATCTAGCACTGTTAGAGCCTTCCTCCTCCACAGCGCTGCCGGAGTCTCCCGTCTGTTCAGAACTGCCAGTCTGCAAGGAGCTGCCAGTCTGCAAGGAGCTGACACTCTGCAAGGAGCTGCCAGTCTGCATAGAGCTGCCAGTCTGCAGGATGTTGCCAAAGCTGCCAGTCTGCAAGGAGCCGCCAGAGCTGCCAGTCTGCAAGGAGCCGCCAGAGCTGCCAGTCAGCATGGAGCAGCCAGGGCCGCCAGTCAGCATGGAGCAGCCAGAGCCGCCAGTCAGCATGGAGCAGCCAGAGCAGCCAGTCAGCATGGAGCAGCCAGAGCAGCCAGTCAGCATGGAGCAGCCAGAGCATCCAGTCAGCATGGAGCAGCCCGAGCAGCCAGTCAGCATGGAGCAGCCAGAGCTGCCAGTCTGCATAGAGCTGCCAGTCTGCAGGATGCTGCCAAAGCTGCCAGTCTGCAAGGAGCCGCCAGAGCTGCCAGTCTGCAAGGAGCCGCCAGAGCTGCCAGTCAGCATGGAGCAGCCAGGGCCGCCAGTCAGCATGGAGCAGCCAGAGCCGCCAGTCAGCATGGAGCAGCCAGTCAGCATGGAGCAGCCAGAGCAGCCAGTCAGCATGGAGCAGCCCGAGCAGCCAGTCAGCATGGAGCAGCCAGAGCTGCCAGTCAGCATGGAGCAGCCAGTCAGCATGGAGCAGCCAGGGCCGCCAGTCTGCATGGAGCAGCCAGAGCCGCCAGTCAGCATGGAGCAGCCAGAGCAGCCAGTCAGCATGGAGCAGCCAGTCAGCAAGGAGCAGCCAGAGCAGCCAGTCAGCATGGAGCAGCCAGAGCTGCCAGTCAGCATGGAGCACCCAGTCAGCATGGAGCAGCCAGAGCAGCCAGTCAGCATGGAGCTTCCAGATCTGCCAGTCAGCCAGACTCTTCCAGATCTGCCAGTCAGCCAGACTCTTCCAGATCTGCCAGTCAGCCAGACTCTTCCAGATCTGCCAGTCAGCCAGACTCTTCCAGATCTGCCAGTCAACCAGACTCTTCCAGATCTGCCAGTCAACCACTCTTCCAGATCTGCCAGTCAGCCAGGGGCCGCCAGTCAGCTAGGAGCTGTCGCCCCTCTGTCCAGAGCTTCCGCCCCTCTGTCCCGAGCTGCCGCCCCTCTGTCCATTGAGAAGAGTTGCCATGGTGAGGAACCCACGGAAGAGGACAAGGTGGGGGAAGACTAAGGTGAAGTGGGGGCCACGTCCAGCACCAGAGCCGCCACCGCGGACAGATGCCCACCAAGACCCTCCCCTATAGGTTCAGGTTTTGCGGCCGGAGTCCGCACCTTTGGGGGGGGGGTACTGTCACACCCTGACCATAGTTTACTTTGTATATTTCTATGTTTTGGTTGGTCAGGGTGTGAGCTGAGTGGGTATTCTATGTTTCATTGTCTAGTTTGTCTATTTCTATGTCTGGCTTGATATGGTTCTCAATCGGAGGCAGGTGTTAGTCATTGTCTCTGATTGGGAACCATATTTAGGTAGCCTGGGTTTCACTGTGTGTTTGTGGGTGATTGTTCCTGTCTCTGTGTTCTCACCAGATAGGGCTGTTTCGGTTTTCGTTACGTTCTTTGTTTTGTAGTATTTGTATCGATTCGTGTTTTACGTTTGTTTATTAAACATGGATCGCAATCTACACGCCGCATTTTGGTCCGACTCTCCTTCACATACAGAAAACCGTGACAGATTGAGTCTGAGAAAATCGGAGGCAGTGGGAAATAAATAAATACTACATTCCTAATGAGTATATACTACATACTATATACTATTAGTTAATTGTAGTATACTGTAAACGAACGGTATCCTTTCAGTTGAACGTACTAGCGATTCACCTGTCTACCGGAAGTTGATGCTGTTACTATGCAACCTCTTGCTAGCTTATTAGCATTACACATTACTAGCTAGACATCCTACGATTTCGGGTGTGTTTGTAAATTCAATCTGTAGTGCCAGAGTGCGCTCTGGGCGTTCATAAATTCAGAGCGTTGTCAGATTGTCTGTTCGTAAATTCAGAGCGTTTCGTTCTCGGAGCGTTCAGAGAGCACATGTCACTGGGAGCTCTGGCTGAGGAGTAGGGTTGATCCACGCGTTCTGACCTCACAATGGCAGTCAAGCACCCTAGCTAACTGGCTAACGTTGCCTAGCTCGCTAGCTACTTCCAGACACAAATGAGAGAACACCTCACTCTGACCATTTTACTCTCCCTAGTAGAGCTGGTTAGGCTGTTTTCATGTTATCCAGACCGTTGGTGACTGTAACTGTGCTGCACGCAACCAATTTAATTATGTTTTTTTTGCCGACATTTACTGACACAGGTTATATTCAATGGGTGTTGAGGGTTCGTAAATTCATCAGTCCTTCTGCACTCTAAGAAGGACTGATAGCCAGAGCGATGAACAATGTCCATTGAGAACACACAATGACTATACCACTTAGCTAAGCTAAGAATGACATGAATAATCAAGACACTTTGTAGGCTTACTCAACTGAGCTGCTAGCTAGCCAGCAAACTTTACACACTGTTGATTTAGCAGAGTGAAATAAATATAAGCAGCTAGCTAATGTCCTATTAGCTAGCTATCTTGATGTAATCATTGTAAATTAAAAACAAATTGCAATTCCAGCTGTCAATAAAGGGAGAGTGTGGGCTACTGGATAGGGCAGGACATTTTGTGGGAGGGAATTATGAAAAGATTTTCAATTTCTAGTCCTTAGAGGGGAAATCTTTGAGGACACAGTGATAATTAGGGTGACCACATGTCCTGGATTCTACCGTATTTTGTCGCTCAACCAAACAATTATACTCCACATTTTAATCAACAAATTTAAACACCAATTATTTAGAAAAAAAAGGTTGATTGGTCCCGTATGTCAGTCAAACAGTCCAACCTGTCTATTGCAGTCATGTTGCGCTTATGAAAATATATATAATGAGTCACAAAACATTAAGATCACCTGCTCTTTCCATGACATAGACTGACCAGGTGAATCCAGGTGAAAGCTATGATCCCTTATTGATGTCACTTGTTAAATCCACTTCAATCAGTGTAGATGAAGGGGAGGAGACAGGTTAACATCTTCTTATGGCTGCAATCCCGTTAACAGGATCGATATGACAACAGCCAGTGAAAGTGCAGGGCGCCAAATTCAAAACAACAGAAATCTCATCATTCAAACTCCTCAAACATACATGTATTTTATACCGTTTTAAAGGTTATCTTGTTGTTAATCCCACCACAGTGTCCGATTTCAAATAGGCTTTACAGCGAAAGCACCACAAACGATTATGTTAGGTCACCACCAACTCACAGAAAAATTCAGCCATTTTCCCAGCCAAAGAGAGGAGTCACAAAAAGCACAAATAGAGATAAAATGAATCACTAACCTTTGATGATCTTCATCAGATGACACTCATAGGACTTCATGTTACACAATATATGTATGTTTTGTTCAATAACGTGCATATTGTAGTGCATTGGCTTCTCACTTCTCACAATGGTGCTTGTTTAGTAAAGTTAGATTAAAGCTGAATCAATATCTTGCAAGATTGCATAATGACTTCAACGTAATTTAAATTGAAAGGATGTGGAAGCAACATTGATTTAACCAGTGTGTGCTCAGTGGGTTAGTATTTTACATAACATAACCAAATATGAATGCATAGTATAATTTTACTATTACACCACAAACATCATCTAATTTCTTTAGATGGTTGAGTTTTTAGGATGGTTATGTTATGTAGACGTTTTACATTTAGGGATGTGCTGCCAAATTATTCACGTAGAAGTCACTGTCCAGCTAATGTCCCACAAAATCATCCTGTTGTCTGCCTTTGGGTATTTTAAATGTGGACACCCTAGAGTTAATACCAACATAATATTCAGTGCTATCTAATTTAAATATAATGAAGCCTGATTGTTAAATGTTTTCTGCCCTTAGATATGGAAAACTGTGAACGGTTGTTTGCAGATGAAGAGAGAGGTCCCAATGAATGTCCCAAGACTGAGACTAACATGCGTCTGCGTGCACCATTGTGCACATGTTGATTTTGTGCCCCCACATCAGACGCGATCAGGACACGCAGGTTGAAATATCAAAACTAACTCTGAACCGATTACATTAATTTGGGGACAGGTCGATAAGCAAACTCTTATGGTAATTTAGCTAGCTAGCTTGCTGTTGCTAGCTAATTTGTCCTGGGATTTAAACATTGGTTTGTTAATTTTACCTGAAATGCACAAGTTTCTCTACTCCAACAATTAATCCACAGATAAAATGGTAAACTGAGTTCGTTTCTAATAATCTCTCCTACTTCAAGCTTCTTCTTCTACTTTGGACTTTATATGGCGATTGGCAACCAACGTTAAGGGGCGTCACCACTACCAACTAGACTGGAGTGTAGACCTCAGTGTATCTTTCAATCCCTCACGTGGGTACAGATGAAGTCAGAAGTTTACATACACTTATGTTGGAGTAATTTTAAAACTAGTTTTTCAACCCCTCCACATATTCTTGTTAACAAACTATAGTTTTGGCAAGTCGGTTAGGATATCTACTTTGAGCATGACACAAGTCATTTTTACAACAATTATATGTAGACTGACTATTTCACTTATAATTCACTATAACACAAATCCAGTGGGTCTGAAGTTTACATACACTTAGTTGACTGTGCCTTTAAACAGCTTGGAAAATTCCAGGAAATTATGTAATGGCTTTAGAAGCTTCTGATAGGCTTTTGACATCATTTGAGTCAATTTGATGTGTATATGTGGATGTATTTCAAGGCCTACTTTCAAACTCAGTGCCTCTTTGCTTTACCTCAAAGGAAAATTAAAGGAAATCCGCCAAGACCTCAGAAAACCGATTGTAGATTTCCACAAGTCTGGTTCTTCCTTGGGAGCAATTTCCAAATACCTGAGGGTACCAAGTTCATCTGTACAAACAATAGTTTTCAAGTACAAACACCATGGGACCACGCAGCTGTCATACAGCTCAGGAAGGAGATGTGTTCTGTCTCTTAGAGATGAACATACTTTGGTGCGAAAAGTGCAAATCAATCCCAGAACAACAGCGAAGGACCTTGTGATGATGCTGGAGGAAAAGGTACAAAAGTATCTACAGTATATCCACAGTAAAACGAGTCCTATATTGACATAACCTGAAAGGCCTCTCAGCAAGGAAGATGCCACTGCTCCAAAACCACCATAAAATAGACGGACTATGGTTTGGACCTGTACATGGGGACAAAGATTGTCTTTTGGGAGAAATGTCCTCTGGTCTGATGAAACAAAAATAGATCTGTTTGGCCATAATTACCATTGTTATGTTGGAGAAAAAAGAGGGAGGCTTGCAAGCCGAAGAACACCATCCCAACTGTGAAGCATGGGGGTGATAGCATCATGTTGTGGGGGTACATTGCTGCAGGAAGTATTGGTGCACTTCACAAAATAGATGACATCATGAGGCAGGAAAATTATGTAGATATATTGAGGCAACATCTCAAGACATCAGTCAGGAAGTTAAAGCTTGGTCGCAAATGGGTCTTCTAAATGGATAATGACCCCAATCATACTTTCAAAGTTGTGGCAAAATGGCTAAATTATGGCTTAGATCCCGCTAACGGGATCAATATGACAACAGCCAGTGAAAGTGCAGGGCGCCAAATTCAAAACAACAGAAATCTCATAATTACAATTCCCCAAACATACAAGTATTTTACACCATTTCAAAGATAAACTTGTTGTTAATACCATCACAGTGTCTGATTTCAAAAAGGCTTTATGACGAAAGCACACCAAACGATTATGTTAGGTCTGCACCTAGTCACAGAAAAACACAGCCATTTTTCCAGCCGAAGAGAGGAGAAAAAAAAGCAGAAATAGAGATAAAATTAATCACTAACCTTTGTTGATCTTCATCAGATGACACTCATAGGACTTCATGTTACACAATACATGTATGTTTCGTGGATAAAGTTCATATTTATTTCCAAACATCTCAGTTTACATTGGCGCGTTACGTTCAGTAATGTGTTGCTTCCAAAACATCTGGTGATTTTGCAGAGAGCCACATTAATTTACAGAAATACTCAACATAAATGTTGATGAAAATACAAGTGCTATGCATAGATAAACTTCTCCTTAATGCAACCGCTGTGTCAGATTTCAAAAAAGCTTTACCAAAAAAGCACACCATGCAATAATCTGAGTACAGCGCTCAGACAACAAAACAAGCCATACAGATATCCGCCATGTTGTGGAATCAACAGAAGTCATAAATAGCATTATAAATATTCACTTACCTTTGATGATCTTCATCAGAATGCACTCCCAGGAATCTCAGTTCCACAATAAATGTTTGATTTGTCCAAATACCTAATTTTTGTTAGCGCGTTTAATACACAATGCAAAATGACGAGGCGCGGGCATTTCCAGGCGAAAGTTCAGACGAAAAGGTCATATTACAGTTCGTAGAAACATGTCAAACGAAGTATAGAATCAATCTTTATGATTTTTTTATCATAAATGTTCAATAATGTTTCAACCGGATAATTCCTTTGTCTGTAGAAATGTGATAGAACGCAGCTAACTTAGGAAGTGCAATAGGACCCCATAGACACTGTATATTGGCAATGACTTGAAAAACTACAAACCTCAGATTTCCCTGGTTGGATCAGTTTTTTGCCTGCCATATGAGATCTGTTATACTCACAGACATCATTCAAACAGTTTTAGAAACTTCAGAGTGTTTTCTATCCAAATCTCAGAATAATATGCATATATTAGCAACTGGGCCTGAGTAGCAGGCAGTTTACTCTGGGCACCTTATTCATTCTAAGCTACTCAATACTGCCCCCAGCCATAAGAAGTTAAAACCTCTTAGAGTTTCCGCGGTCCAGCAGAAATCTAATAAGCATAATAAAAAAATAAAATGGATACTTCAAGGGGCCTTAAAATTCAAAATCAAATGATCCTTGGTATGACCCTCTTAAAAGGATACATTTTTGCCTAAAATGACATACCCAAATCTATCTTGATACCATTTGAAAGGAAACACTATGAAGTGTTTGGGAATGTTAAATGAATGTAGAAGAATATAAAAAAAATAGATATGGTAAAAGATAATCCAAAGAAAAAAACATGTGCTTTAAAAAAAAAAATCATCTTTGAAATACAAGCTAAGACCATAATGTATTTTTCCAGTTTAGTCACAATTTAGATTTTGCCCACTAAACGGCAGCAGTGTATGTGCAAAGTTTTAGACTGATCCAATGAACCATTGCAATTCTGTTCAAAATATTATATAAGTTTGCCCAAATGTGCCTAATTGGTTTATTGATATTCAAGTCCATAACTGTGCACTCTCCTTAAACAATAGCATGGTATTCTTTCACTGTAATAGCTACTGTGAATTGGACAGTGAAGTTAGATTAACAAGAATTTAAGCCTTCTGCCCATACATACATCTCATGCTAATCACATTAGCCCACGTTAGCTCAACCATCCCTCCGGGGGGGGGGGGGGGGCACCAATCCCGTAGAGGTTAAGCAGATAGACAATGTTATTTTTGTAAATGGTAAAAGGAACAGGTCCCAATACTGACCCATACGGTACACCTTTCAGGAATATCCGGCAAACTAGACCTAACACTATCAGAAATCACACATTGTGTCCTGTCTGACAGATAATTCTCCAAACACTTGCCTGATTCAGGCCTTTTTAAAACAATGTTTAACAATCAAAACAATCTAAGCTGTCTAGCAATGATAAACAACCAACTTGACAGAGCTTGAAGAATGTTGAAAAGCATAATTGTACAATCCAGGTGTGCAAAGCTCTTAGAGACTTTGCCATTGATTTATTTAGCCATGAATTAATTCAATTAAGCTAACAAGCATTATTTGACTTTCTCTTGACATTGCAGAACAAGTTTTTTTCTCTGCCACGCTGGTAGGAGCCATTGTGAGTAACAGGGTTTTAATGCACAGGCAGCAAGAGTAGTGTATAACCACCAGATGTTCAACTAGTCTATTTTATGCATCAGGTTTAAATATGTGTATTTAAAGACCACAGCACCATTCCCTTCCCTCATAATGATATCTCTCCTGAGGCCTATCTGAAACCACAATAAAAAAAAACAACAATCATGAAAGGCTGACACCATCCGATACAACTCTGCCTGCATGGCCGTCTCACTCAAAGACCTAGCCTAATTGCTCAGCAAAAGTACCATTATGTGATGGTACTCAGGCTATTGTAACAAGGGATTAATTTGTGCTTCTATGCCTTAAACCTCATGTTAATGAAGAGATGTGCGATTTTAATTCCAGTGTGTTTAATTGCGAGGCCCTGGGTTGAGGAGAGAGAGTCAGTCGTTCAGTTTGTCTCGTGTGCGTTATGTGGGACTTAAAGGCCAGCAGACCATGTCTTATTCACTACCCCTGTCTGGGGCTGGACTGCCTCTGAGCTGAAAGAGACTCCTCTCCTCTTCTCTTCATTCTGATTACTCTCAAGCGTGGGATCACCAAACTACCCTTTGTACCGTGGAGAGCCCTTGTTTAATCTATCATTTAAAAGCATTAGCTAGAGAAGGGCCTATTAAAAAAAAGGAAACATGACCCGCCATATCTACTTTCTCTTTATTTTTTATTAAACAGTTAAGAACAAATTCTTATTTACAATGACAGCCTAGGAACAGTGGGTTAGCTGCCTTGTTCAAGGGCAGAACAACAGATTTTTACATTGTCAGCTCAGGGATTCGATTTAGCAACCTTTCGGGTACTGGCCCAACACTAACTCAGATCAGATTCCTTCTACTAAATGTGCTTACTAAATGTGCTAGCTAAATGGCTAGCTAGCTGTCAGTGTGTTGTATAGCCTATCCGACTGCTTCTTCATGGGCTCTGTGTTTGTTTTCTCCTGTGAAGAGCTGGGCTCATATGTCTCTGGCATGATGGACAGGAACCAAGTGGTTTTCCCAGCGTCCCGTCATATCAGGGTGAAATGTTGATAGTGTGGCGATCAGGAAGTCGAACGCTGTTTGTTTAGCTGCACTCTTTACAGGCAGTTCTACTCATCGATTTAAACTCAGGTTTAAGGGTTTGAGTTTCCTAACGATTCCAATGCTTCCCGTCCTGATTTATCAGAAAGACCATGCCCTTGGGATGGGCTGCGGTATGTACACTATATATACAAAAGTATGTGGACACCCCTTCAAATGAATGAATTTGTCTATTTCAGCCACACCCATTGCTGACAGATGTATAAAATTGAGCACAAATCCTTGCAATCTCTATAGACAAACATTGACAGTAGAATGGCCTTACTGAAGGGCTCAGTGACTTTCAACGTGGCACCGTCATAGGATGCCACCTTTCCAACAAGTCAGTTCATAAAATTTCTGCCCTGCTGGAGCTACCCCGGTCATCTGTAAGTGCTGTTACTGTGAAGTGAAAACATTTCAGTGGTAGGCCACACAAGCTCACAAAACGGGACCACTGAGTGCTAAACATAATCTGTCCTCAGCTGCAACACTCACTACCGAGTTCCAAACTGCCTTTGGAAGCAACATCAGCACAATAACTGTTAGTCTGGAGGTTCATGAAATGGATTTCCATGGCCAAGCAACCGCACACCATGCGCAAAGCCAAGCGTCGGCTGGAGAGGTGTAAAGCTCGCTGTCATTGGACTCTTGAGTAGTGGAAATGCATTCCCTGGAGTGATGAACGCTTCACCATTGCAGTCCAATGGATTCATCTGGGTTTGGCAGATGCCAGGAGAACGCTACCTGCCCAAATAGATAGTGGCAACTGTAAAGTGTGATGGAGGAGAAATAATGATCTGGAGCTGTTTTTCATGGTTCGGGCTAGGCCTCTTAGTTCCAGTGAAGGGAAATCTTAACTCTATAGCATACAATGACATTCTAGAAGATTCTGTGCTTCCAACTTTGTGGCAACAGTTTGGGAAAGGCCCTTTCCTGTTTCATCATGACAATATACACATCAAAGCCCCCATACACAAAAGGAGGTCCATACAGAAATGTTTTATTGGAATTTGTATGGAAGAACTTTACTGGCCTGCACAGAGCCCAGACCTCAACCCCATCGAACACCTTTTGGATGAATGGAAACACCGACTGCGAGCCAGGCCTAATCGCCCAACATCAGTGCCCGACCTCACTAATGCTCTTGTGGCTGAATGGAAGAAAGTCTCTGCAGCAATGTTCCAACATCTAGTGGAAAGCCTTCCCAGAAGAGTGGAGGATGTTATAGCAGCAAAGGGGGGACTAACTCCATATTAATGCCCATGATTTTGGAATGAGATGTTCACCGTGCAGGTGTCCGCATACTTTTCATCATGTAGTGTATCTGCCTTGCTCATCTCTGACTAACACAGTGACACTCCCAGTCAGAGACTCCCAGTCATTCTCAGTCAGGAGATTCCAGGAACCAGAGCTTTAACTAACAGAGGTACTGTCAGTCAGCTGTGACACTATAGTATCCCATAGCTACCAAGCAATGAAAGTTAAGCATTTTCCTATACTGTAACATCTAATGAACAGCTGGGTCAGTTCTGAACAGTGCCGGCTCCAAGCATACGAATAAGAATTAAGAAACTTTTTTTTTACTCAGTCAGGGTCTCAACTTGCTGTTGAGTGTTCGAATTATAGAATACACAAGGCGCAAGTTGGAAATTGGGTTGTACATCAGAACTTTTACTCTTGTTTTGTCAGTCACTGACATTCACTCAATTAACCATGTCAGTTAACAATTTTTCTAGTCATTTATCTAAACTTGTAGTAATCATGGCCGAATACCAATCAGGCACACAGGGCCCAGGGTCCCTAACCTCCAAGGGTTCCCCAATTATTTTTTTAAAGGTCCCCAACAGTCATTCTGATTCCCATGTAAAATAGCCTTTTGAGTGACTAAAATATCACCCATCATTTTTTTGGGGAATAGAAATGCTCACAATTTCAGAAAAATACATTTTTCTTTAATGGCTAACTACCAGGAAGTTGGAAAAGACAGGCCGAGTGGGTGGGTAGCTTATATTCATGAGCTCACCTTGACTGACAGCTCTTTGAAATGCTTATGTCAAGAAACTTGGATGCAGTAAGCAGTGTTGCAGTAAAATCTTCTCAAGCTAATTTGGTGAAACACAAAGCAACTCAAACATCATTGAAATTTCATCAGTGATATCAATTTCTGTGATATGTCTCCCATTTAGCATGTATATTGTGTTGCGATTCAAAGCAGCACTGATGGTATTTTCACATGACAACTGTGTCAGAGTTTTGAACAACCATTCCCTGCCTTTTTTTCCATGCCAGCTGAAGACCTAGTTAGCCAGTAACTAGCTAACACCAGACACAGAGAAAGAGTGTAAACTTTTTGTTATATTTACTGACACCGTACAGTACATTTTTGGGACCAGTAGAGTAGCTATCTAGTGATATAAACCACACCCCTCTACAAACATGCCTTCTCCGATGTTGGTTACAAGGAGCTACTTATAAAAAATTAAGTAAGAAAACATCTATTAAATGGTCTATTAAAATGACAGAGTGATGTCACCCTATCCCCTTAATAATTCCACCTCCTGAATCCAAGTGTTTGATCCAAGGGTGAGGGAAACAGTAACTTTATGATCAAACTTTATCAATGTAGATGCAACAGTCATTTTTTATACTTTGGTCATCACGCTTTGATTTGGTTTCATCAAAAAATAATACAATTTCATGAAAAACATGATTTTGACTGTTCTTGTTCAGCTGCTTCATTCAAAAACAAATCCATTGTGATTTAATTGCAATGTTGCTAGCTACACTACTTCTCCAGTTGTGACCATCTAGTTAGTATCAACAAAAGCTTACTACAAATTCTAGCTAGCTAGCAACCGCATTAGTGCAGCTTGATAGTTAGCTTATATTAGCTATTAGCTAGAATTCAGATGCATTTTTTTAATATTAGCATATAATACAAAGAATACAAGTGAACATAGCTGAATAAAATAGAAAGGATATTTTCCTCAAACAATTTCTGAGGGAGTGTGCATATGCGGCTATTCTGTGTTGAGCGTTTAACAAAGAAACAGGTCCTCTTATATGCTTAATTTAGAGAGATTTATGCAACTTTAGTTGTCATACAAAAGTCGGACTACGTGTTTTGATTTTAACATATTCTAGGCTGCATGATACCTCTAAAGATGATTTGGAAAAAGTTGCATGAAAGGCAGGAGCTTTGATTTGTTTCTTGTGCATGCTGCACACACTTCATCAGTCTCTCATTCCCAATTTGACAAGCAGGCGATAATATTCTCACCAGGCCTCAAATTTCCCGGGAGCATCACCCTTGTATCGCTGCAATGCCCCCAAAAAAATGTATTCCTTTTGCGGCCAAATTGTCTGTTGTGACCTTGGGCTAAATATAATAATTATAATTCCCTTCTCCCGGCTGCCATTCTCCAAAATAACTCTCACTCACATCTCAGATATCTCAATAATGTTTTGCCAATGCCCGTCACATGACGGGTCCTTCTCACAGTCTTCTCAGCTAAGAAGTAATGCACAGGTGAAGACAGACACATCAGGGTTACAATTGTGGAACACCTAATTCCGAGGTGCATATTGAAGAACTGTCCACAGAAGAACTGTCCACATTTAGCCAACTTTCAAGATGAGTAGGCCTAACGAATAGAAAAAGCACTAGCCAAGACAGTTGCGGGATGCGATAGAGCCCAAATTAATACAATCACTCGCATGTGTGTGTGTATATATGTGTGTTTGTGGTGAGCGAGTATGTCTACACTTTCTGTAGCTGTAGGAGTGATGCTAATGATAACCGTCTTCTGGTAGAGATGGAAAGGCTTCTTACCTGGAATAATGATATCATGATTATTTGCATCAATCCAGTGGCTATTTGTTTAGCTAACTGCAGTCTTATGAGTGCTACAGAAACATTGCTAACCAAACAACAGTCTCTGGCTGGTGCCACTTGAATTAAAGGGTAACTAGACCCAAAAATAAAGATCTTAGATTTTTTCAGACCTCTAGAAAAACTAAATGGGAACTTTTATAGGGCCCCAATATTATGTATAGAAAGATACCACTCTGAGAGAGTCTCTGACTAGGGTGGCTGGACACTTTGGTGGCTGGTATAGAGGTCCTGGATGGCAGGATGTACTGGGCCGTACGTTCTACCGTCTGCAGTGCCTTGTGGTCGGAGGCCAAGCAGTTAACATACCAGGAGGTGATGCAACCAGTCGATGGTGCAGCTGTAGGACTATTTGAGGATTTAAGGACCCATGCCAATTCTCCTGAGGGGGAATAAGCATTGTTATGCCCGCTTCACAAATGTCCTGGTGTGTTTGGACCATGTTAGTTTGTTGATGATATGGACACCAAGGAACTTGAAGCTCTCAATCTGCTCCACCACAGACCTGTCGAGGAGAATGGGGGCATGCTCGGACCTCTTTTTCCTGAAGTCCACAATCATCTTCTTTGTCTTGGTTGTTATCCTGGCACCACACACCACACAGGTCTCTGAACTCCTTTCCATAGGCTGTCTCATCGTTGTCGGAGATCAGGTCTCCCACTGTTGTGTCGTCTGCAAACTTAATGATGGTGTTGGAGTCGTGCATGGCCATGCAATCAGGGGTTAACAGGGAGTACAGGAGGAGACTGAGCACGCACCCCTGAGGGGCCCCTATGTTGAGGATCAGCGTGGCTGATTTGTTGTTACCTACCCTTACCACCTGGGGGCGGCCCGTCAGGATATCCAGGATCCAGCTGCAGAGGGAGGTGAAGGAAAAGGGCAGTGTGGAGTGCAATAGAGATAACATCATTTGTGGATCTGTTGGGGCGGTATGCAAATTAGAGTGGGTCTAAGGTTTCTGGGATAATGGTGTTGATGTGAGCCATGACCAGCCTTTCAAAGCACTTCATGACTACAGACGTGAGTCGGCACTTTGCCTGTTTGATGGTTCATCAGAGGGGATAGCGGGGTTTCTTATAAGCGTTAGAGTCCCGCTCCTTGAAAGCGGTAGCTCTACCCTTTAGCTCATTGCGGATGTTGCCTGTAATCCATGGCTTCTGGTTGGGGTATGTACATACCGTCACTGTGGGGATGACTTCATCGATGCACTTATTGATGAAGCCAGTGACTGATGTGATGTACTCCTCAATGACATCAGAAGAATCCCGGAACGTGTTCCAGTCTGTGCTAGCAAAACAGTCCTCTAGCTTAGCATCTGCGTCATCTGACCATTTCCGTATTGATCGAGTCACTGGTACTTCCTGCTTTAGTTTTTGCTTGTAAGCAGGAATCAGGAGCACAGAGTTATGGTCAGATTTGTCAAATGAAGGGCGCAAGAGAGCTTTGAACGTGTTTCTGTGTGTGGAGTAAAGGTGGTCTAGAGTTTTTTCCCTCTTTTGGCACATGTAACATGCTGGTAGAAATGAGGTAAAATGGATTTTCCTGCATTAAAATCCTCGGCCACTAGGAGCGCCACCTCTGGATGAGCATTTTCTTGTTTGGTCATGGCCTTATAGAGTTGGTTTAGTGAGGTCTTAGTGCCAGCATTGTGGTGGTAAATAAACAGCTATGAAAAATATAGATTAAAACTATCTTGGTAAATAATGTGGTGTACAGCTTATCATGAGATACTCTACCCCAGTTGAGTAAAACCTCGAGAATTCATTAATATTAGATTTCGTGCACCTGCTGTTATTGACAAATAGACATAGACCGCCACCCCTTGTTTTACCGGAGGCAGCTGTTCTATTTTGCCGATGCACGGAAAACCCAGCCAGCTGTATGTTATCCGTGTCGTCATTCAGCCACGACTCAGTGAAACATAAGCTATTTCAGTTTTTAATGTCCCGTTGGTAGGATAGTGTTGATCGGAGCTCATCCAGTTTATTATCCAATGATTGCACGTTGGCTAATAGGACTGACGGTAGATGCGGTTTACACACTAGCCATCGGATTCTTACAAGGCACCCAGACCTACAAACCCTATATCTTTGTCTCTTCTTCATGCGAATGACGTGGATTTGGGCCTTTGTCTGAAGTAAATCCTTCATGTCCGACTCGTTAAAGAAAAATGTTTTGTCCAGTACAAGGAGAGTAATCATTTTTCTGATATCCAGAAGCTATTTTTGGTCATAAGAGATGGTGACAGAAACTTTATGTACAAGTTACAAATAACACAAAAAAACACACATAATAGCACAATTGTTTAGGAGCCTATAAAAACGGCAGCCTTCAAAGTCATTTTCAGCATCATTGCAAAGAGAAAGAGAGAAAAAAGTTCATTATATAAGGTTGGATGGTTTGGAATGGTTTGCAGGCAGACACAGAGACATGGGTTTGTTCATTGGAAATCTTAAACAAAGAGCAGGGTCTTTTGGCCCTCTCGGATTTGGGAACGGCAGAGCTGGATTGGCTATTATCTCGGGTAGCCCCTGTTTTGAGTTGCGGTGGGAGACTGTTAGCAGACCCCAGGTGCTCTGTGGTACATGGAGGAAATTGAGCAAACAAGGAGGTAAGTGAGATGGAGGGCTGTCTCTCTATAGACCGCGCCACAGCAACCATTCATTCCTATTAGGTCTCCTCTCTTCTACTCCTCTCTCCTCTACAACAAAATAAAACATCCCGCTAGTGTCTGGCATGCACCCCCCCCCCCCCCCCCCCCCCACACACACACACACACACACACACGCACAGCCAGAGCTCCCGTGAGGAATGGGCAGCCCAGCTGGCAGTGTTGTAGCATGCCACCCCTGTGCTCCTAACCTGGCGAGAGGTGACAGGAGCCCTGGGGTGGTCGTCACTGCTGCTCATAGGCATGCTTGCTCAAAATGGTGGTGGCAGGCTCCAGATGCGGGGCCTAAGGGCTTGGACGCATGTCTCTACCCATCACAACATAACCCCAGAGTGGGGAAAGGAAGGGACAGCACGGGGGTGGGAGCTGGCTATCCAGATCAGATGGAGGCGGAGGGGATGGAGAGGAGCTCACTAAACCATGCATTCAAACCCCATGACATGGGTTGAGGGGAGGGGAGAGAGATGGGGGCTAGTTACCCGTAACAGCAATCTCCAACTAGTGTGTGTGCGTGGGGAGATGGCATTGTCAGTGATATGATTAGTGGCTACAGGGGAAAGAGTGACAGGACATGAGAGGGGGTGTGGAGGGAGGGGGGAGAGAGAGATATGCCTCGCGAGGGCACGCTTACATAAGGCTATTAAAGTGTCAGTGTGTTATATCATGCAAGCAGGCAAAAAACATTTGGTTTTTTCTTTCCCCTTGCCTTTGCGAGGGAAGACTCCTGCTCGTGTAAGACACATTGTGTGAAGATGAAAGGGTCAGTCTTTGTCCAGAGCTCACGGAGTGTGTGTGTACAACTAACAGGAGCATGTACAGTGTGTCTATCTCACGTGAGTACACATACACTCTTAGAAAAAAAAGGTGCTATCTAAAACCTAAAAGGGTTCGACCTGGAACCAAAAAGGGTTATCCTATGGGGACAGCTGAAGAACACCTTTGGAACCCTTTTTTTTCTAAGAGTGTAGCGGTCTTGGAAAGATTGTTTTCTTAGTATTCCCCTCGGGTAGTACAGTTATGATGAAGGGCTATAATTGTGTGCTCTGTACTTGGTGTGCAGTATGTCATTTAACCATCCATCAGAGCTGTTAGCAGCCTCTCCTCAGAGCACAAGTGTTGATTTCTCTCTGATGTGGGTGGCTACTGCTATCTTCAGAGAACTCAACAAGGAGGTTCAACCCTGACATGTTATGTGTCTGTGTGATTAGTCTATACTTTGCGAGTGATTTATATGCATTGCATTTGCTAGTTTTTGCAAATTTGTTTGTGTACTGTCGTGCCTCAGTGTCTGCATTTCAAAACTCGGACTCCTGAGCCACTCAAGAACCCACAATAAACCGAAGTGACATACACAAGTCGTCATCGGCAAAACAGACAGACGACCAGAGAGATAAAGTACAGTATGTACTGTATGCAATGTGCAGTTTGTGTGAATATGTCTTCTCCCATGATCTCTCCATCAGTACCTCTCTGTCAGGTCTTTGTTATCCCAGTCTTACATCATGATCGTGCACCACACAGCATCAGCAGCACACCCACACATCCCCATGCCAGCCCCTGGATGACGTGTCTTGATAGTCAGAAGAATAAATGCCCCTGAGAGCTGCTCTCCTCCAACACTACAGCTCTTCATCTCTCTCCCTCTGTCTGTCCCTCTCGCTCTCTCTCCATCTCTGTCTCTCTTTCTGTCTATCCCTCTTGCTCCCGCCCCTCCTCTGTCTATCCCTCTCTCTCCCTCTCCCCCTCTGTCTAGCCCTTTTGTTCCCTTTCTCTTATCTACATCTCTCCTTCTTTCTATTCCTTTCACACTCTCTCTATCAATCTCCATGTCTCTGTATTTCTATCCTTTTTGTGCTCTCTCTCCATCTACAGCTCTCGTTCTATCCCTTTCACTCGCTCCCTCCGTCTTCCCCTCTCCCTCCCTCCTCTCTCTACCTTTTCCCCGTCCCCGACAACATCCCTGACAGGATTTATTTGTTCCTGGAAGTTATTGTCCCCATAATATACTGAATCCATCTTCATTAGTCATTGGCCAACGTCGGCTTGGGGAGATAAAAAGTGCCCCCTGTCACTGGGGGAGATATCTATGGCAGTGCGTGTCGATAGATTCACTAGGGTCTGACCTTTCCTGTAGAAAAGAGCGAGGGAGGGTTATTGAGGAGAAACCAGGTTATTGAGTGCCTCCTCCAAACCTTGTAGTTTATCGTTTTTGTTTTTTCTGTCCACGGTGCGACATCACCGACGAGAATTAACTTTGAAGTAAAGCTAACAATCGATAGAGTGTTGCATGGGGGTGAGTTTAAATGACATGTCTGAAATCCCATGCTATCACATGGGCGATAGGGCATCTGCGTCAAAAATAATTACAGTAATATTCAGTATGGTAGTTAAACAGAGCATCCAGTTATATGATCTAGCACAAATTTGTTAACAACACAGGGTGCCTTTGTAATTGAAATGTCTTTGCCGCTGTGATAATTTTACTGTAGAGAGTAGGCTCAGGTTAGGACAGTGGCTCAGGTTACTATCTATATAACCTCGCCCCTAGGCTCGAATAGCTGGGGCATAGAACCTGGTAATAGTTTGGGGCTGTTTGAGAATTAGGAGGTGTGGATTTACTAAGTGGCATGATAATCAATTCAAATGCTGAGCAAATCACACGACTTTGAGGCGTGGCTCCAAATCGAGGCAGAAAAGTGTTTGCTATGGTGCACCACGGAAATAATTTCCCTGAACCCGAGGTAATAGGGAAATATTGTGTTCATGCTAATACAGTAGCTAGCCAGCTTAACTCTGTTAACCATCCTTTAACGCGATTTACACTGAGGTCACGGAATGCCGTTTACACACTTCAGATATAGCAGACTCTGGAATATCCATGTTGCACGAGCTAAATGAGTTGTCTTTGTTGTACATGAACACAAAAATAATACTGGCCCCGGATGCAGCACACTTAGGGGAACTTTCTAAGCCTGTAAGTGTTGAGCTAGATGGTGATGTACTGAGAGATCAGCTCACCCATGTCAAAGGCTTACAGTCAAGTCCTGTTCTGAGTCTCTCAGAAGTCCTACCCTGCCTGATATGAGCATGATGTTTGTGTTTTTGTTTCACATTCGTGTGCCTACTCAATTGATTGTATCCATGTATGCACTAGCCTCTCTCTCTGCAAAAGAAGGTTCAACCCACAACCAGTGTTGGGGAGTAACTGATTACATGTAATCTAATTACAAAAAACGGCATCTGTAATCAGTTAAATTACCAGCAAAAACATAGTAACCAGATTACCAATGGTGTTGTGGCTATAATATACTCACTTCTTTATCCCCACTGATGCGTATCAAAGTAGTGTAGTGGAGGTATAAGATGTATCAATTATGTAGTACAATAGAGAAATCCTACACAACTGCCAAGCTGTCACGATCGTCCTCCTCTTCGTCTGAAGAGGAGAGGCGAGAAGGATCAGAGGACCAATATGCGGCGTGGTAAGTGTCCATGGTGAATCTTTAATAAAGAAAGACTGAACACTATGCAAAAGAGTAACGAAAACAATAAACCAAATACGACCGTGAAGCTACAAAATGAGACCTGTGCTGACACAAGCCACTAACATAGACAATCACCCACAAACAAACAGTGCAACCCAGGCTACCTAAGTATGATTCTCAATCAGAGACAACTAATGACACCTGCCTCTGATTGAGAACCATACTAGGCCGAAAACATAGAAATGCCCCAAAACATAGAAAAACAAACATAGACTGCCCACCCAACTCACGCCCTGACCATACTAAATAAATACAAAACAACGGAAATAAAGGTCAGAACGTGACAGTACCCCCCCCCAAAGGTGCGGACTCCGGCCGCAAAACCTTGACCTATAGGGGAGGGTCTGGGTGGGCGTCTGTCCGCGGTGGCGGCTCTGGCGCGGGACGCGGACCCCACCTCATCATTGTCTTAGTCCGCCTTATTGTCCGCCTCCGTGGCTCTCTCAGCATGACCACCCCTCTCAATGACCCCACTGGACAGAGGGGCAGCTCGGGACAGAGGGACAGCTGCTCGGGACAGAGGGACAGCTGCTCGGGACAGAGGGACAGCTGCTCGGGACAGAGAGACAGCTGCTCGGGACAGAGAGACAGCTGCTCGGGACAGAGAGACAGCTGCTCGGGACAGAGAGACAGCTGCTCGGGACAGAGAGACAGCTGCTCGGGACAGAGAGACAGCTGCTCGGGACAGAGAGACAGCTGCTCTGGGCAGAGGGGCTCCGGCAGCGGCGCCGGACAGGCGGGAGGCTCCGGCAGCGGCGCCGGACAGGCGGGAGGCTCCGGCAGCGGCGCCGGACAGGCGGGAGGCTCCGGCAGCGGCGCCGGACAGGCGGGAGGCTCCGGCAGCGGCGCCGGACAGGCGGGAGGCTCCGGCAGCGGCGCCGGACAGGCGGGAGGCTCCGGCAGAGGCGCCGGACAGGCGGGAGGCTCCGGCAGAGGCGCCGGACAGGCGGGAGACTCCGGCAGAGGCGCCGGACAGGCGGGAGACTCCGGCAGAGGCGCCGGACAGGCGGGAGACTCCGGCAGAGGCGCCGGACAGGCGGGAGACTCCGGCAGAGGCGCCGGACAGGCGGGAGACTCCGGCAGAGGCGCCGGACAGGCGGGAGACTCCGGCAGCGGCGCCGGACAGGCGGGAGACTCCGGCAGCGGCGCCGGACAGGCGGGAGACTCCGGCAGCGGCGCCGGACAGGCGGGAGACTCCGGCAGCGGCGCCGGACAGGCGGGAGACTCCGGCAGCGGCGCCGGACAGGCGGGAGACTCCGGCAGCGGCGCCGGACAGACAGGACCACCTGCAGGGAGGAGACAGAGAGACAGCCTGGTGCGTGGGGCTGCCACAGGAACCACCAGGCTGGGAAGACCTTCAGGAGGCTTGGGGTTAAGAGGAGGCACCTGAAAGACCGGGCTGTGGGGGAGCACTGGAGCTCTGGTGCGCAACCTTGGCACCACTTCCCCAGGCTGGATAACCACTCTAGCCCGGACCGTCCAGAGTGCAGGCACAGGTTGAACCGGGCTGTGGGTAAGCACGGGAGATCTAGTGCTTACTACACGCACCTCTCCCTTCGGCTCCATTCCCACAGTCGCCCGGTACGAGCGGAGCGCGGGCAGAGGACGCACTGCACCCTCCCAGCGCCCCGGAGACACAGCACGCAGAGCCGGCGCAGGATACCCTGGGCCAAAACTGCGTACCGGCGACCAGACCCGCTGAGCAGGCACCATACGCCCTGGCTCGATGCCCGCACTCGCATGACACTCTCGGGGGGCTGTCCTATAGCGCACCGGGCTATGGACACGTACTGGCGACACCGTGCGCTTAACCGCATAACACGGTGCCTGCCCAGTATCGCGCTGCTTATAATAAGCACGAGGGGTGAGCGCAGGTCTGCTACCTGGCTTAGCTCCACCCCTCGTGTGCCCCCCCCCAAAAATTTTTTGGGGCTGTCTCTCGTACCTGTCGCACTGCCGTGCTGCCTCCTCATATCGCCGCCGCTCAGCTTTCGCTGCCTCCAGCTCTGCTTTGGGGCGGCGATATTCCCCAGCCTGTGCCCAGGGTCCCTCTCCGTTCAGTATCTCCTCCCATGTCCAGGAGTCCTGTGATACCGGCCGCTGTTGTTGTTGCTGCTGCTGCTGTCGTCGCTGTTTTCTACCACGCCGCTTGGTCCTTGGTTGGTGGGTGATTCTGTCACGATCGTCCTCCTCTTCGTCTGAAGAGGAGAGGCGAGAAGGATCAGAGGACCAATATGCGGCGTGGTAAGTGTCCATGGTGAATCTTTAATAAAGAAAGACTGAACACTATGCAAAAGAGTAACGAAAACAATAAACCAAATACGACCGTGAAGCTACAAAATGAGACCTGTGCTGACACAAGCCACTAACATAGACAATCACCCACAAACAAACAGTGCAACCCAGGCTACCTAAGTATGATTCTCAATCAGAGACAACTAATGACACCTGCCTCTGATTGAGAACCATACTAGGCCGAAAACATAGAAATGCCCCAAAACATAGAAAAACAAACATAGACTGCCCACCCAACTCACGCCCTGACCATACTAAATAAATACAAAACAACGGAAATAAAGGTCAGAACGTGACACAAGCACGTGAAATATATTCACATGAGCGCTGCACACAGCCTAGTTTCAATGGAATATAATCTTTCAGGCAACAAGAGCGAGCTCTCTCAACTGGTTGTGGCAAGGAGCAGCTCACAGGAGAGGAAGCAGAGAGGGAGATAGGGAGATAGCAGATAGGGTCATAGCTGCGGGCAGTACGGGTGCTAAGGGCACTGCAGCACCCCCTCTAAATGTTGAATTAAAATATATATATATATATATATATATTTTTTTTTTTATTATCTCAGCACCCCACAAACATCTTTGTGGGTAGGGTAGGTAGGAAAAGTGTTTTAACGTATGATATGTAAAAGTAAATGCTAACTAAAGCAACAATGGGTATGCAAACCAGGTATTGAAAAAGTTCGGTCCTAAGTCTTAGTTGAGTCTATGGGATGTCAATTCAGTCATCATGTGCTGTTTGAATGAGCATTTCTAAAAGCTCTCCCAAAAACCTTCCCAAGTAAAGGTTGTCTGCAAAGTAGGCCTACCTGGCAGAAGGATATCATGATGATGATTATCAATGAGGATGGCATTTGTTTTGCAAACTCTGCCATCACATGTCAATTGTAGGCCAATATTGTACAGTACATTAAACATTGCTAGACAAATGATATTTTGCTAAGTGCGCAATTGGATTAAAGGGCAACTTCACCCTCCCCAAAATATTTGAAAGTATGATTTAAACATTGTAGTGGAGCTAAAACATCAAATGTGGTCGTGTTTCTATAAACAGTGTGATTTTCGAAGTGAAATCATGAAAAAATATATATAGGAAACTCACACATGGCGCCTTTCCTTCACAGGGTGGGCCCTTTGGGATGTTTTTGGCAACATTAGAGTATACCCACTTCTCCAGGCACCACTACACCACTGATTACAGATGCTTTTGAAAAACTAGATGATTGTTATTGAATTACTTTTACACTCAGAAAGGATGTTCGCGAATAAATACATAATGACACCTTTCTCTTTCCTCAATGACATCCAATTCATTCAGCATTGAAAAAAAGGCACAAGTTCAAGTCTGTTGCACCGGAGCGAGTCAGAGACCACTATGACGACACACCAAATGGCTTGTTAACCCCTTACGCTCGTGGGAATTGGCCCATATGGATAGGGCTAAATTGAAATGTTTCTTACAGAAGAAATATGGAAAGCATAACCATGGTAGCAATTGAAAAGGGAACAGTTTGGAGATTATGGGAAAAGTGTACATAGTTCCTAGGAAATGTCGATGCCCTTCTATGACTCAAAGAAACGTCTTCAACTATAAGGTGTTTTTTTGTAGCTCTCCTAGCTGTGACACTGAGGAACTAGAGCAAGATCGCATGTAGTTATTTTGTTTGGAACACAGTCCTGCATCCCTGCTTTTGCACACTTAATGTCGTTGTTTATGCAATTCAAAAACGGTCTATTACAATAGCAATCTGGGTAAGTTGGGCATCATTTGAATGCTTGTTCTACTGCCAACATGACTAGCTAAATTATAGTGCTAGGCTATCCCAAGGCAATTCAGAGATGGCGCCGTGAGTGTATTCAGATGTGCATAGTCCGCAACAAATGTGGTTCCCAATAGAACAAACATAGGCTCAATCTGTTCAGGACAACCCCGGGTATAACGCCATGTCATCTTGTAACTGTACATCAAACACAGTGATCATAAACCTTGACACTGTACTTTCCATGAGTTTTATGAAATGAAAATGTGAATGTGTTTGGCTTGCTTGTATGGCATCAAATAGGTCTTTATTATCATTCTCAATGTCTCATCTTTCAAAGTAAATTGAGTCCTCATAACTTACCGCATTTCCCTCACTCAGGAAGCAAAAAATTTGCAAAAGTTTCCCAATTACCGGGAGGGATGAGGGGCAACTTCAAGTTCAGAGCGGCTGTCAGTCCAAACCCATACAGAGCTGGGCGCGAAGACACTGAGCACTGACGCCATGTGTAACATGTAACTGTACTGCCACTGCGTTCCAACTTAGGCGCTTATCAGTGTCAAAATCTGCCATTTTCGACCCGTATATGGGTACGAATGTAAAGGGCTACGAGGAAAGTAATACAAAAGTAACTGAAAGCAATCAGATTATGTTATTGAGTTTGGGTATTTCAAATGTGACGTTAATGATTTCAATTTTGATACAGGTAACTACAATAGTAACTGTAACTGATTACATTTAGGAGGTAACCCTATATTACTGACACTGAGACATAATCAACTGCGTAACCTACTGCAGGCCACGCAATTCACTTCATTACTTTCCCTTCACCCACAACCCTATTACTGTTTACTGCAGCTCCACCCAAGATGAATGAGAGAGAGAGAGAGAGAGAGAGAGACAGAGACAGAGAGAGGCAGACAGAGAGAGAGAGAGAGACAGAGAGAGACAGACAGAGAGAGAAAGACAGAGAGAGACAGACAGAGAGAGAGAGAGACAGAGAGAGACAGACAGAGAGAGGGAGAGAGAGAGAGAGAGAGAGAGAGAGAGAGAGAGAGAGAGACAGACAGAGAGAGAGAGAGAGAGAGAGAGAGAGAGAGAGAGAGAGAGAGAGAGTGACCAAGAGAGCGAGAGATGCTTACAGTGTGATGGAGATAACTTATTTTAATCAGCCTGAAACAGTAACTGTGGCCTTCCAATCGATTGTAATCGGGGAATAAACCATCATAATGGAAATGTGTTTATTTTAGATCAACACATTAAACTGGCACAACATATTTCTCTGCAGATCTGAAAATCAAACCACTTTCAACTCACCCCTGATAATGAGAGCTTTAATATTGTTAATAAATCAGTACCTCTTTCCTGATTGCTAGGGCTAATTTTATGTGCGTTGTACTGGGAGTTCAGAGCTATTTTCTTCTCTAAACAGACAGCGAATTCCACTGGCTCTGTGAAAGCCTTTTTCCTCCATCTTTTTTTAACAAACCAATTATGAAGAGGAGAGAGGTGAGTATCCAAATACAATGTATGAATCGTTAAGAGGAGAGGGGCATTATTATTTCATGGACCTCATACCACCAACAAGTGCATGTGTAACATTTGGAAAAAACACATACGCACATGGCCACACACATATGTGTATATTCCTAGAGTCAATTGACGCATTGGTGCGTAAATCTAAGTTACATGATGAAAACATCCCCATCAAAATCCGTCAGTTTAAGCTAGAGATATTTTGCATTGGATTCGTCTCAATCCACCGCATCTGCCTATGTCACAGTTCCACATCTGCAGTGAAAGGTAGCAGAGCTAGAGTGGTGTTTGTCAGACCAGGAGACATCTGAGGTGAAAGGTGACAGAGCTAGAGCGGTGTTTGTCAGACCAGCAGACATCTGAGGTGAAAGGTGACAGAGCTAGAGTGGTGTTTGTCAGACCAGGAGACATCTGAGGTGAAAGGTGACAGAGCTAGAGCGGTGTTTGTCAGACCAGCAGACATCTGAGGTGAAAGGTGACCGACCTAGAGTGGTGTTTGTCAGACCAGCAGACATCTGAGGTGAAAGGTAGCAGAGCTAGAGCGGTGTTTGTCAGACCAGCATACTTCTGAGGTGAAAGGTGACAGAGCTAGAGCGGTGTTTGTCAGACCAGCAGACATCTGAGGTGAAAGGTGACAGAGCTAGAGCAGTGTTTGTCAGACCATGAGACATCTGAGGTGAAAGGTGGGAGAGCTAGAGTGGTGTTTGTCAGACCAGGAGACATCTGAGGTGAAAGGTGGCAGAGCTAGAGTGGTATTTGTCAGACCAGCAGACATCTGAGGTGAAAGGTGGCAGAGCTAGAGTGGTGTTTGTCAGACCGTGAGACATCCCGAAAATCGGTCTTCTCACGAATACATCTGTAGCGTCTGAATGGTTATGACCACTCTGTGGAAAGGGGAGACTCTCATGAACACAATGGTGTTCTCCGCTATCCTCTACGACCCCCACAAGGGTCAGGGGACTCGTCTGAAGGTATGAATGGAAGTATGAAGATAGGTTAAATATGTGTTAAATATTCATAATAATATTTTTAAACAACTATTATAATAATAATAATACCAATATTATAATTATAATTATAATAATAATATATATATCCTGAGCATTCTTATATCTCCTAGATATCGGACAGACACTTCCAAACCTTGTTTCTTCTGATTTATTTGGTGACTATGTTTTTTGACATTTATGAATGTGTTATTCAATAGGTTTCTCTGTGCTATAGCAGTAAAGGCCACATTTAATAGCTAAATAGCTAAATGATCCATAGTATGATCAATCTTAGAACAATTCCCACCCAAAGGCTTAAACCTACAGGGTTATACACACATAAATGCACACGCATAGACGCATGTACATCCTCTGTAGAGAAATTGTAATTGCCGTCTGAGGGGTGACATACTGGGGTGTAAATTGAACTCTTAGCAAAGACCCCCTACCTCTCACCTCTTTCCCCCCTCACCTCTCCTCTCATCCCATGGCTCCCCCATCCTCCACTCCTCCCCTCCTCTCCTCTTTCTAAATAAAGAGAGCCCTGGTTTCCTCTGACTAAACAGCAGCAGGTTTCTGTTTCCTCCCATTACTCTAACCTTAGCTGGGTCGCCTCTTCTAATCACCCGCTAAGAGCCTGGAACCATATCAAAGGGCTTGGAAGTGTGTGTAAGTTTGTGTGTGTGTGTGTGTCTGCATGTGTGTGTCTGCGTATGTGTATGTGCGTGCGTGCTCTCAAGTGTGTATTGTGCGTTAGATCAAAGCCCTGGTAAACCCCTCTGGGGCCGACACACTCTTGCAGGGCTCCTGCGTTGTGAGATGAGCTCCTGGTAATTCTGCTGATACTGTATGCTGCTATTAAAAGTTGAGGTGGAGTTTGCAGGCCTGGAATTCTCCCATTCTTCATTGTTCTGTGGAGGTGGGGAATAGTGGGTGTGGGGATGTGATGTAAGATATACACTGAGTGTAAAAAACATTAGGAACACATTCCTAATATTGAGTTGCACTGCTTTTTGGCCTCACAACAGCCTCAATGTTTCGGGGCATTGACTCTAGAAGGTGTCAAAAGCATTCCACAGGGATGCTGGCCCATGTTGACTACAATGCTTCCCACAGTTGTGTCAAGTTGACTGATGTCCTTGGGTGTTGGACCATTCTTAATAGACATGGGAAACCGTTGAGCGTGAAAAACCCTGCAGCTGTGCAGCTCTTTACGCACTCAAACCAGTGTGCCTGGCACCTACTACCATACCCTGTTCAAAGGCACTAACCTCTTTTGTATTGCTCATTCACCCTCTGAATGGCACACATACACAATCCATGTCTCAATTGTCTCAAGGCTTAAAACACCTTCTTTAACCTGTCTCCTCCCCTTCATCTACACTAATTGAAGTGGATTTAACGGGCGACATCAATAAGGGATTATAGCTTTCACCTGGATTCACCTGGTCAGTCTACATAATTGAAAGAGCAGGCGTTCCTAATGTTTTGTACACTCAGTTTAGATTTCCCTCTTTAAGTCTCTCTGGAGATTTCCAGGGGTGATTGGACTTATAAGAAGAGATTTCTGTATGTTTCTATGGTAGCTGGCTAAAAGGGGTTGAGGGTTTACGCAGTGTGTGAAAGAGGTTGCTATGGGATTTACTAAGCGTTTACATTATTGGAGAACCCTGCAATCCTTATCCAGAGGGAACAACTCATGCAAGTTAAAACAAAAAGGTACAATAAGGGCAAGAGAAGGAATATGATATTTAGGCCCATCTAGAACCTTAAAGGGTTCTTTGACTGTCCCCATAGGAGAACCCTTTGAAGAACCCTTTTTGGTTCCAGGTTGAACCCTTTTTGGGTTCAATGTAGAAACCTTTCTACATAGTGTTCTATCTGGAACCCAAAAGGCTTACATCTTGAACCAAAAAGGGTTCTAACTTGAACCAAAAAGGTTTATCCTATGGGGACAGCCGAAGAACCCTTTTGGAACCTTTTTTTCTATGAGTGTAGTGTAAATAAACATAGTTTCATGTTTTCTGTCTTCTCTTCCCATCTGAGAATGCAAAGGTGAAAAGTTTGCATTGGGGCAAAGGCTTAGTATCCTAGATCTACAGTAAGCAGAGGAGTAGTGATTGTAGGTTGAGGGTCTCTCCTTCCTGGAGAGAGGGTGTTGATAGAGATAGCTGATAGGGAGGTGTGTTGTGGGCTAGTAGAGCTCAGGGGGGGATATCTGTAGAGATGGAGGGGTCTTTATCTCTGTTCTCTCTATCCTATCTTCATCTTCCCCAGGGGTAAAGGGTCTCTAACAAGGGCTCTGGTGGCATGGTTGAGGAGACACCTGGAGACAACTGGTAGTGGAGCTGGAAAGAGGATCCTTGAATAAAAAAGGGTTATTTGATGAGGTAGCATGGGGTTGGGGAGACACTGAGGAGAGAGAGGGGGTCCGAGTATAGTTGGGGAGAGAGAGGGGGTCTGAGTATAGGTATGGAGAGGAGGAGTCTGTGTATAGGTGGGGAGAGAGAGTAGTCTGTGTATAGGTGGGTTTAGCAGAGCTGGGGAGAGAGAGGAGGTTTGAGTAGAGGAGGGGAGAGAGGGGAGGGGGGTCTGAGTGTAGGTGGGGAGAAAGACGGGTCTGGGTGTAGGTGGGGAAAAAGAGGGGTCTGAGTATAGGTGGGGAGAGAGAGGGGTCTGACTATAGGTGGGGAGAGAGGGGAGGGGGGTCTGAGTAGAGGAAGGGAGAGAGAGGAGGGGTTCTGAGTATAGGAAGGGAGAGAGGGGAGGGGAGGGGGGTCTGAGTAGAAGAAGGGAGAGAGGGGAGGGGGGTCTGAGTAGAGGAAGGGAGAGAGAGGAGGGGGGTCTGAGTAGAGGAAGAGAGAGAGGAGGGGGGTCTGAGTATAGGAAGGGAGAGAGAGGAGGGGGGTCTGAGTGTAGGAAGGGAGAGAGAGGAGGGGGGTCTGAGTATAGGAAGGGAGAGAGGAGGGGGGTCTGAGTAGAGGAAGAGAGAGAGGAGGGGGGTCTGAGTATAGGAAGGGAGAGAGGAGGGGGGTCTGAGTAGAGGAAGAGAGAGAGGAGGGGGGTCTGAGTATAGGAAGGGGGAGAGAGGAGGGGGGTCTGAGTATAGGAAGGGAGAGAGGGGAGGGGGGTCTGAGTAGAGGAAGAGAGAGAGGAGGGGGGTCTTAGTATAGGAAGGGAGAGAGGGGAGGGGGGTCTGAGTAGAGGAAGAGAGAGAGGGGAGGGGGGTCTGAGTAGAGGAAGAGAGAGAGGGGAGGGGGGTCTGAGTAGAGGAAGAGAGAGAGGGGAGGGGGGTCTGAGTAGAGGAAGAGAGAGAGGAGAGGGGGGTCTGAGTAGAGGAAGAGAGAGAGGGGAGGGGGGTCTAAGTAGAGGAAGAGAGAGAGAGAGAGGAGGGGGTCTGAGTAGAGGAAGGGAGAGAGGAGGTTGCCGTGTCAAGTACTGGTACGGTTCACTACCGGGGCTGAGAGGGGGATCCCTGTATGAAGAGTGATTCTCTCTCTCTCTCTCTCTCTCTCTCTCTCCTTAAGAATCTGCAGCCATAGTACAGGCTCAATGAATAATGGAGTGAGCCGTGACCTTCTCCTGCTGGAGTTCAGGACTGCACTAGATTCTGTGTGATTCTGTGTGATCTGCAGCCCGTTTGATCCAACCCACACCGGAGACTCCAATAGGAACAATGTGATAGGCTGCTGTAACATGATCGCAGCTCTGATCCAGAGATGGTAATATTTACCTGAAAGTGAATGTACAAATGCACACTTACTGCTGATGTTATGAGAGAAAAACTACAAGGAGCATTTTAGATGAGTTACAATGGTGCTTGTCAGTGAAGCAGCTGTCTCAAAACGATATGTCAAAGTTTGATTTCTGCCACTGCTGTAATGTTGTTCACAGAGATACCACAACATCATCACTTTTTCTCTATAATGTTTAATCTTAGCATGAGCGGTTAGAGCCTTGGCCCAGTAACTGAAAGGTCGCTGTTTTGAATACCTGAGCTGACAACGTGAAAAATATGTTGAGGCACTTAACCTTAATTTGCTCCCGGGTGACCCTGTAAAACAACACATTTCACTCTACTTATCCGGTGTATGTCACAATAAAACATCTCTTTTTTCTCACATGTATTAAGATCACATATCACACCACCTTTTCACCTCACCTGAAATGCAGATGCAGGTGAGATTTGTAGTTTCACATGTTAAAAGTTTTCTCATGTGAAAATCTCACGTTCACATGTACAGTGGCTTGCAAAAGTATTCAACCCCCTAGGCATTTTTCTTATTTTTTTGCCTTACAACCTGGAATTAAAATATTTTTGGGGGGTGTTTGTATCATTTGATTTACACAACATCCCTACCACTTTGAAGATGCAAAATATGTTTTATTGTGAAACCAACAAGAAATAAGACAAAAAGAAACAGAAACTTGACCATGCACAACTATTCACCCCCCCAAAGTCAAAATTGTGTAGAGTCACCTTTTGCAGCAATTACAGCTGCAAGTCTCTTGGGGTATGTCTCTATAAGCTTGGCACATCTAGCCACTGTGATTTTTCGATTGGATTGAGGTCTGGGCTTTGACTAGGCCATTCCAAGACATTTAAATGTTTCCCCTTAAACCAAACAAGCGTTGCTTTGGCAGTATGCTTAGGGTCATTGTCCTGCTGGAAGGTGAACCTCTGTCCCAGTCTCAACTCTCCGGAAGACTGAAATGGGTTTCCCTCAAGAATTTACCTGTATTTAGCACCATCCATCATTCCTTCAATTCTGACCAGTTTCCCAGTCCCTGCCGTTGAAAAACATCCCCACAGCATGATGCTGCCACCACCATGTGTCACTGGGGTGGCAGGGTAGCCTAGTGGTTAGAGTGTTGGACTAGAGACCGTGAGGTTGCAAGTTCAAACCCCCAAACTGTTTTTGTGCTGACTGTGCTTCCAGAGGTAGTTTGGAATTCGGAAGTGAGTGTTGCAACTGAGGACAGACGATTTTTACGTGTTACGCATTTCAGCACTCAGCGGTCCCATTCTGTGAGCTTGTGTGGCCTACCACTTCTCAGCTGAGCCGTTGCTCCTTTCCACTTCACAATAACAGTACTTACAGTTGATTGGGGCAGCTCTAGCAGGGCAGAAATATGATGAACTGACGGTGCCATGTTGAAAGTCACTGAGCATTTCAGTAAGGCCATTCTACTGGCAATGTTTGTCAATGGAAATTGCATGGCTGTGTGGTAGATGTTATAGACCTGTCAGCAACAGGTGTGGCTGAAATAGGCGAATCCACTAATTTGAAGGGGTGTCCACATACTTTTTTATATATAGTGTATCTGTGCCCAACAGATGGATATCTGGGTTCCCATTCATGTGAATTGTGTAGATTAGCCTAATTTATTTATTTCAGTTGACTGATTTCCATATATGAACTGTAACTCAGTAAAATCTTTGAAATTGTTGCATATTGTGTTTCTATTTTTGTTCAGTGTAGAAAAAGGGTTATTTGAGTTTCAAGGTATAACCCTTTTTGGTTCCATGTAGAACACTTTGTGGGAAGGGCTTTGTGGAAAGGGTTTGTGGAATATATTGTGGAACCAAAAAGGGTCCCGCAAAGGGTTTTCCTATGGGGACAGCTGAAGAACCCTTTCAGGTTCAAGATAGCACCTTTTTTCTAAGAGTGTACACTTCATCTTCCCCCAGCCCATCTATCTCCCTGTACTGAGTAAGACTACGACACCAGGATAGGGAGCCTGACATGAGCTAATGCTCCAGCAGCAGCAGCAGCTCAGGGAGCAGACTACCAGGCTCAGAGCTCTCTTGCTCTCTCCGATGACAAGAGATGATACCCTGATTAAAACGAAATGTGAAGCCAGAAAACATTGATCACACAAAATGCATTTCACCTCAACCTGTGTCCTGAGATATGGCTGTGATTAAAAAATCATGAGGGGAAATTCCCCAGAGCTACGCCGCGACAAGAGAAAGAGAGAGGAAGGGTGAGAGAGAGAAGATAGAGGGATGGAGAGAAGTCTTTAAGAGGCCTGGCTGGTGGAGCGTGAAGGGAGGTGAAGAAAGGAGAGGTTGAGCAGAGGAGACAGGACAGAAGGAGTCCCTCGCTTTAAAGATAAGAGGAAGTCTTGGCCAGTCAGTCAACAGGCAGAACTACCTGACTGATTTGTGACACCCACCCAGATGAGAGTCAACACAGAATCAACATGCTCGAAAACCCGAGTCCCTTAATGCAAATATATTTTTTAATTGAAATTACAACTAATGGTAATAGAGCAATTAACCTAAAATGAGAAGTCAAGCATGATGTCTGTGGACATGCATGGTGTATAAATAGGAGCATCTGATGGCATTGAGGTGCATTTAGGTGTGTTGGGGGCTGTAGCTACATGCCTTTGGAGCACTATGTCCTCAGAGACTGAAGATGAATCATTGTGGTGCAGATGGAGCCATTCTCTCCCACTCCTCCCTAGCTGAGCTCCAGATGAGAATAGAGAATAGGAGAGTTCATTACCTGTGCTACAGTGCTCTTGAAATAGACATCGAGAGAGCAATGTTCAGAGAGGAGCATCCCAACAAAACAAATAAGTCATAGCTGTGGAAAATTGACAGCAGTTTCATACTGATGGAAAGAGAGGTAGGGAGGGAGGTAGAGAGAGAGAGCAAAAGAGACAGGATGGCGGAAGACGAATGTTGAAATGACCCATGATGGATATCCTAGTTTAAAAACAGTCCCCAACACCCCTACACCCCTCTATGCCTACTATCCCACACATACTCAAACAACCACGCGCACACACACATACAGGCACACACACACACAGGCACACACACACAGGCAGACACACACCACCCCCTGTTCTTATGGCAGCCCAGCAGATATGAACACTGCCCCCAATATCTACTGCTGTGCCTCAGAGCAAATGAGTGACAATTGACCAGTTGTTGTTGTTGTTTTTGTTGTTGAGCCACATCATGTACAGCGTGAGTGCCATAGTTCAACCCTGGGAAATGGAGAGAGCAAACAAGCCAGGGGAAAAGGGTTGGCTCTCATATCTCAATCACATCGCTCACAACTGTCTGTGGCCTGTCCGTTGCTCTTAAACACTGCAGAACAGGGCAATAACATCATCAGTAATCTACTGGGATAACACACACGCACAAACACACAAGCTGAGTGTGATAGTTGTTCCGTGTTCAGACTGATGTCTTATTTATTCAACTGTCCATGTTGGTTACTGTTTCAGAGCAGATTCTATACTGTAGACTATGAACTGACCTGTTAGTGCCTGTACTGTAGTCAATGAAGTGCCTTATGTTGCCCTTTCATTTCTGCTTAGTCCCTCTAGTACTCCAGTTATATTATAAGAGACAATTTCTCTAGTCTATTACTGCTGATAAATTGGATTTAGACCAGTGGACTGGCATGAATCACGGGCTAAATACCGAGCTTGACACATACTGTACCCCTGGCAGAAGAGAAACTGGGTTGGCTCTCCTGACACCCTGCCTGTTGTGAGAACTCATTAGGCCTACCATACCCTGGCCATGGCTTCATCTGACTCTCCTTCAACACAACACAACATGCCTCCAACACAACTACACACCTCCAACACAGCAAAACTCAACGCAGCACACCACACCACAATGCAATTCAATGCAACACAACACGCCTCTAACACAATACAATGCAACACACGGCATCACAACAGAACGCGCCTCCAAGACAACACGACGACACAACACAGCAGATTCGCTCTGGCCGATCCTGTAACACTTATTCCATGTTCTCAAATCATTCTACAGTATGTCATGATCCGTGTTGTTGTTGTCTTTACCATCATACTGGATAGTACTCTTTTCAAATATCTACAATGAAAGTGCTATCCTCTGCTATTGTCTCTCCATGGACTCGCTATAGCTTCTGGTGTATTGACCTGATCCAAGCCTTCTCTACAGAAACCATACTATATCTCCACATACTGCAGTGACTGTACCAGAGTAATGGCAATCCTTTTGAGATGTTTATTGGGTGCGTTCTCGTGAACATGTAGTGGGGAGAGAGCGAGAGAGAGCGAGAGCGAGAGAGAGAGAGAGAGATAAACATGCGGCTACAGTAATAGCATAAAGATAATGCATATATCAACTAATTAAGAGATGATAGAACTGCCATGTGAAAAACTTCCTATACCTTCGGAAATTCTCCAAATGTTCTTCTTTATTTGTTTCACTCTTTTTTTCACAGCAGGGATGCGAGAGTACCCGTGACTAGGATGCGAGAGTACCCATGACTAGGACTAGGCGATATACCATATTTTACTATATACAGGTATTGATGCACGGACAAGTTTGAGTTTTTACTATACCTTGTATAACGGTATTTTAATGTTTAATGTTTGATTTAATGTTTGATTGCCACATGTAATAATGTACGTTTTTATAGTTTACTCTGTTTGCTACTTGAGTCATCTCTCGCTCCTTCCACACACGCCCCGCCCCCCATCACTCAAGGAGAGCAGTTTTTGCGCTACCACGAGTCACAACAACCAGTTGCACTGACAGTCTGCATGGTCAATGCTGCAGATGTTGGTGATAACGATGTCGCTTTCCACTTTGCTTCTTAATATAAATCCACAAGCGTTCTATAATCACGCTATTAGTTTGCGTATTTTACTTTCTGTTTGTCTTTTCTTAGCAAGTTGAGGCTAAAATAAATGGTTAGCTGCTAATGCTAATCACTAGTTAGCTGGCTAGCTAAATGTACTTAGTCAGTGCTAATTTATATAGTGAGCTAATCCAGCCTGATACCAGTGCTGGTGTAAGCTTAGATAAGCATGATGTTTGTGCAACAGTATATTCTAAATAAGAGGGGAATAGGCGAAGCATGAATATTTTAGCTACATCAAATCTACAGAAAGATGAAAATATTTAATGTAACACTGACCAACACAAGGAAACACTGACCAACAGTGAAGAAATAGGACTCTGATTTAGAGTATTATTTTCCCTCTTCAAATGACGAATCAGTTATTAATGAGGTGTGCAGATGTATTTAAAATCTTAAGGACAGTCGTGGCCAAAAGTTTTGAGAATTACATAAATATTAATTTTCACAAAGTTTGCCACTTCAGTGTCTTTAGATATTTTGTCAGATGTTACTATGGAATACTGAAGTATAATTACAAGCATTTCATAAGTGTCAACTGCTTTTATTGACAATTACATGAAGTTGATGCAAAGAGACAATATTTGCAGTGTTGGCCCTTTTTCAAGACCTACAGTATGCAATCCACCCTGGCATGCTGTCAATTAACTTCTGGGCCACATCCTGACTGATGGCAGCCCATTCTTGCAAAATAAATACTTGGAGTTTTTCAGAATTTGTGGGTTTTTGTTTTTCCACCCTCCTCTTGAGGATTGACCACAAGTTCTCAATGGGATTGAGGTCTGGGGAGTTTAGTGGCCATGGACCTAAAATATCGATGTTTTGTTCTCCGAGCCACTTAGTTATTACTTTTACATTATGGCAAGGCGCCCCAATCATGCTTGAAAAGGCATTGTTCGTCACCAAACGGTTCCTGGATGGTTGGGCGAAATTGCTCTCGGGGGATGTGTTGGTACCATCCTTTATTCATGGCTGTGTTCTTAGCCAAAATTGTGAGTGAGTCCACTCCCTTGGCTGAGAAGCAACCCCACACATGATTGGTCTCAGGGTGCTTTACTGTTGGCATAACGCAGGACTGATGGTATGATACAGGACTGATGGTAGCGCTCACCTTGTCTTCTCCGGACAAGCTTTTTTCCTAATGCCCCAAACAATCGGAAAGGGGATTCATCAGAGAAAATTACTTTACCCCAGTCCTCAGCAGTCCAATCCCTGTACCTTTTGCAGAATATCAGTCTGTCTGTGAAGTTTTTCCTGGAGAGAAGTGGCTTCTTTGCTGCCCTTCTTGACACCAGGCCATTCTCCAAAAGACGTCGCCTCACTGTGCGTGCAGATGCAATCACACCTGCCTGCTGCCATTCATGAGCAAGCTCTGTACTGGTGATGCCCCGATCCCGCAGCTGAATCATCTTTAGGAGACGGTCCTGGCACTTGCTGGACTTTCTTGGGCGCCCTGAAGCTTTCTTCACAACAATTCAACCGCTCTCCTTGAAGTTCTTGATGATCCGATAAATGGTTGATTTAGGTGCAATCTTACTGGCAGCAATATCCTTGCTGGGAAGCCATTTTTGTGCAAAGCAATGATGACGGCACGTGTTTCCTTGCAGGTAACCATGAATGACAGAGGAAGAACAATAATTCCAAGCACCACCCTCCTTTTGAAGCTTCCAGTCTGTTATTCGAAATCAGTCAGCATGACAGAGTGATCTCCAGCCTTGTCCTCATCAACACTCACACCTGTGTTAACGAGAAAATCACTGACATGATGTCAGCTGGTCCTTTTGTGGCAGGGTTGAAATGCAGTGGAAATGTTTTTGGGGGATTCAGTTCATTTGCATGGCAAAGAGGGACTTTGCAATTAATTGCAATTCATCTGATCACTCTTCATAACATTCTGGAGTATATGCAAATTGCCATCACACAAACTGAGGCAGCAGACTTTGTGAAAATTAATATTTGTGTCATTCTCAAAACATTTGGCCAAGACTGTACATTTCCCCCACGCTGTTGAGAGTGCACTTGTTGATCTGAGTGGGATGATAGGTGTCTCAGTGGAGTGAGAAGGTGACGTTGGCTGTTGACATCTTGCTCAGCATGAGAGTGGTGCTACATCAAATGGCAAAAAACTATTGCCTGTGTACAGTCAGGGGTAGTGTTCAATTATAGGCCTCGCTACAATCTCTGTTTATATGTTTATGCATCATCTCATGTCACGCTTAACTAGACTTAATACTTCAGCTTCCAAAGCACCTGGTGTTAAAATGCCCTTGCTTTAGCTGGCAGGGTGGCTGTTGGTAACAGTTCATTAGGTAAGCTGCTGTGCAATGTTAAATAAACAAAGATACAGTGACAGTAAATGTAAAAAAAATATATATATACTTGTTTTTGCACAGCAATAATGGACACTTCTAATAAAAATCGCACTTCATGTACTCCATACAGTAGAAATGTTGTTGACTGTTGTCGGGTAATAGTTAACCAAAAGCAAGCCAACTATTAATGCATTTAGCTCAATTCAAGTAGATGTTAAAACTGTTCTACAATAATTAATGAAAAACACAGTTTTTGTGGAGGAAGAATCAGAATTAGTTAGTTAGGTACAGTAACATAGATAATTAAGATTTCGTATCTGCATAATATGCTTATATGATATGCTTGTTATTAGAATGTATCCCTACGGACTCTGGTGTTGGCAGTTGCACTTCCTCCCTCAGCTGGGAATCAGTCACCTGGGCCCCAGAGAGGGGAGAAGTCAGGCTTGTCTTTCACATGTCTCTGGTGCTACGCAGAACATCAGGAAGAGAAGAGGACAGGAGGGAACATTGTCTTCATATGTGAATGTGTCTTTAACTATTCTAAAATATGTGAAGGGATGGCGTGATTGATGGGGAACCACTTACTTGTCTCCACAATGTCTGTGAGCCAGTCACTCCCTCCTTGGGGGAGATAAGGTCTGAGAAAAGATATGTGAGGTATTGTCTGGAACAATTGTATGTCATCTATGATGTTGCACCTATCCTGGGGGAGTGAATGACCTAGAGGCTCACTCCCTTCAGTGAGCTTGTCCAGGCATTTGGTCAGGAAGGGGTTTTACTTGAGATGGGAGTATCTGGAGTTGATAACTGATTTATGCATAGAATAAATTGGTGTTTCTATGCTATGAAGTACCAGGAACGAGATCAGAGCCTCGTCTTAGGGGCCAGACTAAACAATAAGAACAGTCTTAATAGCAAATGATATCTGACGGGATACTCCTTTCTCATATATCAAGTTTCACCTTGTGACCCATTCCATTGTTTGTCATGAAGACTAAAAGGGTGTATCTTTTCTATAAAATATATTTGTGTTCTTCGTATGTCAGAACTACTCGCCACAACACTGGGAAGTGTTGAGCCGACCAGCCTCATCATTATAGAAGCAATTACTCTATGCTTTTTTGCAAATCAATTTATAACATCTTTGACATGCGTTTTTCTGGATTTTTTTGTTGTTATTCTGTCTCTCACTGTTCAAATAAACCTACCTTTAAAATTATAGACTGATCATTTCTTTGTCCGTGGGCAAATGTACAAAATCAGCAGGGGATCAAATTTTTTCCCTCACTGTAAGTGCGTGAATTGAACCATTTTCCTGTGTTGCTAATCATTTAAAATGAGTGCATTTGGGTGTCAGGGAAAATGTATGAAGTAAAAATAACATTATTTTCTTTATGGATGTACTGAAGTAAAAGTAGAAGTTGTCAAAAATGTAAATATACTGAACAAAATTATAAAGCAACATAAAGTAAAGTGTTTGTTCATTTTTGAGCTGAAATAAAAGATCCCTTTAAATGCTCCATGTGCACAAAAAGCTTATTTCTCAAAAAAATAAATTACATCCCTGTCAGTGAGCATTTCTCCTTTGCCAGATAGTCCATCCAAATGACAAGTGTGGCATATAAAGGAGCTGATTAAACAGCATGAACATTACACAGGTGCACCTCGTGGGGGGGGGACAATAAAAGGCCACTCTTTGATGCATAACACAATGCCACAGATGTCTTAAGTTTTGATGGAGCGTGCAATTCTATACCATAAGTCATTTTAGAGAATTTGGCTGTATGTACAACCGGCCTCACAATCGCAGACCACGTGTAAACACGCCAACCCAGGACCTTCACATCCGGCTTCTTCATCTGCGGGATCATCTGAGACCTGCCACCCAGACAGCTGATGAAACGGTGGGTTTGAACAACCAAAGCATTTCTGCACAAACTGTCAGAAACCGTCTCAGGTAAGCTCATCTGCCTGCACGTCGTCCTCACCTGGGTCTTGACCTGACTTCATTTTGGCGTCATAACCGACTTCAGTGGGCAAATGCTCACTTTCAATGGCCACTGGCACACTGGAAAAGTGTGCTCTTCACTGATGAATATCAGTTTCAACTGTACCGTGCAGATGCACGCTCGCGTTGTGTGTGCAAGCATTTTTCTGATGTGAACAGAGTTCCCCATGGTGGCGGTGAGGGCAAGTATAACCTGTTTGGGCTAGGGGGCAGCTTTTTCACTTTTGGATGAAAAGCGTCCCAGAGTAAACTGCCTCCTACTCAGTCCCAGATGCTAATATGTGCATATTATTAGTAGTATTGGATAGGAAACACTCAGAAGTTTCTAAAACTGTTTGAATGATGTCTGTGAGCATAACATAACTCATATGGCAGGCAAAAACCTGAGAAAAAATCCAACCAGGAAGTGGGAAATCTGAGGTTTGTAGTTTTTCAACTCAGCCCCCATTGAAGATACAGTGGGATATTGGTTATGTTGCACTTCCTAATGCTTCCACTAGATGTCAATCATCTTTAGAACATTGTTTGATGCTTCTACTATGAAGGGGGGCTGAATGAGAGGGGAATGAGTCAGAGGTATGCCAGCAGTCACGAGCTCAGTCACGCGTATTCACATGAGAGGTAGCTCTCGTTCCATTGCTTTTTTTTTTTTTTACAGACAATGGAATCCTCCGGTTGGAACATTATTGAACATTTATGATAAAAACATCCTAAAGATTGATTCTATACATAGTTTGATATGTTTCTACGACCAGTAATATAACTTTTTTGAATTTTTGTCTGACCTTTCCGCTGGAAGTTGCACGCGCGTTTCGATTTGTTTACCAAACGCCGTATCAAAAGGAGGTATATGGACATAAATGATGAACTTTATCGAACAAATCAAACATTTATTGTGTGACTGGGATTCCTGGGAGTGCATTCTGATGAAAATCTTCAAAGGTAAGTAATATTTATAATGCTTTTTCTGACTAATGTTGACTGCGCAACATGGCGGATATTTATTTTGGCTGGTTTGGGCTCTGAGCTCCGTACTCAGATTATTGCATGGTATGCTTTTCCCGTAAAGTTTAAAAAAAATCTGACACAGCGGTTGCATTAAGGAGCAGTTTATCTAAAGTCCCATGCATAACAGTTGTATTTTTATCAACATTTATAATGAGTATTTCTGTAAATTGACATGGCTCTCTGCAAAATCACAGCATGTTTTGGAATTCCTGAACATAACACGCCAATGTAAAATTAGATTTTTGGATATAAATATGCACTTTATTGAACAAAACATACATGTATTGTGTAACATGAAGTCCTATGAATGTCATCTGATGAAGATCATCAAAGGTTAGTGATTAATTGTATCTCTATTTGTGCTTTTTGTGAGTCCTCTCTTTGGCTGGAAAAATGGCTGGGTTTTTCTGTGACTTGGTGGTGACCTAACATAATTGTTTGTGGAGCTTTCTCTGTAAAGCATTTTTCAAATCTGACACTGTGGCTGGCTAACGAGAATTGTATCTTTAAAATGGTGCCTAATACTTGTATGTTTGATTTATGAGATTTCTGTTGATTTGTATTTGGCACCCTGCAATTTCATTGGCTGTTGGCGGGGTTTCGCTAGCGGGACCCCATTTCCAGACAGGATAAGCTGCAGACAACGAACACAATTTCATTTTATCGATATCAATTTGAATGTACCTCTGTACATGTCAAGCTGCCAAAGTCTGACTGTCCACGTGGCAGAAAACACCATCGGCTATGAGAGAGAAATGACCCTGACGAGATCCTGAGGCCCATTGTCATGCCATTCATCCAACGCCACCACCTCATGTTTAAGTATGATAATGCTCCAGATTGACTTGTACGACAGCATGTTCCAGTTCCAGTCAATATCCTGCAAATTCGCACAGCCTTTGAAGAGGAGCGGGAAACATTCCATAGGCCACAATCTAGGCCTGGTCAACTCTGTATTGACTGGTTTTCTGATCCACTCCTCTAACTTTTTTTGAAGGTATACTGTACAGTATGTGATCAACAGATCTGTATTCCTAGTCATGTGAAAGCCATAGATTAGGGCCTAATGCATTTCTTAATTTGACTGATTTCCTTGTATGAACTGTAACTCAGTGAATGTACAGATCCCCCAAAAAGTACTTAAGTAGTACTTTAAAGAATTTTTACTTCAGTACATTACACCACTGCTTATCACAGGCATTCAGATGATTATGATAGGTAGCCTATACTAAAGAAATGTGACGTTTGAAATGAAATAAGTTTGATTATATGGGTGATTGTTAATGGGACAATTGATTGCTATAGTAGTAGTAGTAGTAGTCGTAGTAGTAGTAGTTTAAATAATAATTTAAAACAAACTGTGGTCAATATTAATGATAGAAATGTATCATTCTATTTAATGTTATCCCATCAATACAGGCAATTTATTGTGATATGGATCTTGGTCCATATCGCCCAACTCTAGTCTCATATGTTTCATGATATACTGTAAGTGCGTACATTTGTCGGTCCTTGATTTAAACCTAATGGAAATTAATCTCTTTTTTTATTTTTTTATTTATTTCACCTTTATTTAACCAGGTAGGCAAGTTGAGAACAAGTTCTCATTTACAATTGCGACCTGGCCAAGATAAAGCAAAGCAGTTCGACACATACAACGACACAGAGTTAGTTACACATGGAGTAAAACAAACATACCACCAGTCAATAATACAGTATAAACAAGTCTATATACGATGTGAGCAAGTGAGGTGAGATAAGGGAGGTAAAGGCAAAAAAAGGCCATGCTGTCAAAGTAAATACAATATAGGAAGTAAAACACTGGAATGGTAGATTTGCAGTGGAAGAATGTACAAAGTAGAAATAAAAATAATGGGGTGCAAAGGAGCAAAATAAATAAATAAATAAATAAAATAAATACAGTAGGGAAAGAGGTAGTTGTTTGGGCTAAATTATAGGTGGGCTATGTACAGGTGCAGTAATCTGTGAGCTGCTCTTACAGTTGGTGCTTAAAGCTAGTGAGGGAGATAAGTGTTTCCAGTTTCAGAGATTTTTGTAGTTCGTTCCAGTCATTGGCAGCAGAGAACTGGAAGGAGAGGCGGCCAAAGAATGAATTGGTTTTGGGGGTGACCAGAGAGATATACCTGCTGAAGCGTGTGCTACAGGTGGGAGTTGCTATGGTGACCAGCAAGCTGAGATAAGGGGGGACTTTACCTAGCAGGGTCTTGTAGATGACATGGAGCCAGTGGGTTTGGCGACGAGTATGAAGTGAGGGCCAGCCAACGAGAGCGTACAGGTCGCAATGGTGGGTAGTATATGGGGCTTTGGTGACAGAACGGATTTCACTGTGATAGACTGCATCCAATTTGTTGAGTAGGGTATTGGAGGCTATTTTGTAAATGACATCGCCGAAGTTGAGGATTGGTAGGATGGTCAGTTTTACAAGGGTATGTTTGGCAGCATGAGTGAAGGATGCTTTGTTGCAAAATAGGAAGCCAATTCTAGATTTAACTTTGGGTTGGAGATGTTTGATGTGGGTCTGGAAGGAAAGTTTACAGTCTAACCAGACACCTAGGTATTTGTAGTTGTCCACGTATTCTAAGTCAGACCCGTCCAGAGTAGTGATGTTGGACAGGCGGGCAGGTGCAGGCAGCGATCGGTTGAAGAGCATGCATTTAGTTTTACTTGTATTTAAGAGCAATTGGAGGTGACGGAAGGAGAGTTGTATGGCATTGAAGCTTGCCTGGAGGGTTGTTAACACAGTGTCCAAAGAAGGGCCAGAAGTATACAGAATGGTGTCGTCTGCGTAGAGGTGGATCAGAGACTCACCAGCAGCAAGAGGGACATCATTGATGTTTACAGAGAAGAGAGTCGGTCCAAGAATTGAACCCTGTGGCACCCCCATAGAGACTGCCAGAGGTCCGGACAGCAGACCCTCCGATTTGACACACTGAACTCTATCAGAGAAGTAGTTGGTGAACCAGGCGAGGCAATCATTTGAGAAACCAAGGCTGTCGAGTCTGCCGATGAGGATGTGGTGATTGACAGAGTCGAAAGCCTTGGCCAGATGAATGAATATGGCTGCACAGTAATGTTTCTTATCGATGGCGGTTAAGATATCGTTTAGGACCTTGAGCGTGGCTGAGGTGCACCCATGACCAGCTCTGAAACCAGATTGCATAGCAGAGAAGGTATGGTGAGATTCGAAATGGTCGGTAATCTGTTTGTTGACTTAGATTTTGAAGACCTTAGAAAGGCAGGGTAGGATAGATATAGGTCTGTAGCAGTTTGGGTCAAGAGTGTCCCCCCCTTTGAAGAGGGGGATGACCTCAGCTGCTTTCCGATCTTTGGGAATCTCAGACGACACGAAAGAGAGGTTGAACAGGCTAGTAATAGGGGTGGCAACAATTTCGGCAGATCATTTTAGAAAGAAAGGGTCCAGATTGTCTAGCCCTGGCTGATTTGTAGGGGTCCAGATTTTGCAGCTCTTTCAGAACATCAGCTGACTGGATTTGGGAGAAGGAGAAATGAGGAAGGCTTGGGTGAAGTGCTGTGTGGGGTGCAGTGCTGTTGACCGGGGTAGGAGTAGCCAGGTGGAAAGCATGGCCAGCCATAGAAAAATGCTTATTGAAATTCTCAATTATGGTGGATTTATCAGTGGTGACAGTTTCCTTTCTTCAGTGCAGTGGGCAGCTGGGAGGTGTTCTTATTCTCCATGGACTTTACAGTGTCCCAGAACTTTTTTGAGTTAGTCTTGCAGGAAGCAAATTTCTGCTTGAAAAAGCTAGCCTTGGCTTTTCTAACTGCCTGTGTATAATGGTTTCTAGCTTCCCCGAACAGCTGCATATCACGGGGGCTAATGCAGAACGCCATAGGATGTTTTTGTGTTGGTTAAGGGCAGTCAGGTCTGGGGAGAACCAAGGGCTATATCTGTTCATGGTTCTACATTTCTTGAATGGGGCATGCTTATTTAAGATGGTTAGGAAGGCATTTTTATAAAAATACCCAGGCATCCTCTACTGACGGGATGAGATCAATATCCTTCCAGGATACCCCGGCCAGGTCAATTAGAAAGGCCTGCTCGCTGAAGTGTTTCAGGGAGCGTTTGACAGTGATGAGTGGAGGTCGTTTGACCGCTGACCCATTACGGATGCAGACAATGAGGCAGTGATCGCTGAGATCTTGGTTGAAGACAGCAGAGGTGTATTTAGAGGGCAAGTTGGTTAGGATGATATCTATGAGGGTGCCCATGTTTAAGGCTTTGGGGAGGTACCTGATAGGTTCATTGATAATTTGTGTGAGATTGAGGGCATCAAGCTTAGATTGTAGGATGGCTGGGGTGTTAAGCATGTTCCAGTTTAGGTCGCCTAGCAGCACGAGCTCTGAAGATAGATGGGGGGGGGGGGCAATCAGTTCACATATGGTGTCCAGAGCACAGCTGGGGGCAGAGGGTGGTCTATAGCAGGCGGAAACGGTGAGATACTTGTTTTTAGAGAGGTGGATTTTTAAAAGTAGAAGTTCAAATTGTTTGGGTACAGACCTGGATAGTAGGACAGAACTCTGCAGGCTATCTTTGCAGTAGATTGCAACACCGCCCCCTTTGGCAGTTCTATCTTGTCTGAAAATGTTGTAATTTGGGATGAAAATGTCAGAATTTTTGGTGGTCTTCCTAAGCTAGGATTCAGACACAGCTAGAACATCCGGGTTGGCAGAGTGTGCTAAAGCAGTGAATAGAACAAACTTAGGGAGGAGGCTTCTAATGTTAACATGCATGAAACTAAGGCAATTACGGTTACAGAAGTCATCAAAAGAGAGCGCCTGGGGAATAGGAGTGGAGCTTGGCACTGCAGGGCCTGGATTCACCTCTACATCGCCAGAGGAACAGAGGAAGAGTAGGATAAGGGTACGGCTAAAAGCAATAAGAATTGGTCGTCTAGAACATCTGGAACAGAGAGTAAAAGGAGGTTTCTGGGGGCGATAAAATAGCTTCAAGGTATAATGTACAGACAAAGGTACGGTAGAATGTGAATACAGTGGAGGTAAACCTAGGTATTGAGTGATGAAGAGAGAGATATTGTCTCTAGAAACATCATTGAAAACAAGAGATGTTATCGCATGTGTGGGTGGTGGAACTAATAGGTTGGATAAGGTATAGTGAGCAGGACTAGAGGCTCTACAGTGAAATAAGCCAATAAACACTAACCAGAACAGCAATGGACAAGGCATATTGACATTAATGAGAGGCATGCTTAGTCGAGTGATCAAAAGGGTTCAGTGAGTAGAGAGGTTGGTTGGGGTCACGGCGATTTAGACAGCTAGCCGGGCCATCGGTAGCAAGCTAGCATAGGATGGAGGTCTGTTATTAACCACCTCGTGCGTTTCCGTCGGTAGGATTAGTGGGGTTCCGTGTGGTAGAGGGGATGAATCCAAATCACACAAAAAAACAATAGATGTAGTTATAGAGGTCCAAGAAAAAAATACAATAAAAAATAAATAAATTGTCCGATAGGTCTATTCAGATAGCAGCCGATAAGACAGCTAACGGTTAGCGGACCGCAGATGGGCGTTCAGGTAACGTCGCGACGGAGGAGCCAGCCGGATAACTCCTTCGGGTAGATAACGTCGATAGTCCAGTTGTGAAGGCCCGGTGGGGCTCCGCGTTTGCAGTAAAACGGGTCCGGATAGGTGATTGTAGCCCAGGAGTGATTGATGGAACTCTTCAGCTGGCTAGCTCCGGAATAATTGATGTTTGCTCCGGAATCGACGAAAGCCGATAGTCACACGGATAGCAGCTAGCTAGCTGCGAGATCCAGGTATGAATGTCCAGAGTTAGCAGTTGAAATCCAGGGGAATGGAGAGAAAAATAGGTTTGGTATGTTCCGTTCCGAGCCACGCCGTACAAAACTGGCGATAGATTTTCGAGCTAAAGGATAGCTGATGACCACAAACCGGAGTTAGCTGAATACTAACGATTAGCCAGTAAAGAAGCTAACTAGCTTCTGATTAGCTTCTGATTAGCTTCTGGCTAGCTTTTGGATTAGCTTCTGGCTAGCTTCTGTCTAGCTTCTGGTTAGCTTCTGGTTAGCTTCTATGGAGGATTACAGATTTGAGGTAAATAATACTTTATTTTTTTTAAATAAATATAAATTGGTGAGGCGGATTGCAGGAGAGTGTTTTGAAGATGAGTTTATGGAAAATAAAAAATACATATATAAAAAGGTATGCGAAAAAAGTTGTAAATATATATATATATGTACGGGACACGACAAGACGAGGACAAAAGACATCTGAACTGCTATGCCATCTTGGAACCAGATATGCTAATTGCAATTGTCACACACACAACAAACACACTGAGAATCACAGTGGGGGACGTGGCAGGAGATTCGGATTCAAGGAGAAAGTATCTCACATCTTAGACAAACCAATTGATTATCACAATAAAGGCAAATCACAGTAGAGATATTGTGTCACAAATGTGTTTAACAGTCCTTCACACATACAGTAGTTTGATATGTTACACAACTCTGATTAGAAGCAGTGTCTAGAGTGGATTCCTATGAAAGTTCTGAGATAAATAGGAGACCAACAGATCATGACATTTGTAGTTACATTATACATACTGTAATAAACACTCTGGGGCTCTGTCAGAGTGACCATCTGGTTCTTGGTCATCTCCCTTACCAAGCCCCTTCTCCCCCGATTGCTCAGTTGTCCATCACCCACTACCCATCCAGGAGTTGGGCAGATTTCGTAGATTATGGCACTTGAAACATCAGGGTTGTGGATTCGATTACCACATGGGACCAGTCCAAAAATGTGTGAAAATGTATGCACTCACAACTGTAAGGCGCTCTGTATAAGAGTGTCTGCTAAATGACTCAAATGTCAATATAAAACATTATGAGACAGACAGTGGAGCCTCTGCTCTGTGTTCCAAGTGTTGCATGGGTTCACAGTTCACAGTCAGACTGGCTTTCTACTGGCCCATTAAATACCTAATGTCACACATTTTGTACATGCACAACATATTTGTTTGTCTATTATATGTCTCAGGATGAAATGTGTAATCTTATATCTATGGGGGGAGGAATGAGGAAGTTCCTGCCATTTAAGTCTAACCTTCAAAACATTGATTTGCGAGTGTGACAGGATAAGGATATGATCCTGAAAATGCCTATGTCAGCACAAGAGGAACACTTCATGAGGAAATCGATACTGATACAACATACTGTATCCCCAAAATATTACCATTTGTTTACATATGTGATCTACTTATTCAGGGGGAATTTGAATGGGCACATTTGTCAGAGAAGCTTGTCTAACATGATAAAGTAAATAAAATAAAATAAAAATCCTACACATCTCTGTGCATGATGATGCTAAACTGAACAGTTGTCTATTCCTGCAAGCAATCATCCATGAGTAAAAGGTGTTGCTGTCTGGCTAAATAAGATGCCAGAGACAGGTGAGAATTCTGATAATTTTATGGCAGGCCTAGTTTATCTGCGGGCCATTATTTGATCTGATGGTACCACTCCTGGATGTTAATTTTCAAGTCCATTATAATGGTCCTAGAGATGAATTGAGAATGAGGCCAGGCCAGGCTTCCCCTCCCAGGCTGGGCAGATTGCAGGGGAGGAGGATGTTTTCTGGTGGAGAAAGGCAGAGACAGGCAAGGAGGGGCAAGGTGTGCCACAGCGGGCAGGACCAACCAAACACGGGAGTAGTGTCAGGTGACCTGCTCTCCAGCCAGTCCCATTTTCCAAACACATGTATGCACAAATGTGCACACCCACACATAAATGCACACACGCGCACACACACAAACACATCTTTCTCATGAGAGAGAGAACATATACACATACCCCACAGGAGACCAACCAGCTGTTCCTTGGCTATACCAGACTGTGGCATAGATGATTGAAGCTGAGTGACACCAAATTCACAACCAGCAACCAGTGGCAGCAGTGGGATGGCAGGTTTTTAAAAAGGTCAATGTATTTACTGACAGGCAGGCTGGGAGGACGGCCTGCTCATAAGGACCAATGACAGACAGTTGTTTAGCCACACTCCCTACCGGCCATTACAGTTTCTCCCTGATCAAATGGGTGTTATCTGTCTGGCTGAGACACAGCGACAGCAGCAGAACAGAGCAGGCTGGCCAGCCGACACAGGCAGGCAAGCGGGCAGGGCAGGTGCAAATGTCTGAGCAAAAAGGCATTCTGGGAATGGATGCCATCTAGTTTCTCACGAGAGGCGGCCGGGTAAACAATGATAGATGGCGGTCATCGTACAGGGGAAAGGGATTGATCTGCCAAATCATCCCCCAGCCAAGCCAATGTCTAGCTCATCGCTCCTCGCTCACCTCTCAGCCAGGCCGGGAGACGGAAATCACAAATCCAATTTAGTGCTCTGCAGACACACAGAGAAGCCGGGGAATGGCAAACACTAACATGGACACTGTCTGGTTCACAATGAGGGAGCAACACTAAGTTTCTTAAAGATGTGCTCTGTTGTTTGGTTCATGTACAGTATCTGTCAATGTGTGCTCGTTTTGCAATCCATCTTGAAATGTTATTTTTCATTCCAAACCTAACATTTGACATATTTTATCCATCAGTGAACTATAGTTTGATCCACCATTCCATTCCAAACACAAGGCAGAACACTAGAATCTTACTTGTATTATAGGGTCATTCAGTATACTATCATATTGTTTCTATAATCAGTACTCCCACCAGAGCAGTTATGCTGAGTGGCGTCACATAGGAAGTGATGGCTCTGAAAAGGACTTACAATGGCTCATCCTCCTCTCCATCCACTTCTCCCTGGGATGGACTGTTATGTTCACCAGAGCCTTTAAGACCGTTGGAGAGCTAATTTGCTCCATTGAATATCACTACCATTAGCCCACATCACCCAGGAAATGAGAGAGCGCTCTCTGGCTGGATCCCCCCTCCTCATCTCAGGCAGTGGCCCATTCAGCAGCTAACTGCTGGATAGCTTCTGCTACGTAGGGTGAAGGGCTTTCATCTCCTAAGTTTAATTTAAATCTCATTCATTGATTCAGCACACAAGTGGTGCTCAGGCTAATTCCAGGCCCGCTGTGGGTCTTCTCAACCTCTGCCACGAGGTGGACGTTCAAGCACTGAGCAGGCGGCTCTTAGCTAGAGAACACTTAGAAAATGGTACACAGGAATGTACTTGTTCGTGTTTATACTGGTTTGTTTCCACATCCTCTGTGGAAAAGTATCAGAAAACAGGTTTACTGGATTTTGTGTCTTTCTGTGGTACACATTTAGGAATACATGGTAGGCCTAATAGAGGAAGCTCTATGTTGCAATTCATGGACTTATGGATAATAGATCATGAGATGTTAATGTGAACGAGATGAACACAAAGAAAGCAGCAGATCAATTAGAGGAACGCTAACATGGTGGCACCATCACACACACACACACACACACACACACACACACACACACTCACACACACACACACACACGTCACTCTCTGTGTCAAAGTGTCAGGGCGGGGAAAATGACCTGTAAAAAATTTACTGTACAGGTAACAGACAAAATAAAGGAAACAATTTACTAAATGAGGGATACAAAGTACAGTATATTGAATAAGTATATTGACCAGGTGCTTCCACACAGGTGTGATTCCTGAGTTAATTAAGCAATTAACATCCTGTCATGTATAAAAATGGCAAGTTGCCCTATCAATTACTTTGAAAGAAGGTTCTCAAAGTAGTATAGGTTTTTTTAAGTGTGTGTGTGTGTGTGTGTGTGTGTGTGTGTGTGTGTGTGTGTGTGTGTGTGTGTGTGTGTGTGTGTGTGTGTGTGTGTGTGTGTGTGTGTGTCTCAGTCATCAGATTATCTCAACCCAATTGAACACTTGAACACAGATTCTGGATCAACGCCAGAAACAGCATTTTCCACCAATAGATTTGCAGACATGTATATAATCTAGGCCAGGGAGGATTGAAGCTGTTCTGGCAGCTCGCAGATACTGTAGATACTCAAACTCCCTCTACTTTCTCCCCTCCTCCTCTTCCTCCTCCTCCTATTCCTACTCCTCCTCCATGTGTCTGGTGGGTACCAGCCAACCAAACTTTAGTGGAACAAACTGTCACACCCTTCTAGTGTACCCCTCCAGCCTGCCTCTGTTTGGGTTCTGGATGACATTTCTCATTTGCTGGGAAAGTTGGAGAGACTGCCGGCTGGCATCAGAGCGTGCCCTCTCATGTGAATCACTGAAACTCTAATTATCTCGCCACGGCAAAGAGGCGGTAGGATGGAAGGACGGAGGCCCGGAGGTGACAGGCTGCTCGTGACGGCAGTGACAGAAAGCTTGCACCTGTTATGCATCTCAAAGAACCTCTGGCGAGTCAATCAAAACACTATAGAACTCATCTCCTCACTTGGAGTGGTTTATCCACTCACGTATAAAGAACTAATAATATGCTAATTGCATACAAGGAACTCGTAGCAAGTGAATTACTTCTGATTGAGAGAGTGATATTAGTCGTGCCAGAGACAGGGCTGTCGTCTTGAGAGAGGTCCTTAACCTGTCTTGCCGTCAGTAAAACGTTCAGCTATAACGATGAGCTACGGAGATCTGTGAGTCACAAATGGATGAAGAAGTCTGTTCACAATATGGGAAAGTCTCCAGAGACTCAGTACCTATTGCATGTGGACTGAAATCAAAGCCCCTGCTTTTACTAATGAGACAAAGAACGCTAGAGTACCTTACCTCACCTGTCTTCTACAGTGACAGTACACCACAGGGGCTACAATAAGATTTAATGTACGCCTCTCTTTGATGTCCAGAACAGTAGACAATGACACAATGTGGTGGGTGAGCTGAAGCCAGAGCTGAGAAGTAGAGAACACATAGATCATTGGTCAAATATACATTGTAGGTTGAAGACATCAGGGCTTTGTAAACCCTGATTATGCTTAATGTAAGTGCATACTTCCCTGTTAGACAAGCCCTGTATTTATTCTAATGATGTCTTCAACCTACAATGTCTCCCGTGAACATTTGGGTGTACACTACATTTTAACAACCCCTAAGGGCGATGTCTGCTCCCACGTGGAACTCTAATATGCATAACAAAACAATCCCCATACAAATCTGTCAGTTTAAGATATCTGGTTTCTTTTTGTATTGGATTCGTCTCAATCCACCGCATCTGCCTATGTCGCACTTCCGCATCTGCAGTGAAAGGTGACAGAGCTAGAGTGGTGTTTGTTAGACCATGAGGTAGAGTATCCCGAAAATCGGTCTTCTCACAAAATTGTCTGTAGGGTCTGAACGGTTTGGCCTAGAAACGATTATGACCCCTCTATGGAAAGATGAGACTCGCACAAACACGGTGGCGTTATCGGTTTTGCCCACGACCCTCACAAGCGTCTTGTGACTAGTCTGAGGTCGGTACAGCCGATCTGCCAACTTCTGTCTGTAGGGGCCGAACAGTTTGGGCTACACACTAATATGACCCCTCTATGGAAATGTGAGACTCTCGCTAACACTTACATGTTGGTTGGTTTGAAAAAAAAGGAATGGATGTACAGTATATATAGAAACTGTTCAGTGCCAAAAATAAGAGGTTAAATACATGTAAAATATATATATGTTTCCTGATCTTTCTTATATCTCTATCTGTTGTTCCATGTAGTGACTCTGTTATTCAATGCGTTTGTATGGGCTAATAGCAGTAAGTCTAAATATGTATTTACATTTTGTAGATATTTTTTTAATAATAGTGCCTGCCACGGCCCCCATTGGCCAAATCTGAGGTGGTTTGATATCTAAATATTTTCAGGGTACATACAGTACATCTACCTCCGTGTCAAATGTGGTGCTTTTATCACAAAGTCTACTACTGAGCCCACATTTGAGTCCAGCACTAGTATACAAAATATTTCTTATTTTTTATTCCTCCTTAATAACACAGACATCATTGTAAATGTGACCGACCGGCTCGATTGGGTCTTATGTAAATTTGAAATTGTGTTTTTTACATTGAATAAAAGTAGAGACTCAGTGATAGAAAATGGTATATCATAACCTACAGTTGAGGAACAATGGGAAAGTAGTTCTGCTTTGAAAGTTGATAAACTTTTAACCCCACTTTTGAGAAAATTGGCTTGTTTTGGTACACCTACTGGAGAGCTCTCCTTTGTCTACACCCATTCAGCATCGTTCAAGCCTTAGCCCCACCCATCTCTTTAAAGATTCACATGTGAGGCAATGTGCTAAACAGAGTGAGTACGGCGGTGTACTAAACAATCAAAAACTAAAGCCTGCTTTACACTACATCTATCGACATGTCCGACATCAAACTTCTCATTATGAAAAATAATAAACACAAAAACGACAGGCTGCATGACATCATGATGTCATGCAGCCTGGTGGTCCAAAATAGCATAATTGGTGTATTTTAACACCAATAAACCCAACTGTTTCAAACTGAATGAAGTATATGTCAATCTAGCAGACCAGACAACTCAAAAAAACTTTCTAAACAATATTTTGGTTAATTTCTATCTTCAAGTAATAACCATATCATATAGCTGACAACGTCTTAACTTTGGCTAATTTGTATTCAATATTACAATAAAATAAATTCAAAAATATACTTATTAACAAGTTAATTGCGAGCTAATTAAAGAAAATAGCTTACTCTTGTGACAAAATAAAAGTGGGGCATTCTACTCAAGAATTTTTGAACTTGGACACTGTCTTTTTGACCTAACGTTATATCCTAATTTGACTTTGGTGCAGGTCATGTTGTTCTTCACATGACCATTTCTGGTAAACACACATTATATCAAATACAGTCAATGTTTATTGTCACATGAACAGGATACAGACGGTGTAAACGGTACAGTGAAATGGTTACTTGCATAGTGGAGTCTTTTGTTAAGCTAGCTAGCTAAAAACAATGAACCATAATCCCAACTCATAATGTTACTACCTTGCATAAATCTGTATCTACAGCTAACCAACTAGGTTCATTGTTAGCTAGCTAACTAACATTGGGCTATAGCTAGCAATACAAATGGCTCTGAGATACGCAAAATATTACTACACAGACCATACACTTAACTTTAGCAAGTGAGCAGAACAACTTCAGTTTGTCGGGGCTTTAACTTGCAATGAAAATGAATTTATGACAAAATTAGAGACATATAATATGTGAAAGTGCAGCTACAGTAGCTAGACTCTCTTATACATGAAGGGCTTTAACTTGAATGCTTCTCCCTCTCTGTTAAAGATCCCATGGTTGTCCTTATTCTGTGCAGATGTAATACGTAGACATGTGTTTTATACAACAGCCCTCGGTGTATTTTATCCGCATATTTGCAATCAAACACTTTTGTAGTTCTTCCTGATATAGTTCAAAACATGCACATTAAAAAGGATTACCTACACATATTGAGCAGCTCACGTTATAGACAGAAGCGTGTTACATGGCAGACCAATCCAAACTCATCTCTCTGCATGTCCAGCCATGTTTGGTGGGAAGGTTCATGTCTTTCTCCGTGGCAAAACCAACTAGGCTGGTAATTTAACTATTTTATTTGTATTTACATATGGCATACAAGTTTGTTATTAAGGTACTTGAAAATTCACATGTTCTAGAAGGGATTTCTGCCCAAAAAAACACATTTTGATAAAAAATGTATGCTTATGTTCAAATGCCTCTGCTGTGAAGTAGTGATGCGAGACACATGTCTAGTTTCCTGAAACTAGTCATAAATTGTGTTTTTTGTCTGTAACTAGTTGCTTGACAAAGTCCTACAATTTCACAAAGGTAAAAAAATATATATATAATTAGGAAATGTTTAAACTCTTGGGGTCAAAATGTACCCCTTTTGTCAATTTTAAGGTTAATTGCTTGGCAGGCAATTGACAAATACAAATCTTGCTCTTATCCATAATCTCATGTACCCTCTACACTGTATCTGCTAGCTGTTAGATAGAGCACATACAAAGTCCCAAAGCATTGACAGACAGAGTAAAACATGGGATGGAAACACATAGAATTTTAGTTTTTATTTGGTAAATTTGGTAAGTTAAAAGTTATGACACACTGGCTGCCACTGCTAAATCGTTACCGCCATTCGCAAAAATATTATTACATTTTTTTGAAAAAGTATTTGTATTTTTGGGATATGCTCAGTGTAAACAACTAAGCACAGATATAAAGTATGTAGAAAAGCTTTTTCCATGACATAGACTGACCAGGTGAATGCAGGTGAAAGCTATGATCCATGTCTGATGACAATTCTTAATTCCACTTCAATTAGTGTAGATGAAGGGGAGGAGACAGATTACTGAACGATGTTTAGGCTTTGAGACTATTTAGATATGGATTGTGTGTGTGCCATTCAGAGGGTGAATGGGTAAGACACAAAATGTAAGTGCCTTTGAACGGGGTATGGTCGTAGGTGCCAGGTGTCAAGAACTGCAACGCGAGCCTCCCGGGTGGCGCAGTGGTCTAAGGCACTGCATTGCAGCGCTAGCTGTGCCACCAGAGACCCTGGGTTCGAGCCCAGGATCTGTCGCAGCAGGCCGCGACCGGGAGGTCCATGGGTCGACGCACAATTGGCAGCCTAACCCGTCGTCCGGGTTAGGGAGGGTTTGGCCATCGCGCACTAGTGACTCCCTACCAAACGTTAGGGATATCCTTTTCTCCTCGTGCACTAGTGACTCCTGTGGCGGTGCAGTGCATGCTGACCAGGTTGCTAGGTGCACGGTGTTTCCTCCGACACATTGGTGCAGCTGGCTTCCGGATTGGATGTGCGCTGTGTTAAGAAGCAGTGCGGCTTGGTTGGGTTGTGTTTTGGAGGACGCATGGCTCTCGACCTTTGTCTCTCCTGAGCCCGTACGGGAATTGTAGCGAGGGGACAAGACAGTAACTACTAATAATTGGATACCATGAAATTGGGGAGAAAAAGGGGGTAAAAAACCCCACATCTATTTAATTTAGGCCTATGTAATGAACTTCAATTATACTTGATTATTTCCCCCCAAAAAGAGCTATACAGTAGCTCTTCCTGTAAAACTTGTGTCATACTGCAGCACACCTTGCGGGCTACTGCAGAATTCTATGGCACATTATTTAATTGTCAGCCATTGTTGCCATTGATGCTAGTTAGTGCTAGTCTGACCACCAGATGGCACCTTTGAGAAGCATTTAACAGTCTTCAATATTGGCTGTACTAGAGATTTAAAACCTTTTTTGTAAGAACATAGTATATGGGATTGATTTTAAGAAATTTAGCTTAACTTTTTATGGAAGCAGGGGCAGTATTGAGTAGCTTGGATGAAAAGGTGCCCATTGTAAACGAACAGCTCCTCAGTCTCAGTTGCTAATATATGCATATTATTATGAGTATTGGATAAAAAACACTCTAAAGTTTCCAAAACTGTCAAAATCTTGTCTGTGAGTATAACAGAACTGATATTGCAGGCGAATCCCTGAGGAAAAACAAAACAGGAAGTCGCTTCTATTTTGAAAACTCTACAGTGCCTTGCGAAAGTATTCGGCCCCCTTGAACTTTGCGACCTTTTGCCACATTTCAGGCTTCAAACATAAAGATATAAAACTGTATTTTTTTGTGAAAAGTCAACAACAAGTGGGACACAATCATGAAGTGGAACGACATTTATTGGATATTTCAAACTTTTTTAACAAATCAAAAACGGAAAAATTGGGCGTGCAAAATTATTCAGCCCCTTTACTTTCAGTGCAGCAAACTCTCTCCAGAAGTTCAGTGAGGATCTCTGAATGATCCAATGTTGACCTAAATGACTAAAGATGATAAATACAATCCACCTGTGTGTATTCAAGTCTCCGTATAAATGCACCTGCACTGTGATAGTCTCAGAGGTCCGTTAAAAGCGCAGAGAGCATCATGAAGAACAAGGAACACACCAGGCAGGTCCGAGATACTGTTGTGAAGAAGTTTAAAGCCGGATTTGGATACAAAAAGATTTCCCAAGCTTTAAACATCCCAAGGAGCACTGTGCAAGCGATAATATTGAAATGGAAGGAGTATCAGACCACTGCAAATCTACCAAGACCTGGCCGTCCCTCTAAACTTTCAGCTCATACAAGGAGAAGACTGATCAGAGATGCAGCCAAGAGGCCCATGATCACTCTGGATGAACTGCAGAGATCTACAGCTGAGGTGGGAGACTCTGTCCATAGGACAACAATCAGTCGTATATTGCACAAATCTGGCCTTTATGGAAGAGTGGCAAGAAGAAAGCCATTTCTTAAAGATATCCATAAAAAGTGTTGTTTAAAGTTTGCCACAAGCCACCTGGGAGACACAACAAACATGTGGAAGAAGGTGCTCTGGTCAGATGAAACCAAAATAGAACTTTTTGGCAACAATGCAAAACGTTATGTTTGGCGTAAAAGCAACACAGCTCATCACCCTGAACACACCATCCCCACTGTCAAACATGGTGGTGGCAGCATCATGGTTTGGGCCTGCTTTTCTTCAGCAGGGACAGGGAAGATGGTTAAAATTGATGGGAAGATGGATGGAGCCAAATACAGGACCATTCTGGAAGAAAACCTGATGGAGTCTGCAAAAGACCTGAGAGTGGGTCGGAGATTTGTCTTCCAACAAGACAATGATCCAAAACATAAAGCAAAATCTACAATGGAATGGTTCAAAAATAAACATATCCAGGTGTTAGAATGGCCAAGTCAAAGTCCAGACCTGAATCCAATCGAGAATCTGTGGAAAGAACTGAAAACTGCTGTTCCCAAATGCTCTCCATCCAACCTCACTGAGCTCGAGCTGTTTTGCAAGGAGGAATGGGAAAAATTTCAGTCTCTCGATGTGCAAAACTGATAGAGACATACCCCAAGCGACTTACAGCTGTAATCGCAGCAAAAGGTGGCGCTACAAAGTATTAACTTAAGGGGGCTGAATAATTTTGCACGCCCAATTTTTCAGTTTTTGATTTGGGATATGGCAGACATATTGGAGAGATTGGGTACCCCTAGTAAACTGGAAAAAAAATCTGTCAAAAATTGCTAATATATGCAAATAAATTATTATTGGATAGAAAACACTCTAAAGATTCTAAAACCGTTGGAATTATGTCTGTAAGTATAGCAGAACTCACAGGGCAGGCATTCTTCCAAACTAGTTTTTGTGGCCATGAAAGTTGGAGCAACTTTGACGTCATGGCCCCCACCCTTCCCAACGAGCTATGATTCTGGGGAGACTTTCTATCTCTTCCGCTAGATGTCCTCTTTCATTAGAGCTTCAAATCGTTCAAATCCCGCGAGGATTGACCCTATGGGAGTGAAATTAGTGCGTGCCACGAGAGAATAGGCTGTGCGTATGGGCGCGAATTGGTCCCAGCCATTCCTTTGTTTCCAGCACTCAAGAGAAGGGCAGACGATGGCCGATTGAATTGAAGTTTGTTTTGCATGTCTAAAACATCATAAAGCTTGCTTCTGCACTTAGTTTGACCTGTTTAGTCGACATATAATGTGTAATTTTGAAGTTTTGATGCGCAACTTATCCGGACCAGAGGACGTTTTGGGTGCATTTCAGCTGATGTTATTAGCAGTAGCTAATACAAAGACGCAAGACTTGAAACCAAACGATGTATTGGGTAAGTATGAAGCCTTCCAGAACATTCTGAACGAAGACCATCGAAGGTAAGGGAATATTTATGCTTAAATCTGTGTTTCTGTTGACTCCAACATTACGTGGAAATGTAGCTTGGAACTGAGCGCTGTCTCAGCATATGGAATAGTGTGCGATTTCTGTAACGTTAAAAATAAATCTAACACAGCGGTTGCATAAAGAAGCAGTGTATCTTTCTAACTATATGTAGAACATGTATATTTAGTCAAAGTTTATGATGTCTATTTACGTTATCTTACCGCGCTACATAGATTTCCTGCAGGCATTTTTGAGTAATTTCTGAAGGTGAACTCACTGTAAATGGACATTTATGGATATAAATGGCATATTATTGAAAAAAAAAAATATGTACTGTGTAATATGTCATATTACTGTCATCTGATGAAGATTTTCAAAAGGTTAGTGAGCGATTTATTTTTTAATCCTGCGTTTGTTGATTGCATGTTTTGGCTATTGAAATGAGCTGTGTCTGGTGGTGGTTTTACATATATATGTGCTATGTTTTTGCCGTAAAACATTTTAGAAATCTGACTTGCTGGCTAGATGAACAAGGTGTTTATCTTTCATTTGAGCTATTGGACTTGTTAATGTGTGGAGGTTAAATATTTTTAAGAATATTTTTGCGTTCCATGCGCCACCGTTTCAGCTGAACGTGGGAGGGTTGATCCCCAATTGGGAACCAGTATCGTAGACAGGTTAAAAAAGTTTGAAATATCCAATAAATGTCGTTCCACTTCATGATTGTGTCCCACTTGTTGTTGATTCTTCACAAAAAAATAAAGTTTTATATCTTTATGTTTGAAGCCTGAAATGTGGCAAAAGGTCGCAAAGTTCAAGGGGGCCGAATACTTTCGCAAGGCACTGTATGTTCCATAGCCTCGCTTTGCTGGATTTAAAGGGATATGAACCAGATTCCTTTTCCTATCGCTTCCTCAAGGTGTCAACAGTCTACAGACATAGTTTCAGGCTTTTATTTTGAAAAATGAGCCAGAACGATAACATCGTGTCAAGTGGTCACATGAGTTTTGCTGGCGCAACAGAATTCGGACAGCTATTGTTTTTCCCTCTCCTACTGTGAAACCCATTTGCGGTTGATATATTTTTCGATTATTTATTTTAAAAACAACCTGAGGATTGTTTATTAAAAAAAATGGACATGTTTCTGTGGACATGATGGAAACTATTTGGAATTTTCAACTGCATTGTCGTGACCTCTCTTTCCTGTGGATTTCTGAACATAACCCGACAAACAAACGGAGGTATTTTGGATATAAAAATCATCTTTATGGACGAAAGGAACATTTGTTGTGTAACTGGGAGTCTCGTGAGTGAAAACATCCGAAGATCATCAAAGGTAAACGATTAATTTGATTGCTTTTCTGATTTTCGTGACCAAGCTTCCTGATGCTAAGTGTATTTAATGTTTTGTTGTGCGATCGATAAACTTACACAAATCCTTGGATTGCTTTCGCTGTAAAGAATAATTTCAAAATCTGACACGACAGGTGGATTAACAAAAGGCTAAGCTGTGTTTTCCTATATTGCACTTGTGATTTCATGAATATAAATATTTGTAGTAATATTTATTGAATGTAGCGCTATGCTATTCAACAGTTGTTGATGACACTTATCCCAATAGGGGGATTGCAGCCATAACAAGTTAATTAATTTGATTAATATTCTGGTGTTTCTATTCCAAGAAAAAACCTAAAGGAAACCCTCAGGGTTTCCATTCGGAAAATATGGCGCTGTACAAAGTGACTGGTCAGGAGTAGGCTACAGTACTAAGAGCAAATAATCCTAACATTTCCACACCCTAATTGTAGTCTAACCAATACACAAACAGAGATTCTGTGAAAATCTAAATATAATTGATTTATCAAAACCAGTCCCCATGCTTGTCTCAGAGCAGCGCTGTCTTGACCTCTGAATGCTGTATTTTCCCCCTTCCACTTGCCTCTTCCATTAATTTTGAAAGACTATTTTCCTGTAAGCATAATCAGTGCTCTAACTCCCCCTTGCGCTGGTCTGGAGCAGTGGCCTTAAAGACAGTTTCAGTACATTCAGAGACAATGATAAACATTACAACTCTATTTTTATTCAACACTTTTAGAAATCATAAAACACGCTTCTTCACTTCGACTCGCACTCTCTCCCTCCGCTGAGACATGACCATCAGTCCAATGAAATAAAAAAACAGCTTATTTCAATTTATGCTCCTCACAAGTAATAGGCTACAATAACTGACCTAATACCAATGTTATCATATAGCCTAGTTTGAGACTCGAGTTTTGAAATATAAGGGACTCTACATTTCTTATAGTAAGGGGTAGGCCCACATGGAGAAAATTGTCCCTCCCATAACAATATTAATTTCCGTTCAATGTCAATAGCCTATCAATTTTAGGAATTCAATTTCATTGGAAATAGAACTTTGCCCTGTGCTTTTCCTTCATGTACTATATTTAGGCCCTATAGGCTATTGATCATTTAATTGGTATCACACAATGCATTGTAGCCACACTTGATCTCCCGCTTCCAGCAGAGAATTGCATTTTGGCTAAAACAATGATTGACTATGAAAAGGTTGGTGACCACTGTCATAGTCTTTGATAGGCTATGGCTGCCTATTGTGATTATTACTGTTATATCAGGGCATTATGTTCTACAGTAGTCTCAGTCTATTAATTATAGGTCTATGGTTTATTATTTTTAGGTCTATGTGAGTCTCATGTTAAATGCAAGAGTCACGGATTTACATAGACCTACAACATTATTTGGTCTGTAATGCAAAATCACATTAGATGGTGTGTTGTGTCTAATTGATTACAGTGGGATATAGGATAGTCTACATGTATGCTTTTATGATAATTTAATGATGACTTGAGTTCCCAAATTTAGCCATCAATGAATTTCTGCCTATACCACTGATTCTGACTTCTCACTTCTCCCACATGCTGACCTCTGACATCACTTACTAAGGTAATTACCTCGATAAAAGCATTTTCGGACAAAACATCTATTTGTATGGTTTTTGAACACTATAATGTGTTTACAAGCCTGATAGCTTTCATTTTAGTTTATGGTTTACCCAGCTTTTTGGCCAATTGGGGTTTCTCAATGAGTTCAAAGCAGGTGAATGCATTCAACTGGTATTTACGACTTCACAACTGGTAACTTCCCACATCCCACTTGGTTACGAATGCAGCATTGGAGTATGCACTAATCTCTGAATGAACCCACTTTATGAAACACATAAGTACAGAGTACAGGTCGGGAAGGGCCTTTGTAGGAAATGTATTGCTGTAGCTTTAACATTTAAAAAAATGCAGGTCTTGGGAGAGGAATAGAAAGTCCTCAATAGCTGCTTGACTTGGGTTCTCATAAATAATGCTGCCTCTAAATATCCAGCTCAGGCTTTGCTAAATTGTCCATGAAAAATATAGTTTTACATGTGTTTTGGCAGCTCTGAGGAGAAGAGTGGAGCCCAGCAACAATGACATACAAATACTGGGTAAAACAAAACGGTTGGCGTTTATTGGGATGAGTCTTGTCCTGCAGGCAGAACTGAACGATTTCCACTAGATAGGCCAGCTGCAAAGTTGAAATTGGCTACAGTGTACAAAGTCATGAAAACAAAAATTATTTAAGGTTAGGCAATAGGGTTAGCAGTGTATTACGTTTTAAGGTTAGGGTTAGGTTTATAAACATTGTGGCTGTACCAGCTAGTGGCCAATCTCCAGAACAAGATTCATGATGAAAAACGCTAACCTACGTAAAACAATGGTATGGTAGATGGCCATATAGATGGTCTGGACAGGTAAGGAATAAACAGCCATGATGGAGAGGATGAGGCCCCCGCTGGGTCATTAGGCCACACAGTCACACACTCTGACACCATGACTCATTCCTCAACCACACAAACTCACACACTTAGCCAATAAGAAGCAGACATAGGTTGGAGAAAAAAGCCTTGGAGAGATACAATGAAACTGTTTCAGTCAACTATGATTACCTTTCTAAGGCAGGCGTATGAAACTTTCACACATTAACATGTCCAATACAGCAAATGAAAGATAAACATCTTGTTAATCTACCCATCATGTCCGATTTCAAAAATGCTTTACAGCAAAAGCACAGCATATGATTATGTTAGGTCATATCCAAGTAAAAAAAACACAGTCATTTTTCCAGCCAAAGAGAGGAGTCACAAAAAGCAGCAATAGAGATAAAATGAATCACTAACCTTTGGTGATCTTCATCAGATGACACTCATAGGACATCATGTTACACAATACATGCATGTTTTGTTCGATAATGTGCATATTTATATCCAAAATCTCAGTTTACATTGGCGCGTTACGTGCAGTAATGTTTTGATTCCAAAACATCCGGTGATTTTGCAGAAATACTCATAATAAACATTGATAAAAGATACAACTGTTATTCACAGAATTAAAGATAGACTTCTCCTTAATGGAACCGCTGTGTCAGATTTTAAAAAAACTTTACGGAAAAAGCATAATCTGAGAACGGCGCTCAGAACCCAAAACAGCCAGAGGAATATCCGACAGAAGTTAGAAATTACATCATAAATATTCACTTACCTTTGATGATCTTCATCAGAAGGCAGTCCCAGGAATCCCAGTTCGAGAATAAATGACTGATTTGTTCCATAAAGTTCCATAAAGTCCATAATTTATGTCCAAATAGCCACTTGTTGTTAGCGTGTTCAGCCCAGTAATCCATCTTCATGAGGCGCAGGCACTTTGTCCAGACAAAAACTCTAAAAGATCCATTACAGTCTTTTAGAAACATGCCAAACGATGTAGGGAGTCAATCTTTAGGATGTTTTTAACATAAAACATCAATAATGTTCCAACCGGAGAATTCCTTTGTCTGAAGAAAAGCACTGGAATGAGAGGTAACTCTGTTGGGAGCGCGCATCATGAGACCAAGGCACTCTGCCAGACCACTGACTCAAAGAGGTCTCATGAGCCCCTCCTTTATAGTAGAATCCTCATTCAAGTTTCTAAAGATGGTTCACATCTAGCGGAAGCCGTAGGATGTGCAATTTTATCCATATCTCAATGTGTATTCGGTAGGCCAAGCTTTGAAAAACTACAAACCTCAGATGTCCCACTTCCTGGTTGGATTTATCTCAGGTTTTCACCTGCCATATGAGTTCTGTTATACTCACAGACATCATTCAAACAGTTTTAGAAACTTTTGAGTGTTTCCTATCCAATACTAATAATAATATGCATATATTAGCATCTGGGACAGAGTAGGAGGCAATTCACTCTGGGCACGCTATTCATCCAAATGTGAAAATGCTGCCCCCTATCCCAAAAGAGTTTTAAAGTAAGAAACATCACACATACATTATGTACTTTTTACAGTCAAACAGATTTTGAGATGTGGGACAAAAGGGTCTCTCAGATCAAGCCTGTTTTGATTGACTTTAGATCAATGTCCTGTCTAGTATTTCTCTGTCATCTGGCTACTGTGTCTAATCTGGCCTGTATCATTTAGCTACAGTCATGTTTGTTGAGAAGATGCTGAGAAGCGGCTTTCCCTTTCCCCTACATCACTCATTGCATTATCAAGTCCCTCCTTGGCCGATAAGGAGGTGATGAGACAATGTAACGCTGCCTCTGTCTGCAAACTACCACAGATACGGCCCGGCACCAAGCATATCACACAAGATTAATGGACTTATTCTCACCCTGATAGAGCACCCTGAGAGACTATACAGACGCACATTCAATCACCCCTTGTGACAAACACAGAGCTTTTGAAGAGCAAATAACATCCATATGTTTTAACCTTGTAATCCCTGTTCATTACACATCACTGCTAAAATAAATATATAATAAGACTAACAAAACATGTAACCGTTGCAATATATTACAGTTGAAGTCAAATACATTTAAACTCCATTTTTCACAATTCCTGACATTTAATCCTAGTAAAAATTCCCTGTCTTAGGTCAGTTAGGATCACCACTTTATTTTAAGAATGTGAAATGTCAGAATAATAGCAGAGAGAATTATTTATTTCAGCTTTTCTTTCTTACATCACATTCCCAGTGGGTCAGACGTTTATATACACTCAATAAGTATTTGATAGCATTGCCTTTAAATTGTTTAACTTGTGTCAAATGTTTCGGGTAGCCTTCCACAAGCTTCCCACAATAAGTTGGGTGAATTTTGGCCCATTCCTCCTGACAGAGCTGTTGTAACTGAGTCATGTTTGTAGGCCTCCTTACTCACACACACCTTTTCAGTTCTGCCCACACATTTTCTATAGGATTGAGATCAGGGCTTTGTGATGGGCACTCCAATACCTTGAATTTGTTGTCCTTAAGCCATTTTCCCACAACTTTGGAAGTATGCTTGGGGTCCTTGTCCATTTGGAAGACCCATTTCCGACCAAGCTTTAACTTCAAGACTGATGTCTTGAAATTTTGCTTCAATATATTCACATTATTTTCCTCCCTTATGATACCATCTATTTTGTGAAGTCACCAGTCCCTTTTGCAGCAAAGCACCCCCACAACATGATGCTGTCACCCCCGTGATTCCTGGTTGGGATGGTGTTCATCGGCCTTCCCCTTTTTCCTCCAAACATAACGATGGTCATTATGACCAAACAGTTCTATTTTTGTTTCATCAGACCCGAGGGCATTTTCTCCAAAAAGTACAATCTTTGTCCCCATGTACAGTTGCAAACTGTAGTCTGTCTTTTTTATGGCGGTTTTGGAGCAGTGGCTTCTTCCTTGCTGAGCGGCCTTTCATGGTTATGTCGATATAGGACCTGTTTAACTGTGGATATAGATACTTTTGTACCTGTTTCCTCCAGCATCTTCACAAGGTCCTTTGCTGTTGTTCTGGGATTGATTTTATTTTTTCTAACCAACGTACGTTCATCTGTATGAGACAGAACGTTTCTCCTTTCTGAGTGGTATGACGGCTGCGTGGCCCCATGGTGTTTATACTTGCATACTATTGTTTGTACAGATGAACGTGGTACCTTCAGGCATTTGGAAATTGCTCCCAAGGATGAACCAGACTTCTGGAGATCTACAATTTTTTTTCTGAGGTCTTGGCTGATTTCTTTTGATTTTCCCATGATGTCAAGCAAATAGGCAATGAGTTTGAAGTTAGGCCTTGAAATACGTCCACAGGTACATCTCCAATTGACTCAAATGATGTAAATTAGCCTATCAGAAGCTTCTAAAGCCATGACATAATTTTCTTGAATTTTCCAAGCTGTTTAAGGGGCACAGTCAACTTCTGACCCACTGGAATTGTGATATAGTGAATTGTAAGTGAAATAATCTGTCTGTAAACAATTGTTGGGAAAATGCCAAAACTTGCCAAAACTATAGTTTGTTAACAAGAAATTTGTGGAGTGGTTGAAAAACGAGTTTTAATGACTCCAACCTAAGTGTATGTAAACTTCCGACTTCAACTGTATGTGTATGCATGTCCAAAATCTGTCTACAATGTCATATAATTTACTGAATTAAATAGTTTAAAAAATGTATAATCAAATCAAACTTTTTTTGTCACATTCACCAAATAGTGTAGACCTTACCGTGAAATGCTTACTTACAATACAATCACTCAACCAACAGTGCAGTTCAAGAAGAGTTCAGAAAATATTTACCAAACACACTAAAGTTTAATTTTTTTTTTTTTTTAAAGTAACACAAAAAGAATAGCAATAATGAGGCTATATACAGACTCAGTATTGGTACCGAGGTACAGGTTAGTTGAGATCATTTGTACATGTAGGTAAGGGTGAAGAGACTATGCAAGTGACTAATGGATAATGATGTGAGAGAGGTAATTTCACTCTAAAATATAGATGCAGTGTTACACAAGCGTTGTTTCCTGACTTTGAGGTGTAGGATGATGAGAACCAAGACAGGGACTTTAAAGCAGCACTACAGATGTTAACTATAAATATTTCAGTGGTACAACATGAACAGTGAGCAATGGATGATCAATATAGACCTGAGGCGATAGGTTACCTGAGATTTAATATCAATCGTTCCATCTGTGTTTATTTCCACTTGTAAAGTCGGGACTTCAGTGAAGGAGAAAAGCAAAGGGAGTAAAATGTTCTGAACAAAAAAATAAATAAATTTTTTTTGGAAAACTAGCTAGTTCAGATGACAAAGACAATAGAGTTCAAAACGCAACAAAATGAGAGACTAGCACTCCCAGCTCATTGGCTGTCTGTCCTCGTTCCTCAGAAGGAATAGAGTTATTATTACTGCGACGAAATAACACATTGATATAACCTTATTTCACCATTTATTTCTATTTCAGTATATTTCCAAACTTGAAAGGGTATGCAAAACTCACAGTGAAGTGAATAGATTGGGAGGTAAATTGCTACAACATTTAAGACAATCAATTTTCACAGTCACTAAGTAAATTAGGTGCCTGAGTGCAGTGAGTCCTCTGCAAACAACATAGCAAATGAGCAACATTCGTCCCGTGCAGTGGTTCTAAATGATGGTGCAAAGTCATCTGCTGCATTACAATTACCTGCCCGTGTCTCTTTACCCCATTAACATAACCAAGCTATTTCAGTCCAGGCACACACCAACAAAAAAAGCTGGGGATGGTGGAGGAGCTGAATTAAAACACTGATATTTGCACTGTTCTATATAAACTATTTTGTTCCCTGTATGAGTTTCTATTTGGTAGGCTGCAGTATGTGTTATCGATATGGCATTGATGTGATACACTGTTTTCTAAAACCCCTTGGATGATATCAGATAGTGGTGTTCCAGACAGTGAGGGTTCACATTTTGCTGTCACTTCACATCGACCATTATACAGTTTTCGTTAATTTTTTTTTTATAACTATCTAAATGCAGTTGTTGAAAAAACACGAATATACTGGATAGTACCACAGTGTATGTTATATGAGGGTGGAAATCCAGGTTAGGCTGATATAGGACGTAGAACAAATCCTTTCCTCTAAACAGTGACTTGGTCTATAAGTTTGAGTTTGTTGTATGACGGGAGTAGAGGAGCAAACTTTTGTAATTAACAGGACCTGTTCTCTTTCTGACACAGTTCTCTGACTATAGAGAGAAGATAACGATAGCACAGGATCAAATCCACTACTATCTAATTTCACCCAGGGGAAGAAAGTCTCTCAAAGTACAAGCAGTGAGACCTCTGTGATAGGAAAGTCTGCTATGTAAATACTAATACTCTTGCAGCTGAATTAAATGTGTTGAATAGGCCTAGGAAGATGTTGAAACAGCAATCTGTCTCAATGTGTACCTCCATTATTCTAGTCAGGGATGCTCAAACAAGAGTTATCACTAATATTTCCTTACAAATCAATAATTTGACGTTATAGGGTATTGTGTGACGGACTGTGACAAAAAAGTCTACATTTAATCCAGTTTAAATTCAGGCATCAAAATGTGGAAAAAGTCAAGGGGTGTGATTACTTTCTGAAGGCACTGTATATATGCCATTTGAGCCATACATATACACTACCGTTCAAAAGTTTGGGGTCACTTAGAGAGATCTACGGTTTCAATTTCTTGCATGGAATAGCCTTCATTTCTCAGAACAAGAATAGACTGACGAGTTTCAGATGAAAGTAATTTGTTTCTGGCCATTTTGAGCCTGTAATCGAACCCACAAATGCTGATGCTCCAGATACTTAACTAGTCTAAAGAAGGACAGGTTTATTTCTTCTTTAATCAGAACAGGAGTTTTCAGCTGTGCTAACATAATTGCAAAAAGGGTTTTCTAATGATCATTTAGCCTTTTAAAATGACAAACTTGGATTAACTAACACAACGTGCCATTGGAACACAGGAGTGATGGTTGCTGATAATGGGCCTCTGTACCCCTATGTAGATATTCCATTAAAAAATCAGCTGTTTCCATCTACAATAGTCATTTACAACATTAACAATGTCTACACAGTATTTCTGATCAATTTGATGTAATTTTAATGGACCAAAACTGTTGGTTGAAACATTGTAAGGGAAAATCATGTCTTAAATTTTAAAGTGGAAATGAGAAACTTTAGAAGCCTTTTTAAAAGTTTGACATTTCCTGTTATTCTTGTTAATTAGGGCTAGTCAGTGTGACACCTGTCAACAATTTACGGTGAAATTGGAGGGCGCACAATTCAAATAAATAATCATAAAAATTATGGTTATTAAACATCAAGGTACATACAAGTGTCTTATATCGGTTAAAATTTACAATAGGCTTTACAGCGAAAGCATGCCATGCGATTGTTTGAGGATGGCGCCTCACATCAAAATATTTTTCAACCAGCACAGGCTTCATAAAATCACAAATAACGACCAAATATTCACTTACTTTTTGAAAATCGTACTCTGATTTGCAATCCTAAGGGTCCCAGCTACAACATGCATGGTCATTTTGTGAGATAAAATCCTTCTTTATATCCCAAAAAGTCTGTTTAGTTGGCTCCATCGATTTGAGTAATCCACTCGTTCAAATGCAGCGAAAGGAATCCATAAAGCTACCACTAAACTTTGTTAAAACCAATTTAAAGACGTTTCTATGTAATCCTCAGGTAGCCTAAAATGTAATTAAACTATAATATTTCATACAGGAAAAAGTATGTTCAATGGACAAGCTAAATTAGAAAGTGTGCATCCTCTTCGTCGCACGTGCACAGACTGATTTCCAACTCTGACTCCCTGTACCAAAACTCTAAATTCTTCCTCGTTTGGGAAGAAACAAGCCTGAAACCTTGAACAAAGACTTGACATCTAGTGGAAGCCATAGGAATTGGAATCTGGGAGCTGGAATTGCATAGGACCCATAGCTTTCCATTGAAAGAGCATGGGCTCTCAAAAAATAAAAATTCTGGTTGGTTGTTCTTTGGATTTTCTCCTACCATATTAATTGTGTTATAGTATCATACATTATTCTAACATGTCTTCAAACTTCAAAGTGTTGTCTATCCAATGGTACCAATCATATGCATATCCTGGCTTCAGGGCCTGAGTAACAGGCAGTTTACTTTGTGCACGTCAGTCAGACAGGAAGTGGAAAAAAATAGACCCTAACCTGAATTTAATGTCCTCCTGCAACAGGGTGATCAAATTACGATCATGCAGTACATACAGCATGTATTCACACTACTTTTCCATTCTAGTGCTACTTCAACGATACCACCTCCTCCAAGTGGACTCTCATCCAGATGAGTCAGTGCTTCTGTGTCATACAAGAACAAAAACGGTATGAAGCTCATATAAAGTGCCAATTCAACATCCATCCCTAGTCCCTTCCCCCCGCCAGCCATAAAAAGCATTGTAATAGAATTCCTAAGCTTTTCCAGTGACTGCTTCCACTATCACACAGACATTTAAGTGCACTAATCCATGACAAATTGTCACATCTGATCCATGACAAATTGTCTGAGGGGCAGATAGAGACGAGGAGATGGAGGGAAGGAGGGCAGGATGGGGGAGGGAAGAGGGGAGAGAGAAAAGGCAAGGGTGAGAGAGAGTGGTGTTCTGTATAGGAATGATCGGGCAGTTATTTCTTGATAGAGAGTGAGAGACCTCACCAATGAGCTCTCAAGTAAAGCCTCCAGTTTTCATAGCAATTATAACCCAATGTGGAACCAGATTAAAGGCTTTGGGTGTTCGAGCCGGGAAAAAGACTGCCATGATAGACAGCATGCTCGGAAATTGATGTTTCTAATTAGATTTGTGTCAGTTTATTTTTTGGATTCTCATCGCCAGGCAATTACATTAGAGCCACTAAAGAAGTGCTTTTGTTTGATTTTAAAGGGATGCGGAAGTATATTTTTCTTAGCGGGTGAGAATTGCATTGACGAACCATGCCTGCTGTAACCTCATAAGGGAAAACTATTCCACTATGGAATGGGTGGGAGGAGCTTGCATTACTATCCTGGAGGGTACTGGAATTCAGCAAATGTCCCCACAAGGATAGTAAAACAAGGAAAATTATTTCTAGTAGGGACATTTCCCAGGTACTATTTTGGATTAGGGGTTAGGGTTACAATTAGGTTTAGGGTTAGGAGTTAGAGTTAGGCTTAAGTTTAGGGGTAGGGTTAAGGTTAGGGTTAGGGAAAATATCTGCATGTGTGTGTATTTCCGTACAGAAGCCCTGAAGCCCAAGGCCAAAAAAAAAAAAAACTCATGGAATTTTCTCATCCAAACAATTTAGTATCTTGTTTGAATGAAGTTGTTCAAACGAGATACTATGTTGTTCAAATTAGATAATAAGTTGTTTGAACACCTGAGTGGCACAGTGGTCTAAGGAACTGCATCTCAGTGCTAGGGGCATCACTACAGACCCTGGTTCAACTCCAGGCTATATCACAACTGGCCGTGATTGGGAGTCCCATAGGGCGCCGCACAATTGGCCCAGCATCATCCGGGTTAGGGTTTTTAACTGACTTGCCTAGTAAAATAGAATAAAAAATCTTGTTTGAATGACTTGTTCTTTTGTCTAATTAGGCCTCATTTGTTATGCAGCTTGTCAGACCGTGTAATAGTTGCTGCAGCCATTAATTCACTGATTCCATCCATTGACATGATTATTCATTGACAATTCTTTGTTAGCCTAAAGCAGGGCTAATTTTTAATGCCAGAGCATGTAAGTGGGCGAGTGAGGAGCTCTGTAATTCGAGTAGATAAAAAATTGGTGTCAGTCTTCTCTCCTGCTCCAATTTGGCTCTGGTACTTGCTAAACCACATGCGCTGGGCTTAGCAGTACTTTTTGTTTTCTTTATCACTATTCTTTCAGTTGAACCTTTTCACGGATGAGTTTCAAATATCTCTTACGGTCCCCCAGCATAAGTTTTCTAATGTGTATGACTTCAGAATTCACAGCAAGGAAGAAGCCACTGCTCCAAAACCGCAATAAAAAGTCAGACTACGGTTTGCAACTGCACATGGGGACAAAGATCGTACTTTTTGGAGAAATGTCCTCTGGTCTGATGAAACAAAAATAGAACTGTTTGGCCATAATGACCATCGTTATGTTTGGAGGAAAAAGGGGGAGGCTTGCAAGCCGAAGAACATCATCCCAACCGTGAAGCACGGGGGTGGCAGCATCATGTTGTGAGGGAGCTTTGCTGCAGGAGGGACTGGTGCACTTCACAAAATAGATGGCATCATGAGGCAAGAAAATGATGTGGATATATTGAAGCAACATCTCAAGATATCAGTTAAAGTTAAAGCTTGGTCGCAAATGGGTCTTCCAAATGGACATTGACCCCAAGCATACTTCCAAAGTTGTGGCAAAATGGCATAAGGACAAGAAAGTCAAGGTATTGGAGTGGCAATCACAAAGCTCTGACCTCAATCCTATACAAATTTTGTCAGCAGAACTGAAAAAGTGTGTGTGAGCAAGGAGGCCTACAAAACCTGACTCAGTTACAGTGCAAGAGGCTTTACTACAGTCCCTTGTTCATATTCAGGCTGTATCACATCTGACCGTGATTGGGAGTGACATAGGGCGGCGCACAATTGGCCCAGCGTCATCCGGGTTTGGGGTCTTCATTGTAAATAAGAATTTGTTCTTACCTGACTTGCCTAGTTAAATATAGGTTAAATTTAAATAACAACAGGCTGCAACCACAGCGCAATCAATAACAGTGGCTGGTGCTGAAAATATAACTAACTTGTTATGCAAGTGTTGCACACCAACAGATGGAGAAAACCTACACCAGTCGAGCAATTTATTTCAACTATAATCTTCATTTTTATTTGACTTTACAAACAACAAGAGGGCTCAATTGGAGTCTTTTTCTTCAGAGCCTAGTCTTATATAAAATAACTTAACTGGCTGAGGTAGGCTATGAGGCCTAACAGACTAATAGAAATAGGATTTATTTTATTAGGCCTACATATAATTGCAATCGGTCTCCCTTCCAGACGACACAGGGATTTTTACCGACTGTCACGTTGTACAGCGCCATATTTTCCATTCCATCCTAACAGAAAGCCAGAGGTTTTTCGTTTTTCATGGAATAGAAACACCATAATTTTAATCAAATGAATTAAGCAAGTCCCGGTCAAAAGTTTGGACACACCTACTCATTCCAGGATTTGTATATATTCTTACTATTTTCTACATTGTAGATTAATAGTGAAGACATCACAACTGTAGCAGGTGTAGCCCATCACGCAAATGTTTCCTATTAGCAGGACAATAAACTTTTTATAACCCAGCTACTGTTGTGACAATCCCTCAACTTGCAATGTATTCAATGTTAAATGCTGTAAAGGGCTACATTTCTAACTCAAATCAGCAGTACAGTATTTCTTCATCAACATCTTTATGCTTTCGTAAAAAAAAATATATATATGAGAAAAAAGACATTCAAATGTGGATGTTTATATTAACTAGATTTTAGTCGCACTTCCACCCAGCTCCACGTCCACAGGTAAAACCTTGCTGAGATGATCAATGTATTTGTTGCATTGTTGTATAGTCAATTTCTCTAGCCAAAACATCTTGATGGCCTTGACCAGATCATCTTTGCCTGTCGGCTTAGCAGAGTTACGAATTAATGTTTTCAGGTGATGCCAAACAAGTTCGATCAGCTTTAAATCAGGAGACCTACATGTAGAGATGAAAAATATATTTTTAGATACTCTGTAGGCCTACCGAAGGTGTTGTAGGCCTTTTATTTATGTATTTTTACTTAACCTTTATTTTACTACATAAAGGTCAATTTACTGGTCTACTTGCTGGTGTCTTGACCCAGTTTATGCCCTCATTTGCAATGCAAACCAGGGTGGCAGTGTGTTTTGGGTCATTGTCTGCATTTGGAGAAAACATTTTTTTTTTAGCTTAACAGCCAAAATTAGGTACAATAATATACATGTAAATAGGCCTAAACATAACAAAATATTGCCATAATCCTACCTTGAAATAAACAATGTGTACCCAGAAACACCTCTCTGACATAGAGTCCAGCATATATCTTGATGATTTCTTCCTCAAAGAAATCTCGAGCCATGATACCTGAAAAAGGAGGCAAGAGTGAATTATTGTGGTACATAAAACAGTCTGTGAGCTACAATGAGTGAATTATTGCGGTACATAAAACAGTCTGTGAGCTACAATATTTTATTTACCTTTGCTTTGTAAATAGCCAAACTTACCATAAAAAAATCTAATATGGGTCTGGTCCCTGGCAAGAAATTGCCCCCCACACATGGAGTTTGAGCGGATGTTTCGGACTCGGCTTGCTTGATCTTCTTCCTTTTTTTCTAAAGCAATTTTGAGCAAATTGCTCAAGGGCCAAGGTTGACTCATCTGTGAAGATCACATTATTGAATGTCTCGCAAGCTTTGATCCATGCCTGGGCCTGCAGGATGCAAAGTTATTTGTTTGTCAGACAAGTCATTGGGTGTAAACTACAGAACAGTAAAAAACAAGCGACACAGATGGTTAATGTTCTGGTAATTTAAAAAATAAATATATATAAATGCAAAAGTATTCATCCCCCTTGGCATTTTTCCTATTTTGTTGCATTAGAACTTGTAATTTAAATTGATTTTTATTTGGATTTCATGTAATGGATATACACAAAATTGTCAAAATTAGTAAAGTAAAATGAAAAAATCTGGTGCAACCAATTACCTTCTGAAGTCACATAATTAGTTAAATAAAGTCCACCTGTGTGCAATCTAAGTGTCACATGATCTCAGTATATATACAGCTGTTCTGAAAGGCCCCAGAGTCAGCAACTCCACTAAGCAATGGGGCACCATCAAGAAAGCGGCACCATGAAGACCAAGCAGCTCTCCAAACAGGTCAGGAGCAAAGTTGTGGAGAAGTACAGATCAGGGTTGGGTTATAAAAAAAATACCCGAAACGTTGAACATCCCACGGAGCACCAAAATAATATGGCACCACAACAAACCACCACACCCACCAAAACTCATGGACCAGGCAAGGAGGGAATTAATTAGAGAGGCAACAAAGAGACCAGAGATAACCCTGAAGGAGCTGCAAAGCTCCACAGAAGAGATTGGAGTATCTGTCCATAGGACCACTTTAAGCTGTACACTCCACAGAGCTGGACTTTAGGGAAGAGTGGCCAGAAAAAAGCCCTTACTTAATGAAAAAGATAAGCAAACATGTTTGGTGTTCACCAAAAGGCATGTGGGAGACTCCCCAAACATATGGAAAAAGGTACTCTGGCCAGATGAGATTAAAATGTAGCTTTTGGACATCAAGGAAAACACTATGTCAGGCGCAAACACAAAACATCCCATCACCCCGAGAAAACCATCCCCACAGTGAAGCATGGTGGTGCAGCATCATGCAGTGAGGATGTTTTTCATTGGCAGGGACTGGGAAACTGGTCATTGAAGGAATGATGGATGGCGCTAAATACAGAGAAATTCTTGAGGGAAACCTGTTTCAGTCTTTCAGAGATTTGAGACTGGGACAGAGGTTCACCTTCCAGCAGGACAATAACCTTAAGCATACTGCTATAGCAACACTTGAGTGTTTTAAGGGGAAACATTTAAATGTCTTGGAATGGCCAGGTCAAAGCCCAGACCTGAATCCAATTGAGAATCTGTGGTATGACTTAAAGATTGCTGTACTCCAGCAGAACCCATTCAACTTGAAGGAACTGGAGAAGTTTTGCCTTGAAGAATGGGCAAAAATCCCAGTGGCTAGATGTGCCAAGCTTGCAGCTGTAATTGCTGCAAAAGGTTGCTCTACAAAGTATTGACTTTGGGGGGTGAATAGTTATGAACGCTCAAGTTCTGTTTTTTTTTGTTATTTCATGTCTGTTTCACAAGATAAAATATTTTGCATCTTCAAAGTGGTAGGCATGTTGTGTAAATCAAATGTTACAAACCCCCCTAAATCCATTTTAATTCCAGGTTGTAAGGCAACAAAATAGGTAATATGTCAAGGGGGATGAATATTTCGCAAGCCACTGTATACATAAAACATTTCTTACCGAGCCAATCCAAAAGTCCACGCAAGTTTCTTCAACTTTCTCTCAACTGTCTTGACTGTAATTAGAGTGATGTTGATGTTGTGCTGTGATGTGAGCAGATTACAGATTGCCTTTGCCGATTGCTCATCATCTTCATCTTCGTCTTTGAATATAAGCAAGTGATGTCAGCTAAATAATAAAGTTAGGTTGGCAAACTGGCTATTTTTCAAAGACCATGTACAAGAATTGCCTTTTTATGGCTCACTCTAGGTTAAATGAAAACGAAATTTCCAAAATAGTTTATTTTAAACAAAGCGATTATAATTATTAATTAATTTAGAATTTATAAATGCCCCTTAGATATTCTCAGATATTCTCACAGATCCTAGCGGAAAATGCCCCAGAGATTTTCATTTAAGTCCTCCAATCCTCTAAATGTAATTATTGGCGGGGAGTCACATCATTGAAAATTATGTTTTTTATATATACTGTAGGCCTACCATAGGGAAAAAGAGTCTCACTAGTGTTGAGTAATGTGCTGTTAAAAATGGTGTAGGTCTTATTTATTTAAAGAGCATATTGAAGTTAGTGATATTGAAACTATTTTAGCACAGTTTCGTGCTGCTCTGAGGCAAGCATGGGGACTGGTCTTGATAAATCAAAGATTTTTATTTTCACTTAATCTCCGTTTGGGTATTGGTTAGACAAGAATTAGACAATTAAGGTGCAGAAATGTTAAACTATTAGTGTAACCTTTATTTAACTTCTTAACATATAGGGGGCAGCATTTTCACTTTTGGATAAATAGCATGCCCAATTTCTACTTCCTGCTACTCATGCCAAGAATATAAGATATGCATATTATTATTAGTATTGGATGGAAAACACTCTGAAGTTTCTAAAAATGTTTGAATCATGTCTGTGAGTATAACATAACTTATGTAGCAGGCAAAACCCAGAGGACTAAACGTTCAGAACTTTTTTTATTTAGGTCTCTGTCTGTTCAGTGGGTTCTCATTGGGAAACAGTATTTCTTAGGAACTTGTTTTCAGTTCCTACCACTTCCACTGGATGTCACCAGTCTCTGGAATTTGGTTGAGGTTATTCATTTGTGCAATGAAGAAGTACGGCCATCTAGGAACTGCGTAACACTGTTGAGAGTTGTGCGAGACTTGAAAAGTAACTTGGTTTGTTGTCTTCCTGTATTGAACACAGATAGTCTTCAATTTGATCGATTATTAACGTTTAAAAATACCTAAAGTTGTATTACAAAATTAGTTTGAAATGTTTTGGTAAAGTTTACAGGCAATTTTTGAAATATTTTGTAATGACGTTGCGCAATTTGGAAGCTGTTTTTTTCTGGATCAAACGTGCCAAATAAATGGAGATTTTGGATATATGGACGGAATTAATTCAACAAAAGGACCAATTGTGATGTTTATGGGACATATTGGAGTGCCAACAAAAGAAGCTCGTCAAAGGTAAGGCATGTTTTATATTTTATTTCTGCGTTTTGCGAAGCGCTTGCAGAGTTGAAATATGCTACACTCTTTATTTACTGTTGTGCTATCATCAGATAAAAGCTTCTTTGCTTTCGCTGAAAAGCCTTTTTAAAATCTGACATGTTGGCTGGATTCACAACGAGTGTAGCTTTAATTTAGTACCTTACATGTGTGATTTAATGAAAGTTTGATTTCTATTTCATTTATTTGAATTTTCCGCGCTGCATTTTCCCTGGCTTTTGGCAGAGTGGAACGCACCCATCCCCTATATCATAAGAAGTTAACTAGGCAAGTCAGTTAAGAACAAATTCTTATTTACAAGGACAGCCTACTCCTTCCTCCCATTGCACAGCGCCATATTTTCCGTTCCATCCTAATGGAAACCCTGAGGGTTTCGTTTTTAGTTTTTCTCTGAATAGAAACACCATAATATTAATCTAATTAATTAAGCCAAATTTCTTCAACTCAATCCCATATACTATGTTTTTAAACTCAGGATATAAAAAAAAAACGTCCTCTCACTGTCAACTGCATTTATTTTCAGCAAACTTAACGTGTAAATATTTGTATGAACATAACAAGATTCAACAACTGAGACATAAATTGAACAAGTTCCAGAGTCATGTGACTAACAGAAATGCAAAAATGTGTCCCTGAACAAAGGGGGGGTTAAAATCAAATGGAATAGTCAGTATCTGGTGTGGCCACCAGCTACATTTAGTACTGCAGTGCTTCTCCTCCTAATGGACTTCACCAGATTTGCCAGATCTTGCTATGAGATGATACCTAACTCTTCCACCAAGGGATTGTGCTTTCCTGGTGTAACTCGGGCAGTTGTTGTTGCCATCCTGTACCTGTCCCGCAGGTGTGATGTTCGGATGTACCGATCCTGTGCAGGTGTTGTTACACGTGGTCTGCCACTGCGAGGACGATCAGCTGTCCATCCGGTCTCCCTGTAGTGTTGGCTTAGGCATCTCACAGTGCGGACATAGCAATTTCTTGCCCTGGCCACATCTGCAGTCGTCATGTTTCCTTGCAGCATGCCTAAGGCACGTTCACACAGATGAGCAGGGACCCTGGGCATCTTTCTTTTGGTGTTTTTCAGAGTCAGTAGAAAGGCCTCTTTAGTATTCTAAGTTTTCATAACTGTGACCTTGATTGCCTACAGTCTGTAAGCTGTTAGTGTCTTAACTACCGTTCCACAGGTGCATGTTGATTAATTGTTTATGGTTCATTGAACAAGCATGGGAAACAGTGTTTAAACCCTTTACAATGAAAGTCTGTGAAGTTATTTGAATTTTTACGAATTATCTTTTAAATACAGGGACGTTTCTTTTTTTGCTGTGTTTCTAAAAAAATGTTTTCAATTCTCTGCTAATGCCAATACATAACACTATCAAATGCTTCTCAAAGATGCCCTCTGGTGGTCAAACTAGCAATAACTTGCATTAATAGAAAGAATGGCTGCCAAATAGATAATGTGCCACAGAATGCTGCAGCAGCCCGCAAGGTGTGCCACAGTATGACGCAACTTTTAAAGGAGGAGCCATTGTAGCAACATACTATTTGGGGAGGGAGCAGGGAAGATGAGAGAGTGGAGAGGATGATGAGGGAGTGGGAAGGTGGTTGAGATATTGTCAATATAATTGCATAATGGAACGGCATTTGATTTGTAAGTTGAACTGTGCGTCCAATTATTTAAAAAAAACCTTGTTCAGATCTCACTGGTTAGCTGGTGATGAACTATGTGGCCATTGAGGACAACAGTGTCAATCAGATTGAAAAATAACTTCTTATACCACTTGGTGTTTTCCCGAGCGCCTGCCACAAAGTTGTTTATCATGTCCGCCATATCCACCCACTTGGCGATTATAGTCAAGTACACAGCCTGGTTTGATCTTTCTCTCTCCCGTCAGGGGGTCTACTTTCCCTGAGGCTCTCTCTTTTCCTGTAGATCCAAGGCATAGCGATAGGTCTCCTCCACTATGTCTCCCACCAGCTCCTCTGTCAGAAACAGCTTGAAGCACTCTGACTCGGAGGGAGGTGGCAAGGGGCTTTGCGCTCCAGACGGACTCATCAAAGCCAACAGCAGGGCCAGGAGGGGTGAAATGGCTGGAGGCCTTCCAGCTACCGCAGACCATCAGGTACTTCACCCGCTGTTGGTGTACCTCCATCACCACCAGCATCTTCAGAGGGACCTGGGACTTCGTCGGTGGGAAAGGGGTCCTCAGACTCAAGGTTCTCAATGTCCACAAAGTTGGGGGACAGAGCCCCACTGTCAGAATCTTATTCCTCATTGTCATACTCAAAATCATTGTCAGAATTTACAAAAATCTAAAAATGTTCTGCATTTGTGAGCTGATGGACACAGCTTAAATCACTAGCTGCATACAGTATCTTCAGAAAGTATTCCCACACCTTGACATCTTCCACATTTTGTTACAAAGAAGAATGATTTTTGTAAAACATTTATGAAAAATAAAACACAAATATACATTAATATACATGTTCAAAAGTATTTGGACACGACTTCAAATGAGTGGATATGGCTATTTCAGCCACACCCGCTGCTGACAGGTGTATAAATTCGAGCACACAGCCATGCAATCTCCATAGCCTAACATTGGCAATAGATTGACCTGTACTGAAGAGCTCAGTGACTTTCAACGTGGCACCGTCAGTTCGTCAAATTTCTGCCCTGCAAGAGGTGCCCTGGTCAACTTTAAGTGCTGTTACAGTGAAGTGGAAATGTCTAGGAGCAACAACGACTCGGCCGAGAAGTGGTAGGCGACACAAGTACAGAGATGGGACCACGTAGCGCATAAAGATCGTCTGTCTTCGGTTTCAACAGTCACTAACGAGTTCCAAACTGCCTCTGGAAGCAACATTAGCACAATAACTGTTTGTCAGGAGCTTCATGAAATGTGTTTCCAAAGCCTAACAGCCTAAGCTCACCATGCGCAATGCCACGCATGGTGTAAAGCTCACTGCCATTGGACTCTGGTGCAGTGGAAACGTGTTTTCTGGAGTGATGAATCACACTTCACCATCTGGCAGTCTGACGGATTAATCTTGGATTGGCGGATGCCAGGAGAATGCTACCTGCCAGAATGCATAGTGCCAACTGTAAAGTTTGGTGGAGTTGGAATAATGGTCTGGGGATGTTTTTCATGGTTCTGGCTAGGCCCCTTAGTTCCAGTAAAGGGAAATCTTAACGCTACAGCATACAATGACATTCAGACAATTCTGTACTTCCAACTTTGTGGCAACAGTTTGGGAAAGACCCTTTCCTGTTTCAGCATGACAATTCCCCCATGCACAAAGTGAGGTTCATACAGAAATGGTTTGTTGAGATCGGTGTCGATGAACTTTACTGGCCTGCACAGAGCCCTACCTCAGCCCCATCGAACACCTTTGGGATGAATTGGAACGCCGACTGAGAGCCAGGCCTAATCGCCCAACGTCACTGCTCGACCTCACTAATGCTCTTGTGGCTGAATGGAAGCAAGTCCCCACAGCAATGTTCCAACATCTAGTGGAAAGCCTTCCCAGAAGATTGGAGGCTGTTATAGCAGCAAAGGGGGGACCAACTAGGGATGTTGAGGTGACAGTATTACTGCCACACCGGCAGTCATTGAGACATGACTGCAGTAAAATTGCACATGACCATTGAGTCACGGTAATCTCCTCTAATGCACTCAGGACATGTGTTGGTAGTACCCTAATGAACAAAATCGACAGTGCTTCCTAAGGATATGATAAACATAAAACAACCATATGCATATTAGAGGTTATGCATATGCATAGGCTTATGAGCCCAAGCCCGAAAAAAACCCTGAAAAAAACGATTGTGCTGTTATACAATACATAACCTACCTCATGTTACACATGGCCAAACAAACATAAAACAGAACTGATTTAAGATGTTTTTGGTACATAATTGGTCTAGCCTATAGGCCTCATCCAAAATTAAACACATTTGAGTAATTTGACTGTATTGTTATGCATACTTGGTTACCTTATGCTACGCTCCGAAATTTCTATACACTAGTCTGAGAGAGAATGTATAGGCCTCGGCCATGCTGCTGGTTCATTGATTGTTCAGGGCGGCTTACAGTTAGCTTACAATTCTAGTGAATTTGTATATGATTTTGAATAGCAAAGTAACATCAAATGTTTTATATTTTCATAATTAATAGACTCACACATTACCTTTAGCTATACAGAATAGCTCACCACTGTGCATTTCCATCTCCTCTCTCTCCTTTATTCATTTCTCAAGCATGCAGAGGTGGTGTCAACAGTTTAGTGAAATACAGTATGTTTCGTTGCAGAAACATGTTACTATTAATGTTCCCAAAACAGATTTCACTTGGTTTCCCAAATGAGGCACTGGGTATCTGCAGGAACAGGGTTGGAGCCCATGGCATGCAGAGCTTGGGAATAATATCACCTGTCGCATAGCAAGAGCATGCTCCTCAAAGAGCTACTGGTGTGTGGGGTGAAATACATTTTCTTATATTTATTTCTCAGCTGCTCACATTAAGCACTGATTCCTTATAAAACCGAAGTAGCCTATCCGGCATCATTGAAAAACGGACCTGCAGGAAAGCAGGTGGCCTCAATTGCTATTTCAGTGTGGATTACGTATTTTTTCCCCCCCTGCCCCTGCCCATTTGATAACGGGCCATTCTAAATCGAAACTAATTTGGCATAACATGTCATAATATTAGTGAAGACAAAGTTAAATTGAGAATAGTCTAAGGAGTGAAGATATGATCACTTGATGGGAGAACAGCTGTGCAGACTGAGGCAAGGAACAGAGAGCAAGCTTTCTCAAATCATCAATAGCCCATAGTCGCATCATACACCCCATACATGTTTTGATTTCTAAGACATTCTAAGGTTTGTATCACTCATAACTAAAGTTGCCAAGTAACTAAAAATATAGCATATAGGACCTGTTTCAAATGATCACTTTTACACTCAACATACCCACTTGCACTTTTTACCCCTTTTTCTCCCCAATTTTGTCATATCTAATTGGTAGTTACAGTCTTGTCCCATGGCTGCAACTTCTTGACACAACGCTCGCTTAGCCCGAAGCCAGCCGCACCAAAGTGTCGGAGGAAACACCGTCCATGGCGACCATGTCAGCGTTCATGCGCCCGGTCCTCCACAGGAGTCACTAGAGCGCGATGGGACAAGGACATCCCGGCTGGCCAAACTCTCCCCTAACCCAGATGACCCTGGGCCAATTGTGTGCCGCCCCGTGGGTCTCCCGGTCGGATAATAATATTCTTCTCACTATAAAATCTTATGATATAAAGTAACTGCATGGGACTTATAAGCATATCTTCTCAGCTAAATGAACAAGCCTACAGACTATGGCATGGAGCATAGCCAGATAACATACAGTAGGCCAGATCATATTCTGTCCTTCTAAAATTATTCACATCAATGTTTCTTTAGACCTGACTAAAATAAATAATGGATTTACTGTGATGCTGTATATTAAATAGATTTGTATGTACTTTTGAAATGTAGATGTTCCAAAGTCCCACATCAGCGGCTTGAATGCAGCTTGTATGTGTGGAGGCCTGGAGATGCTAAACTTGTTTATGTTAACTCTCCTGTTGTGTTCGTTTCATGTTAATTAATTCTGTGTTCCCGATCCAAAATGACCGCCTCATTATAGCTGATTATAAATCCATAATAATACATATATTATCACCTAATGTTGTGTTAGATCTTTTTATAAACTTAAGTTCTTGTGAACATGACACATTTTGAACTTCTATTTGCTATTTATGGCCTGTAGGCCTCATTGATCTGAGCTCATACAACTAGTTTTTGAGTAAAAACTAAGCATAATGTATGGAATATTTGGACTATAACAAATACTCAGATGAAACATTTTGTTATTTATCACAGACTAATTTATGTCAAAGATATGATTAAGAGCCTCACATTTAAAGCCCCATATCCTACCCACCACTGCGACCTGTACGCTCTTGTTGGCTGGCCCTCGCTTCATACTCGTCGCCAAACCCACTGGCTCCAGGTCATCTACAAGACCCTGCTAGGTAAAGTCCCCCCTTATCTCAGCTCGCTGGTCACCATAGCAGCACCCACCTGTAGCACTAACTCCAGCAGGTATATATCTCTGGTCACCCCCAAAACCAATTCTTCCTTTGGCCGCCTCTCCTTCCAGTTCTCTGCTGCCAATGACTGGAACGAACTACAAAAATCTCTGAAACTGGAAACCCTTATCTCCCTCACTAGCTTTAAGCACCAGCTTTCAGAGCAGCTCACAGATTACTGCACCTGTACATAGTGCATCTATAATTAGGCCAAACAACTACCTCTTCCCCCTACTGTATTATTTATTTATTTATTTTGCTCCTTTGCACATTCTTCCTCTGCATATCTACCATTCCAGTGTTTTACTTGCTATATTGTATTTACTTCGCCACCATGGCCTTTTTTTTGCCTTTACCTCCCTTATCTCACCTCATTTGCTCACATCGTGTATAGACGTATTTTTCTACTGTATTATTGATTCTATGTTTGTTTCACTCCATGTGTAACTCTGTGTTGTTGTATGTGTCGAACTGCTTTGCTTTATCTTGGCCAGGTCGCAATTGTAAATGAGAACTTGTTCTCAACTTGCCTACCTGGTTAAATAAAGGTGAAATAAAAACATATGTATTTAAAAAAATACAGTATATCGTTTGGTCATTGTGTTGCCACAAAATGAATTGTGAGCAAGGCTTCAAGAAAGCTTTATATACCAGAGCTGCAAGAAAAGTTTGATATATTATTGAAACAATGTTGCCATCCGTGGGGGAAAGATTCAATTGGGGAAAGGTTCCTGTGGGCGTTGCCACGGAAGCCAAGAAGGGGAGTGAGGTGTGTGTGTGTGTGTGTGTGCGCGTGCGTGTGTGTGCTCAAACACACATGCATGTGGGGGTCCGGGGGTGGAAGTGTGACCATCTAATGAATGTGCCTGAACTCAATTTTATACACTAATTGTAGTCTCACCCATTAATTTCTAAAGACCGGTCATTTTTGACCGGGAACACTACAGGTGTAAAAAAGTTAAATAAAACATGCAGAATTTTATGAAAATCATCAAAATGTATTTTGTGTGTTCAGATGCCCTGTGTGGACAAGGTAATGGAACCTTATGACAATCAGATTAAATGAACTACATTTTTCAGAGAGAGAATTTGTAAATCGGTCCAATTCGACCGGAACACAGCAGGAGGATTAATTAATGGTCAATTACCATGAGACCGGCAGTTTTTTGCATGACAATAACCGGCTGACAACATTTCATGACCACCACAGCCCTAGGACCAACTCCATATTAATGCCCATGATTTTGGAATGAGATACATACTTTTATTTACCTTGATTAGATACAGTAAGTATTCAACCCGCTGGGTCAATACATGATCGAATCACCTTTGGAAGCGATTACACCTGTCTTTCTGGGTAAGTCTCTAAGAAGATTAGACACCTGGATTGTGCAACATTTGCCCATTTCTTGTTGTCAAAGTTCTTCAAAGTCTTGACATAGATTGTCGAGCAGATTTGGGCGTGTTCACAGTCTTCTTGGTAAGCAACTCCAGTGTAGATTTGGCCTCGTGTTATAGGTTATTGTCCTGCTGAAAGATGAATTCATTTCCCAGTGTCTGATGGAAAGCAGACTGAACCAGGTTTAGCATGTTCTTAGCTCCATTCCATTTATTTTTAGCCTGAAAAACTCCCCATTGGCGTCATGGTAAAATCCCTGAACAGTTTCCGTCCTCTCCGTCAACTGAGTTAGGAAGGACATCTTGCCTATGCTGCTCTGTACCATCACTCATTCATATATCCTTATGTACATATTCTTTATCCCCTTACACTGTGTACAAGACAGTAGTTTTTGAATTGTTAGTTAGATTACTTGTTATTACTGCATTGTCGGAACTAGAAGCACAAGCATTTCGCTACACTCGCAACATCTGCTAACCATGTGTATGTGACATATAAAATTTGATTTGATTTTTTCACCTGTATCTTTGTACTGACTGGGTGTATTGATACACCATCCAAAGTGTAATTAATGACTCCACCATGCTCAAAGGGACACTCAAAACTTGTTTTATTTAAAGTATAACAATATACCAATAGGTGCCCTTCTTTGTGAGAATCGGAAAACCTCCCTGGTCTTTGTGGTTTTGTGAATCTGTGTTTGAAATTCACTGCTTAACTGTGGGACCTTACAGATAATTGTATGTGTGATGAAGTCGTCATTCAAAAATCATGTTAACCTCTCAAATGTAACTAAATGTACTCGAAAATGTAATCAACGTAATCCTGAAAAGTAATTATTTATCTTGAGAGGGCCATAAACAATAACTAGTAATGCTGCATACTCTCAGAACTATATACAGTGCCTTGCGAAAGTATTCGGCCCACTTGAACTTTGCGACCTTTTGCCACATTTCAGGCTTCAAACATAAAGATATAAAACTGTATTTTTTTGTGAAGAATCAACAACATGTGGGACACAATCATGAAGTGGAACGACATTTATTGGATATTTCAAACTTTTTTAACAAATCAAAACTGAAAAATTGGGCGTGCAAAATTATTCAGCCCCTTTTCTTTCAGTGCAGCAAACTCTCTCCAGAAGTTCAGTGAGGATCTCTGAATGATCCAATGTTGACCTAAATGACTAAAGATGATAAATACAATCCACCTGTGTGTATTCAAGTCTCCGTATAAATGCACCTGCACTGTGATAGTCTCAGAGGTCCGTTAAAAGCGCAGAGAGCATCATGAAGAACAAGGAACACACCAGGCAGGTCCGAGATACTGTTGTGAAGAAGTTTAAAGCCGGATTTGGATACAAAAAGATTTCCCAAGCTTTAAACATCCCAAGGAGCACTGTGCAAGCGATAATATTGAAATGGAAGGAGTATCAGACCACTGCAAATCTACCAAGACCTGGCCGTCCCTCTAAACTTTCAGCTCATACAAGGAGAAGACTGATCAGAGATGCAGCCAAGAGGCCCATGATCACTCTGGATGAACTGCAGAGATCTACAGCTGAGGTGGGAGACTCTGTCCATAGGACAACAATCAGTCGTATATTGCACAAATCTGGCCTTTATGGAAGAGTGGCAAGAAGAAAGCCATTTCTTAAAGATATCCATAAAAAGTGTTGTTTAAAGTTTGCCACAAGCCACCTGGGAGACACAACAAACATGTGGAAGAAGGTGCTCTGGTCAGATGAAACCAAAATGGAACTTTTTGGCAACAATGCAAAACGTTATGTTTGGCGTAAAAGCAACACAGCTGAACACAACATCCCCACTGTCAAATATGGTTGTGGCAGCATCATGGTTTGGGCCTGCTTTTCTTCAGCAGGGACAGGGAAGATGGTTAAAATTGATGGGAAGATGGATGGAGCCAAATTCAGGACCATTCTGGAAGAAAACCTGATGGAGTCTGCAAAAGACCTGAGACTGGGACGGAGATTTGTCTTCCAACAAGACAATGATCCAAAACATAAAGCAAAATCTACAATGGAATGGTTCAAAAATAAACATATCCAGGTGTTAGAATGGCCAAGTCAAAGTCCAGACCTGAATCCAATCGAGAATCTGTGGAAAGAACTGAAAACTGCTGTTCACAAATGCTCTCCATCCAACCTCACTGAGCTCGAGCTGTTTTGCAAGGAGGAATGGGAAAAAATGTCAGTCTCTCGATGTGCAAAACTGATAGAGACATACCCCAAGCGACTTACAGCTGTAATCGCAGCAAAAGGTGGCGCTACAAAGTATTAACTTAAGGGGGCTGAATAATTTTGCACGCCCAATTTTTCAGTTTTTGATTTGTTAAAAAAGTTTGAAATATCCAATAAATGTCGTTCCACTTCATGATTGTGTCCCACTTGTTGTTGATTCTTCACAAACAAATACAGTTTTATATCTTTCTGTTTGAAGCCTGAAATGTGGCAAAAGGTCGCAAAGTTCAAGCGGGCCGAATACTTTCGCAAGGCACTGTAAATATCACCTTTCTGGTATAAATAGTTTAAGGTGCACTCATACACAGTACATTATAAAAAAAAATGAAAAAATGAAATATTTTATATGATGTATTTTCTATTCAACAAAACTGTATGAAAATGTTTTGAAATTACTTACATTTTTTTGAAATATAGTACAATCACTTCATAAAACGACTTAACTATAAGATTTCACCCTTCTTATAACTAACTGTAAAATGCATATTTGTATATTTAGTGTTGGAGAAAATGTGCATACTAAGGTGACTATTGATCAAAACGTCTGCACCGAATGAAGTAGACCAAAGCGCAGCGTTGTGAGCGTACATATTCCTTTTATTTAGAAATAACGCCAACAATAAACACTACAAACGTGCCGCTTAAGGGCAATGTGCCACAAAAAAAGTTAACTTCCCACACTGAAAGGAGGGAAAGGGCTACCTAAGTATGGTTCCCAATCAGAGACAATGATAGATAGTTTTCCCTGATTGAGAACCATACCTGGCCAAAACATAGAAATACAAAATCCTAGAAAACAAAAACATAGAATGCCCACCGCAAATCACACCCTGACCAAACCAAATAGATACATAAATAGGCTCTCTAAGGTCAGGGCGTGACAACCATCACTGTGAACGTCTCACAGAGCTCTAACATAGCTTTCTGAACTCGATAGGAACTTGCCTTTCATCTCAGTAATTTTGTTTGTCTATCACAAACACAATTTTTTATTTATTTCAGATCTATGAATTATTTTAGGTTACTGGCTATAAATTGATCTCTGAATGTGCTACAGCAACTAAACCACTCTCCTGCTGGGTTACGATGTCTGAATTCCAGGCATATGTGTTACTGGCTGTGACAGTGTAGGGTTCAGCCAAGAGTTGATGGACAGTCAGAAGAGTGAATGAAAGAAGAGTGAAATTCCAGCTTCAAGTGGTGTTTGCAAAGACTGTGTCTGTGCAAGATGTTTTTGTGAAAAAACAGTGTGGCCGGTTCAAATGCTGACTGCTGTGTCAATCATAACTAGATGTTCTAATGTTCAAATCACGCCAGTTTGAGTGTACGCTGCAGGGACCGCTGTAGGATGATCTCACATGTGTGTTTGTATGTGTCAAAGGGTTCATTAGGCCTATTTAAAAGGCTAGATAGATATAGGCCTACACTCCAAACCTCTGGAGGGAATGCACAGCAATCCTTGATTGTGAGCTAGAATTAAATGTTGAATTAAATCTGTGCGACACAAGAGGTAAACAAGGGTTTTCTATCAATATAATTAATGTAGGGCGGTAATGTGATATCATAAGGGAACTGCTTAGACCGCACTTACTGGTAGGACTAGGTACCTCAAGCTCTCTGGAAGAGAAGTATGTGAGCGATTTAACAGTTGCCTAAACGTACAGTTAAAGTATCCATCAACAATAAATGAATGAACTTCAGAGATAATAGGCTGGTTTATGTACAACATGTTTTTATTAGCCTGCCGGAATCGCCTATAAAAAAAAGGTTTGTGATAGGCCTTCAATTGAAAAGTTTAACTTGTTATAGCCTACAGTTCACAACAACAGAAAAAATCAATTTAATCACCGGGCTCAACTGGTGTGGCAGTTTTATTGCCTCATGCAGTATTAGCAATAATAATAATAATAATAATAATACACGATTACTAACTTACTATTCTGTGTAGGATTACAAAGACCTACTAGGTTATTTCAGTCTTGAGTCAAAAGCCACCTACTGGGCAAAACATTTCTGAGGTGCGCATGGATTATTTGGGCAATAATGCTGTGTGGTGTGTACTATTAATATGTGTAAACATACTGAATTGTAATTGGATGCATTTTACTGTGCTATGATTGGTTAAGACCACCCAGGTGATGAGGTCATCTTCGCTTGATCATGGTATGAGACACGTGAACAGGCCAGTATGATTTTCAATATGATTTTCGCTAGGGACAAATTCCATGAGAAAGTGCAGGGAGCTAGCGACAAATTCGATGAGAAAGTACAGGGAGCTAGCGAATCGTTTGAACAGTTTGTGACTGAGCTGTGTCTGCTTGTGAAAGACTGTGATTATGCAAACAAGGATGAGATGGTCAGGGACCGTTTGTATTTTGAATACACTCACCGTGAGTGAGAGAGAAACTTTTGAATGTTGGGTCTGAGCTAACGCTGGACAAAGCTATCGTCATAGCCAGATCTCACGAGCTAGCCCAGGTTCAGATGAAAACCATTTCCGGCGGCAGCACGAGCGCATCACGTGAACAAGCAGTGCACGCAGTCAGGCAGACATCAATGCTATGGTGCCCAGGGAGCGCGCTTCAGAGCAAAGAGAGACAGAACTCAACAAAACAGAACGACACAGACTCAAAACACCCCAAAACATGTGGATATTGTAGATACAAACAGGGAAGGCAAACAGGGTACTAAATGTGGCAAATGGAATCACTTTGCAAAAGTGTGCAGAGCTTACTGTGAAAAAACAGTACAGTGATGATTAAATGTCAATCAAAGAGTCAAATGCGGATGAACTGTTTATTGATTCAGTGACACAAAAAAATCAAATATCAGAGACAGAGCAAGCCTTTGCTGACATTGAGATAGGAACACAAGGCACAGAGCTTAAGCTCAAACTAGACACTGGTGCACAAGTAAACATTATTCCTCAGAATAAGTACCGCAGCTTGACATCTGAGTGCAAGCTACAGCCCACCACGCGCAGACTGACTGGTTATGGTGGTGAACAGCTCCCAGTAAAAGGCACATGCACTTTCAAATGCAAATACAAGGAAAGTGACATGATGTTGGACTTTTACATTGTTGACACTAGAGCACCTGCAGTGCTAGGTCTTAAAGCATGTTTAGACATGGACCTCATCAAGCTAGTTTTATCAGTGACAGCACCAGTAGAGACAGACAATGTACTGGAGGAGTTTGCTGATGTTTTTACAGGAATAGGACTATTCCCAGGAGAATGTACCATTCACCTTGACCCAGACGAAACCCCTGTGGTCTACCCACCGAGAAAGATTCCCCTTGCTCTCCGCGCCCATCTGAAGAAAGAGTTGGAGAGCATGGAGCAATCTTTCATTACCACCAAGGTTACAGAACTGACCGATTGGGTAAACGTGTTAGTGGTGGTGGAGAAACCACGCACAGGCAAGCTCAGAGTATGTCTCGGCCCAAGAAAAACAAGGCTATCAAATGCCCCCATTACTCGTTACCGACGTTAGATGGCATCACACACAAGCTAGCAGGAGCAAGCTACTTTAGTGTCATGGACGCCAGATCAGGCTACTGGGCCATCAAGCTCACAGAAGAGTCATCTAAGCATACAACGCTCAACACACCATTTGGACGCTACAGGTTTCGTCCCCTGCCTTTTGGGATTATCTCAGCCCAAGACGAGTTTCAGCAAAAGATCGAAGAAGTGTACGAAGGCATCGATGGAGTTGGGGCAATTGTGGATGACATCCTTGTCTATGGTCGAACCAAAGAGAAACACAACAGAAACCTTTGAGCGATGCTGCAAAGGTCCCGTGAGAGAGGAGTCCGGCTCAACCCCGAGAAGAGAAGTCGGCGCTACAGAGGTCAACTACTTCGGACATCTTCTCACAGCTAATGGAATCAAGCCAGATCCAAAGAATTTCTCAGACATAAAAGAAATGGAGCCACCAAAGAACTATGCAGAGCTGAAAACAGTGCATGGCATGGTCAACTACTTAGCCAAGTTCGCACCCAGCCTCTGCAATGCTATTGCATCTCTGCGTCAGCTGCTAAAACAGTCCAGTGAGTTCCTCTGGGACAAGCAACACAACATTGCTTTCCAGAGAGTGAAATAATTGATCACGAGAGAACCAGAAACAATCCTTGCCTACTACGACCCCAACAAAGAGCTCAGACTCCAAGCGGATGAGTCGAAGTATGGACTAGGTGCAGTGCTACTGCAAGAAGGAAATCCCATCGGCAATGCTTCCAAATCTCTCATGGAGTTTGATATCAACTACGCTCAAATCGAAAAGGAGCTGCATGCCATTCTGTTCGGATGTTTGGTTTCCATCAGAACGTATATGGACGACAAGTCATTGTGAAATCCGACCACAAGCCCCTCATGTCAATCATGAGGAAACCGCTATCCGCAGCCCCTCCAAGGCTACAGAGAATGATCCTTCAACTACAAAAATATGACTTCACAGTCACTCACCATCCAGGCAAACAAAGACATCCCTGTCGCAGACACACTCTCCAGGAAGTTTCTTACCTAGAAGGACAGCAGCCTCAGTGAAGGCATGGACATGCAAGTGCACACTGTGTACAGTAACTTACCAGTTAGTGACATAAAACTGAAGGAGATCTGAGCAGGGACAGGAAAGCTATTGCACCTCTGCAAGGACAGCCAGGAAAGCTGTCACACAGCTGAGGAAAGTGATACAGGATGGATGGCCTGAGGAGAGAAGAAAATGCCCTCTGAGTGTCTCAGAGTTCTGGAACCATCGTGATGAACTATCACAGAACAACGGAATGATTTTCTGTGGAGAGAAAATCATCATACCTACCAGTCTCAGAAAAGAGATTTTGACAAAGATCCATGCTGGACACATGGACATGGAAAAGTGCAAACAGAGAGCATAGGACATTTTGTTTTGGCCCGGAATGTGCAAACAAGTAGAGGACATTGTTGGTAAAGGTCCCACCTGTCTTGAACAAGGCCCCTCAAACACCAAAGAGCCAATGTTACCTCACTGAATCCCAGACCAACCCTGGCAAGTCGTGGCAACCGATCTGTTCACCTAGAACAACAAGGACTACATCGTAACAGTTGACTACTACAGCAGATACTGCGAGCTTGACAAACTTCACAGCACCACATCTGCAGCTGTGATACACAAGCTGAAAGCAATCTTTGCCAGGAATGGCATTGAGGAGACTTTAATATCTGACAATGGCCCCTGTTACAAATCAAATGAGTTTGAATCCTTCACAAAAGCATAGTAGTTCACACGTCACCATAAGTCCACATTACCCTCAAAGTAATGGCTGTGCTGAAAAATCTGTGCAGATAGCTAAATCTCCATGAATACCGCAACACTCCAGTTGACAACAGCCCAGCTGTTGATGAGCCCAGCTGTTGATGTGCCGCAGACTTCGCTCGAACCTTCCCAGCACCAACGAGCAGCTGCAACCTGAGGTCGTCAGATACAAGTAAATGCATGAAAAATGTGCACAGAGACATCAACAACAAAAGCGATACTACGACAGGTCAGCGAGACCACTGCCACCACTGAACGATGGAGAGTCAGTTACAATCCAGGAGCATGGCCACTGAAAGCCAGCAGTCATACAGCCAGCTGACACTGAATGTTCATATCACGTCCGCACCACAGAAGGACCGGTGTACCGCCAGAATCGTCGTCACCTACTGAACACAAAAGAACAACACACTGAAGAGATGAACTGTTCCCCTGAAAGAGAATGTGGCCTTAACACACACACAGCACAACATACACCATACTTACCTGCAACACCACAAGAACTGTTGACTGACACAGAAGCATGCTCAGCATCATATCACACAAGGTCAGGAAGAGAGGCCAAGCCCAGAGCTGTCCTAGACCTGTGAAATGTCAAAGGGTGTAGGCGGATCGCTGCCCTAAAAGAGTTCCAGACTGTAAACTTGTTATTGAAAAGTTGACTTGAAATGCTTTGGTATGGTATTTGTTTGAAATGTTAAGATGTCTTTGCTACAGTGAAAGCTGAGTTGCTGAGAATCCTTCATTCAAAAGTATGCTGAATCATTGTTTCAGAGTCTGTTATGTTGATTCAGTTGGTGCAGTATGCAGTATAAATTGTTACTTACCTTGAGTTCAAACTACAGAGCATGTATTCAAAAGAAATGCTAGAATATGTTGAACATTTATTTTTATTTTTTTAAAGAAGGGGGATGTAATATTCATATCTGTAAACATACTGAATTATAATTGGATGCACTTTACCGTCATAGCATATATTACTGCGCTCTGATTGGTTAAGACCACCCAGGTGATGAGGTTATCATCCGTTGATCATGGTATGAGACACGTGAACATGCCAATTATAGCTCGCTAATAAAGAGCTACATTTAGAAATATCCTGTCCCACTGCATTTTATTGTTTTGTACAAAGTGTGCAAATCAAGACATGGAGTCGTTTTTATTAGAGGGGAGATGTTTAACTATTGTCTAAATTGTGGGGTCTAAACAAAAGTGTCATAATACATGTGGGCATATTTATCAATCAGGGAATTTGAAGCCGATCAGAGATCTTCATGCCTTCTTCCAAACCTGGTCTGATATCACAAAGAATATTTGTCCTGTCCCTTTGGGGTTTTATCTAATTAAAACGTATTTTAGGGAATGGAGATTACCTGTGTGGAGCTGTTTTTACATTCCAATAATCAGTGTTCTCTTTAGGTGATATCACCATTACGCATGCCCTTGGTGACAGTCTGTTCAATTACAGCCAAAAGCTGCTCTGTTGGAATGTAGTGAGTCTCTTATAGAACCTCTGATCATTCAGTTCCCTGAGTACTTCAGTCTTATACAAGGCGTAGTCTTGTACAATTCCTCCCTTGTCCGCTGTGTGGATGGCTATAGAGGTGTCATTCTGGACATTTAAAGGCTTCCCACTGGGCACAGGCATCAATTCATTGTCTATTCCATGCTGGTTCAACGTAATTTCATAAAAATTAAGTGTAAACAACATTGATTCAATGAGTGTGTGCCCAGTGGGTCCGGTAATGTTATTCTTTACATAAGGGATAGAGGCCACTAGCTTGGATATGTCTTTACGCACCAGCCTGCAGTACATACAGTAGAATGGGAAAGTATTCAGACCCCTTCCCTTTTTTCAAATTTTGTTACATTACAGCCTTGTTCTAAAATGGATTAATCTACACACCAATCTACACACAATATCCCATTATGACAAAGTGAAAATATTTGTATTGAATTTTTAGGAAATGTATAAAAAAAAAATGAAATAACTTATTTACATAAGTATTAAGACCCTTTTCTATGAGACTCGAAATTGATTTCCATTGATCATCCTTGAGATGTTTCTACAAGTTGATTGGAATCCATTCAATTGATTGGGCAGGATTTGGAAAGGCACACCTGTAAGGTCCCACAGTTGACAGTGCATGTCAGAGCAAAAACCAAGCCATAAGTTCGAAGGAATTGTACGTAGAGATCTGAGGCAGGATTGTGTCAAGGCACAGATCTGGGGAAGGGTACCAAAACATTTCTGAAGCATTGAAGGTCCTTAAGAACACAGTGGCCTCAATCATTCTTAAATGGAAGAAGTTTGCAACCACCAAGACATGTCTTAAAGCTGGCCGCCAGGCCACACTGAGCAATCAGGGGAGAAAGGCCTTGGTCAAGGAGGTGACCAAGAACCCAATTGTCACTCTGACAGAGATCCAGAGTTCCTCTGTGGAGATGGGAGAACATTCCAGAAGGACAACCATTTTTGCAGCACTCCACCTATCAGGCTTTATGGTAGAATGGCCAGACGGAAGCCACTACTCAGTAAAAAGCACATGAAAGCGTGCTTGGAGTTTGCCAAAAGGCACCTAAAGTACTCAGACTAAGATTATCTGGTCTGATGAAACGAAGATTGAACTCTTAGGCCTGAATGCCAAGCATCACGTCTGAAGGAAACCTGGCACCAGTAAAGCATGGTGGTGGCAGCATCAGGCTGTGGGGATGTTTTTCAGCGGCAGGGATTAGGAGACTAGTTAGGATTGAGTTAAAGATGAACGGAGCAAAGTACAGAGAGAGCCTTGATGAAAACCTGCTCCAGAGCGCTCAGGACCTTAGACTGGGGCTAAGGTTCACCTTCCAACAGGACAACAACCCTAAGCACACAGCCAAGACAATAACAGGAGTGGCTTCGGGACAAAGTGTCTGAATGTCCTTGAGTGACCCAGCCAGAGCCCGGACCTGAACCCGATCAAACATCTCTGGAGAGACCTGAAAATAGCTGTGCAGCGACGCTCCCCATCCAACCTGACAGAGCTTGAGAGGATCTGCAGAGAACAATGGAAGAAACTCCCCAAATACAGGTGTGCCAAACGTGTCTTACCCAAGAAGAACTGAGGCTGTAATCGCTGCTTTGTCATTATGGGATATCGTGTGTAAATTGATGAAAGACACAAAAAACAATTGAATAGATTAAGGCTGTAAGGTAATAAAATGTGGAAAAAGTCAAGGGGTCTGAATACTTTCTGAATCCACAGCTGGGTCAATAGGCCCAGGTGGAATGAATGCAGATGGAGCCCTAAACACACTTGTCGTGGGGATAGAGTGGTTGCAATCTCTAAAGAACGGTTTCAGATGCAATGTGCACATTAGTTAGTAGTTGAAAAGTGTTGTAGTTGTGCGTCCTGATATTCAGACTGATTTGCTCCTATATGTATTATTGTGCATATATTTTCCATAAATAGTTCAATCAGGTTTATTGCACCGTACTGGCCACGTTAGTGTTTGTCTTTCTCCAATCAAGTAAAAAACCAATTGCACAATAGACACTGTATTTAAAAAAACATTGGCTTTTCAAATATATTCCATACTCCTTTCTCTTAATTATATTTTGGCTATATTCCCACTAATATTCCTTTATGTACAGTACCAGTCAAAAGTTTGGACACACCTACTCATTCAAGGGTTTTACTTTATTTGTACTATTTTCTACATTGTAGAATAACAGTGAAGACATCAAAACACATGGGATCATGTAGTAACCAACCCTTTGTCTTGATGACAGCTTTGCACACTCTTGACATTCTCTCAACCAGCTTCCTGAGGTAGTCGGGACTATCATTTGTTTTTCAACAGAACAATGACCCAACACACCTCCAGGCTGTGTAAGGGCTATTTGACCAAGAAGCATTACTTGTGTATCCCAATCTTGATATTACTTTAGCTTTGTTCTTGAAACAACATGCGGGAGGAAACCACGCAATAGCCACTCTAATATTATATTAGATAACCACTCTATATTTAGTAGCCTATATCTCCGGTTTAGCCCCCGTCTCCCTTAATCTGCATTGGATGCACTCATAAATGCGTTGCTACTCACAGAATGTTTCAGAGATCTCAAGTTATGATGCTGTGTACATTTCATAAAATGCTTATAGTCAAACAACTAATAATAATGGTCATTTTCCTGTGTTTGGTCCGGACTGCGTTCTCACCATCAGCGAACCGCACCACGGTACGAATTGAATCTACCGAGACCACTCTTTTTCAGTGAATCGTGGTGAGAAGTCCTTGACACATTGCTGCCAACCTGATCAAATGTTTCCTTTTTAACCAATTTGCTCAAATCGGATCAAGTCGCCATTCATTCAAGTGAGCGGAATTTAATTGAATTCTGATTCCACCATCCATTCACGAGCAGATTAATTAATGCAATTAAAAGTGGGTGTGAAATTAATCAGATTAATGGCCAAACAAAAACACGAAAACTCATAGTGAGATGTTATTTGCCTGTGGGTAGTATGTATGTAGTTGTAAATCTGCTTGCTTGCTCCTTTGGCAGTTTGGAAAAGCGTGTAAATGGAAGCTGCATAAGTGAACCAGTCATTTGGATTACATTAATGTTGATAAAATTTAAATATGGTTTGAGCACTATCGTGAGATTACAGTGTATGTTTCTTTCATGTTTTCACTGAATGTAAAATGCATGCAAAACTACAAGGGTGTATTGTGTACTTGATAGTGTAGCTAATTTCTATGTTTTCCAAACAGGAAAACCATCCCTCTTCTGAGCTAGCCATCCTCATGGCAATGGAAAATGTAAGTTTACTAAATTCAATCCAGTCCTCATTTACCAAAACATAGATGTCCCAAGGTTCACCAACCCACCCACCTACACTCAGACATCTCATCCTACAGAAAAGACCCCACAGCAGAAAAGGTCAAAGTAAACCACAAAATAGATGTCAGAATCATATACATTGGTCATATAAAAAGCCTCAACACAACATTTACAGTTACGAGGGTGGTCAATCTGGTCATCATAACATAGGACTCCACTCAACAACATTGACAGCTAGGTTTCTCCTTATCGGTTGACATTTCATTTTCTGCTATTGCTTACTTTAAAATTACGATTTACAGTATCAGACATCACTATTCGTTTTGATGAAGCGTCTTCAGCTGTCATTTTTGACAAAACAAATAGTGTTGTCAGACACAATAAGAAGTACATTGTTTGATCTAGTGTCGGTGCTAAACTGTTTCTCATTGTTGATTAAATCAGCAGAACAGGTGAAAGTACTGACAGGTTAGCCAGTTGTTGTCCATGAAGATACAAGCAGTTATTTCTACTGTGAACTAATAATGTGATTAGGAATCCATTTTAATAGTGTAATTTAGCTATGTGGTTATTTCTATGTCATGATGGATAATCATAGTAATTTCATGTTTTTTTTTATGCCTGAAGAGTTTTCCCAGACTGAGGGAGTATTGCATATCACATGGTACATTGACCATGAATCTCATTAAAGCACCTTCCAATCATCTGTGAATAGGTTAATCATTTTAACCATTTTATAAATGCTATGGGTAAGCCATGTTTGCCGCAGTAAAATCTCGGTTAACCCAGAACTAAAGTATCACACAATTGGTTGGCTGCCTGAGTAAGTTCTGGGTCGATACATGTTAAGAGAAGAGATCAAGAAATGCTAGAACCAGGAGCGGAATCGGAACGAGGAGCTCCACCCTCTCTCTTTGCAAGTTACGGGTCAATTGTCCCCTCCTCTTCCAAAATTCGAAATCATGATTTGACCAAATAACAAGTGAAGAAAAACCCAAACACTGGAACTACTGCTAGCCTTATCTGATGCATCCTGTTCGGTCCTGACAGATTCTCTCGCTTTACACACATAATCGTTCTATGAGAGACTAGCTTCAATGTGGAATTCATGACCTATTCCCCTTATGCTATAAACCATTAAAAAAATCAGCATGAATTGCTCCAAAACAAAGTACTCAGCCTCCCACTTCGTGAAGCAGCCTATATCTCACAATTTCCCTCTGAATATATGTTTTGATTCCTAATCACATCATCACATCAAGTGATTCTTAATCACATCATTAGTTCACAGTCACACATAGTGGCTGCTTGCATCTTCATGTACAATGTGGAACACAACTGGCTAACCTGTCTGTCACCAGTTCTGCTGATTTAATCAACAATGAGAGACAGTTTAGCACCGACACTGCAACAAACAATTGACTTCTAATTGTGTCTGATAACACCATATTTGTTTCGGCAAAATGACAGCTGAAGACATCTCCATCAGAACTAATAATGGTGTATGATACTGTAAATCGTAATATTGTAGCCTACATTGGAATGGGAATCAGCTAGTGCCCTCAGAGATCTAAGGGCGCCTTAAACAGTTCTGCCACTATCATTAACCGACTGCCTCGCCATTGTATTCAATATCCTCCCTGTGGGCATTGATAGGAGACACAATGACAATGCACTTCTATTTGGAAGGGAAACAATTAAATATTCAGTGGCATTTGAACATAAAACTGACTGTAAAGAAATGTTTGATTCCAATCTGACTCCTGCAAACAAAAACTATCCATATACCTTTGGATGTTACAGTTTGACCCTTATTTTGGGCTGCAGAGTGTCCAGTAAAATCCACAGCAGCAGCCTGCTTTCTTTAGGAATGTTCCTGGCACTACTGTGCTGGTTGGCAGGTGAGGAGAGAGCTGAGCTGGGCTTGTATGTCATGTCACATTCCCCTCATCTGTCAATGTAGTGGATTATTTCTTGAGAGACTAGAATTGGCTGCCCAGAATCAGGGCGCCATCAATCTTCCTGGCGCGGGGGGACGCAGGGGAGGCCACAGAGCAGAGGCTCATGGGAAGGCAGCGGCGCCACTTCCTGAGTAGGTGATGGAGCAGTCAGGCAACTCGTTACTCAATCCCAGCGTCAACTTTGACCAGCATATTTGTCACTGAAACATTCAAATAAAGAAAGAAATGGAGGTTGAAAACCCCTATCTCTCTCATATATTTTCGGTATGCATGTACTGCACAGTGGCATTCTGTCAGCTGGCTGTTGCAGGAGGGGATAAGCCGTTTTTTCAAACATTGTTAGATGCTTGAACAGGCTCCAGGATTACATTTGTACCTTGCTCAACATGACCTTCACTTCCCCTGTGCAGAGATATGTCCACACCCTCATCTGAACACAGAGAGCTCCTGCACCATTCACTCACTCAGCCAGAGAGCTCAGGTAGCCAGTGTGAAAATCAGCCTTCATATCGAGGTCCACACTACCTTCATTCAAGGCTTCTTTTTGGCACAGAACACATGCCTGTCAGTCAAACAATTTGTTAGAAAACAATGCATATAGACTAGGCGATATTGCAATATTCTGAATATGTGACGTGTGTACAAGGCCAGAAGTTGTGTAAACAGAAATACTGCGTCAAAGGCAAGTTTGACTGAGTCCAGCCCACAAGGCAGAAGCACAACCACTCACACGCAGAGCTATTTGTTTTGTGTATTGACTGCCAAAAGTTGTAGCCATCTTAAAAGGCTTTGAGCCGTAACCATGTAAAGTTCCTTTAAAAAAAAGATGTTTACAATGTTCTCTGCATCAAAACCATGTATGTAACCAGATGAAAGCATCTTACAGAGTTATGCATTATGTCAGGTAAATATGATGCATCCCGGTTGAATTCTGTTTAACGTTTCTCCTATTCAATTATGACTATCCATTAAATTGTATTTGGTTCCAGAAACCACCAAGCATAAAACCAAAGTGTTCATCAATCTGAGATCTCACTCTCGTCTGTCTCCACACACTGTATACAGTATATTTATATCACATAGTCTGGTCGCTGAAACCAGAGAGCATCCTAAGATTATAAAATCAATTCTAATACAAATATTCATCATAGCATTTCAATTCCGAGAAAGCAGTTCTCGTTAGATCGGTTAACGCCAGTATGCACATGAGTAAGATTGATGAGCACTTAAAAGGCCTTGAAAGTACAGTAAAACAACAACAACAAAAAGTGTCCATCACCCGGCCAACATAAAGGCAACATAAATTTGGAGTGGTTTTTGATTATGATAGTGAATGTCAACACATCCAATAGTGATTATACTGCATGTATTATAACGTGTCATTGCCAATTATTGTAATGCTTTATTACTGTTAGTTGTAGATAGCCTGAGCTTAACTTAGCCTTTCTATCATTCTAGAATTTGAAAATAAGCCAGTGACAGTACTCACTGAGTACATGCTGCTGATTGACCATCCCAATCTTCTCCATAGCACACTGAACAATAAATGCATCCGTTGCTCTTCTGTGCCAAGAATCATCCACTTTCACAGTACAGAACACTCCTGCTCTCAGACAAAACACTCTTACCCTCAGACTGAACACTCCTACTCTCAGACTGAACAGTCCTGCTCTCAGACAAAACACTCTTACCCTCAGACTGAACACTCCTACTCTCAGACTGAACAGTCCTGCTCTCAGACAAAACACTCTTACCCTCAGACTGAACACTCCTACTCTCAGACTGAACAGTCCTGCTCTCAGACAAAACACTCTTACTCTCAGACTGAACAGTCCTGCTCTCAGACAAAACACTCTTACCCTCAGACTGAACACTCCTACTCTCAGACTGAACAGTCCTGCTCTCAGACAAAACACTCTTACTCTCAGACTGAACAGTCCTGCTCTCAGAATGGAAATTACTTGTAGTTTCCCACAAGGATAGAATAAGTTTGTGTGTGTGTGTGTGTGTGTGTGTGTGTGTGTGTGTGTGTGTGTGTGTGTGTGTGTGTGTGTGTGTGTGTGTGTGTGTGTGTGTGTGTGTGTGTGTGTGTGTGTGTGTGTGTGTGAGCTGATCTTGCTGACCATAACTTTCACAAAACTAGAACCGGAGGATATTTTTCTCACCCTTAACTTAGCTGACCTCTCTAGGTGCAGGCGGTTCTCGTGTTAAAAAGCTAATTCGTTATCAACATACTTGCCTTGACATCACATCGGAGAAATAAATGCCTTTTTTGGGCCTTGTGCTTCAATTACTGGTGTTTCACTCCATGGTGCAGCATGGCTCGGAGAATGAGACAAGCACAGATAGATAGCATCAATGTTTAACAGGTGTTGGGATTTGGTTTCCTGGTGAAAGGGGTTTGGAATACTGTTGTTGTCAGCAGCTGGTTTCCTGGTGAAAGGGGTTTGGAATACTGTTGTTGTCAGCAGCTGCGGGGAGCGAGTCATTGTTAAAAGCTTAAAGCAGCCTGTTTCTGCCAAAGACACATGGCTGGGGAGAGAATGAACACCACAACTCTACTCCCACTGGTGTAAAGTACGTCAGTAAAATACTTTAAAGTACTACTTAAGTAGTTTTTGGGGTGTATCTGTACTTTAATATTTATATTTGTGATAACTTTTACTTCACTACATTCCTGAAGAAAATAATTACTTTTCACTGCAAACATTTTCCCTGACACCCAAAAGTACTTGTTACATTTCTAATGCTAAGCAATACAGGAAAATGGTCAAGTTCACACACTTATCAAGAAAACATCCCTGGTCATCCTTACTGTCTGTGATCTGGCGGACTCACTAAACACAAATGCTTTGTTTGCAGATTATGTGTTGGAGTGTTTTTAAATGGTGCCATCTGATTTGCTTAATGTAAGGAATTTGAAATGAGTTATACTTTTACTGTTACTTTTGATACTTAAGTATATTATAGCAATTATATTCCCTTTTGATCCTTAAGTATATTTTAAAACAAATACCTTTTAGAGTTTTACTCAAGTAGTATTTTACTGGGTGACTCACTTTTACTTGAGTTATTTCGTATTAAGGAATCTTTACTTTTACTCGATAATGACAATTGGGTACTTTTTCCACCACTGTCTACTGCCACATAAACGGGGAAAATCAGACCCACCTCACTGGCACCCTCCCCTTTTGCCCCCACAGTCGACAAGGAACTGGATTTAATTGTTGAATGTTTCCAGAGAGGGAGAGAGAAACATAATTGTAATTTCCATGTGAGCCACTGTGATCAAAGCAGCCTGCACTCATAGCATACTGATGGGGAGTTTAGCCTAGAGCTTGTCCTACGTATCAACCAAACAGCTCGTCTGATAGATTCAGGATGCTGCAGTCACTCTTTCCCCACACTGAGAATCCTCTCCCGTTAAAAAGTGCTCTTTGTCTATCTGGGGCTGAGGAGGAGTTTCAACCTCTGATCAAAACAGCAGCTGCAGCTGAGCTTAAACATTTACAATCAACTCCAAGCAAAAAATATTTACTCCAAAGAATGTATCAGAATGTCAATAAAAACAACTTTGAAGATAAAGTATTTATACAGTTACCAGTCAAAAGATTAGACACACCTACTCATTCAAGGGGTTTTCTTTATTTTTACTATTTTCTACATTGTTGAATAATAGTGAAGACATCAAAACTATGAAATAACACATATGGAATAATGTAGTAACCAAAAAAGTGTTAATCAAATCAAAATATATTTAATATTTGAGATTCTTCCAATTAGCCACCCTTTGCCTTGATGACAGCTTTGCACACTCTTGGCATTCCTTCAACCAGCTTCAAGCTTCCAGCTTCACCTGCAATGCGTTTCAATTAACAGGTGTGCCTTCTTAAAAGTTAATTTGTGGAATTTCTTTCTTTCTTAATGCGTTTGATCCAATCAGTTGTGTTGTGACAAGGTAGGAGGGTAATAAGATAGCCCTATTTGGTAAAAGACCAAGTGCATATTATGGCAAGAACAGCTCAAGACCCAGAGTTACCTCTGCTGCAGAGGATAAGTTCATTAGAGTACACTGCACCTCAGATTGCAGCCCAAATAAATGCTTCACAGAGTTCAAGTAACAGACACATCTGTACATCAACTCTTCAGATTAGACTGCGTGAATCAGGCCTTCATGGTTAAATTGCTGCAAAGAAACCACTACTAAAGGACACTGATAAAAATAAGAGACTTGATTGGGCCAAGAAACACGAGCAATGGACATTAGACCGGTGGAAATCTGTCCTTTGGTCTGATGAGTCAAAATTTTAGATTTTTGGTTCCGCATGTGTGGTTCCCACCATGAAGCATGGAGGAGGTGTGATGGTGTGGGGGTGCTTTGCTGGTGACACTGTTGGTGATTTATTTAGAATTCAAGGCACACTTAAACAGCATGGCTACCACAGCATTCTGCAAAGATACACCATCCCAACTGGTTTGCGCTTAGTGGGACTATAATTTGTTTTTCAACAGGACAATGACCCAAAACACACCTACTGGCTGAAGGAGACTGATAGTGCTGCATCAGATGACATGGCCTCCACAATCTCCCGACCTCAACCAAATTGAGATGGTTTGGGATGAAGTGGACCACAGAGTGAGGGAAAAGCAGCCAACAAGTGCTCAGCAAATGTGGGAACTCTGTGCAAAAGCTGTCATCATGGCAAAGGGTGGCTACTTGGATGAATCTCAAATATAAAATATATTTTGATTTGTTTAACACTTTTTTTGGTTACTACATGATTCTATATGTGTTATTTCATAGTTGTGACGTCTTCACTATTAGTCTACAATGTAGAAAATAGTAAAAATAAAGAAAAAGCCTTGAATGAGTAGGTGTGTCCAAACTTTTGACTGGTGCTGTATGTAGAGCTGGAGCCATAAGCAATGAACCCTTAGAAACAAACAATCCATTATACCATACTAGCATCTATAGAAACAAACAATCCATTATACCATGCTAGCATCTATAGAAACAAACAATCCATTATACCATACTAGCATCTATAGAAACAAACAATCCATTATACCATGCTAGCATCTATAGAAACAAACAATCCATTATACCATACTAGCATCTATAGAAACAAACAAACCATTATACCATGCTAGCATCTATAGAAACAAACAATCCATTATACCATGCTAGCATCTATAGAAACAAACAAACCATTATACCATGCTAGCATCTATAGAAACAAACAATCCATTATACCATGCTAGCATCTATAGAAACAAACAAGCACAACAACGAATGCAACCACAGGGCACTATTCTTCTTCTCACAGTAGCTACCATAGTGGTTTCAAACCACCATCAAAAACCATCGCTATTACAAAAAGACAGAAGACTGTTTTCTCACTGTATCCACCAGGGACACGGTGAATGGTAACATAGCATTATTATACCCTGACACTTCTCAGAGAGCTCCCTTGAGAGACTGGCTGGGTACTGGGTAGCATGTGATGTGGCAGATAGAACAGAGACAGGGGCTCACCCAGGATCTGTATGGCATTGCGTCCAGGCCGCGGAACGTGGTGCTGCTGGATAGTCTCGTACAGTGTGGCCTGGCACAGCAGCAGGAAGCCTAGGCTAATCCACAGGCCCAGGAACCAGGACATGGCAGAGCGGCTGCAGAAAGAGTGCAAAGAGAAGGTTAAAGCAACATGGCAGGGCAGGGTGGCAGAGTGGCTACAGGAGGAGGGCAGAGAGAGGGTTAAAGAGACAGGGCAGGGTGGCAGAGTGGCTACAGGAGGAGGGCAGAGAGAGGGTTAAAGAGACATGTCAGGGCAGGGGCAGCTACAGGAGGAACTGAGAGCGGGTTAAAGAGACATGGCAGGGGCAGCTACAGGAGTAACTGAGAGGGGGTTAAAGAGACATGGCAGGGGCAGCTACAGGAGGAAATCAGAGAGAGGGTTTAAGAGACATGGCAGAGGGTGTCTAATGGAGGAGATAGAAAAGACTGAGCGGGTGATGGAGGATGACCCACAAAATACATGGAAGGAATATTGAAAAGAAACACAAACCAAATGAGAGAGGTTAGGAGAGGTGAAGTCAGGGACAGTGGCTCTTAGAAGAAAAAACAGGTATAAACATTGATCGGCATGGCCAACATGGGGAGGGCTATCCCAGGACAATCAAAACAACTCTATCTGAAGAGAAAGGGACAAGGTCAAACTTGTCAAAAATCACCATACTACATGAGAACAGAACATTATTGTGACATGACTCAGAGACAAAAAAATATCCCAGACTTGTGTATGGGGTAGCTACAGAGAAAACAAGAGCATTAAATCCCTAGTGTTGCATGTGTAGCAAAGATATTACCCGCAACACAGTCACCTCTCCAACGATGGACATATTTTATGAGTTCCAAACAACACTGTGCAATTGGAAAATAGACACTACTTAAACCAAAGATCACAAATCAACCAATTTTGATCATCATCTTCACACCATGTACACACTGTCGCCTACCAACTCAAAATATAAAGGCCCAAAATGGATGCTTCCATTCCACACATAAAGGTATGATGAGACGCCTTGGCCATTCATTTAACGACCGCCTAACGGATGCTGAAGGCCGACATATGGACCCACGCCTCGCTCGCCCTTCCTCACAGTGAATAATACCTCCACCTCTCCAGGTGTTACTACCTCCTCTCCTCATAATTCCATTGTGAAACATGCTCGGTCCTGAATTCACTACAGCCTTCCAAAACTGCATCCCGGTCATTCAGTAGATTTTCCACATCCTCATTTGTAAAAGTGACCTGGTCCCATACTGTTAAACAATCTCAGAGTGTTTGTAAATTATATAGTAAATTGGAAGGGTCGAATTATGTCTTTCATGGAGTTATCAGAGTTATGGGAAGGTCCGCTCAATCCAAGATTACAGCCAATTAATTACAGCATTGCCCCCAAAAAAGTATACCAGTTTCATTTGAACACCAGAATGATGAAAGCTGTGCTATACAGATTGCAAAATAGCTTGGAAGAGATTTTTTTATGTAGCGATTTTATGGCACAGGGGGAATGAGTGATATAAAATGACGCAAGGTTTAAGACTTTGTGCTTTTAAGCTAAAACTATTGTTCTTGCCACCATCAAAATGTTGAATATTTAGAGTATACAATCATCGCAGCTCTGCAGATTTTGTTGTTAGGATACAGAAAGAATATACGCTTTCTTCTGGTATAGCCCACAGGTAACCAGTTTCCGGTCTCAGGTTCAGGAATGGCTGAAAAAGCACAACATTAATCAAAAAATTGTTGGGAGATCTGGAGAAACCTGGTCGGTCAGGTGATAATATACTAAGACTCTTAGTAAAAGTCTTTATCTTCAACTCTCAATCTGTGGATTATATTTGATAAAATAGATTCAAATTGTATATTAAACACAGCATAGTTGAAAGATACCGTGGTTCTTCCTTTAAAAGTTGTGGCATCCTGCAGCACTGCTTGCTGGGTGCCACAGAATTCTATGGGATGTTATTTGTGTGTTAGCCATTGTTGCCAGAATGACGCAATTTACCACAATCTGCCAAAATCTACCACAACAGCAATCCATGCTTTGGTTTAGTTTATTTGGCACTGTTTCCAAATGCTAATGTTTCAGCATTTGTGGTACAAATCCTATTCAAGTCATGGTACTGATATTAGCATTTTTTGCACAGTATGTTCAAATCATCTATGTGTGACTTTGTTGAGCTTCACAATAGCAGTTCTCTGCTGCTAATGACTGGAACGATTTGCAAAAATCACTGAAGCTGGAGACCCATATCTCCCTCACTAACTTTAAGCTCCAGCTGTCAGAGCAGCTCACAGATCACTGCACCTGTACATAGCCCATCTGTGAATAGCCCATCCAACTACCTCATCCCCATACTGTTATTTGTTTTTTTGCTCCTTTGCACCCCAGTATCTCTACTTGCACATTCATCTTCTGCACATCTATCACTCCAGTGTTTAATTGCTAAATTGTATTTATTGCCTTACCTAATTTGCACACAATGTATATAGACTTTTTTTCTCTATTGTGTTATTGACTGTATGTTTGTTTATTCCATGTGTAACTCTGTGTTGTTGTTTGTGTCGCACTGCTTTGGTTTATCTCTGCCAGGTCGCAATTGTAAATGAGAACTTGTTCTCAACTAGCCTGCACCTTTTATATTCAAGTCGACTGCTGAACACTGATCAATTGCAGTAAAATAAAATACCTGACATCAACTGAAAGACTGATGTCCAGCGCCTTCTTCTCGCTATCTCCCTTGTTCGTGAAACACGTTTGGACCGTAGTATGGCACAGATTGCCATTGTGTTGTCCTCTTGGTTGTTTTTTTTTGTTATAGTATTGATAAATGGCAAATAATCTGCAGACCTATAGAGACCTCCCAGTAAGCAAAACTAAGTTGAAAAGACATTGCAATTGGCTCAATTTAGGTTCTGAAATATAGGTGAAAAAATGTTTTTATCTGACATTTTAAATACACACTGTATTTTTCAGATGTTGAAAATACATATTTTCCGGACATTGAAATCAGGTTAATTTTCGAATCTGAATGAAAGAACCTAAACCCATGGAGCTGTGAGGGGTGGTGCGCAGGGAGACCGGAGGGGGTTTCCGCTCGTGCACCATCTGTGGCCACAGAGGTCACACTGCTGGTCGGTGCCGGGTTGGTTCCTCTGGGAATCGAGGCAGCAGGCAGGGCGCTCTGGCGTCATTCTCACCCAGAGTCCTCTGTTGCACATATGTTTGGGTCTGTCACTTTTCCTGAGTTTTCCCCGCATTCCCAGCATAAAGCGCTCGTAGATTCAGGCGCAGCTGGGAATTTCATTGATAGAGCGTTAGCTCATAGTTTAGGGACCCCCATTGTTCCCATGGATGTGCCCTTCCCCGTTCACGCCTTAGATGGTCGACCATTAGGGTCAGGGTTAATTAGGGAGGTCACCCCTCCTTTGGGCATGTTGACGCAGGGGGTCACACGGAGAAAATGTGTTTTTTCCATATTGACTCTACTGCGTTTCCCGTGGTGCTGCAAGAGCACCGAGCATGTGTCCCTGGTGCGCAAAGTGCTTGGTCGCCTGTTGGAGCATGACCTGTACGTCAAGGCTGAGAAATGCCTGTTCTTCCAACAGTCCGTCTCCTTCCTAGGGTATCGCATTTCCACGTCAGGGGTGACCGCATTGAAGCCGTGCGTAATTGGCCGACTCCCAACACGGTAAAGGAGGTGCAGCGATTCTTAGGGTTTGCCAACTACTACCGGAGGCTTATCCGGGGTTTTGGTCAGGTAGCGGCTCCCATCACTTCACTGCTGAAGGGGGGCCCGGTGCGTTTGCAGTGGACAGCTGAGGCGGACAGGGCTTTCAGTCACCTGGGAGCTTTGTTTACCTCGGCTCCTGTGTTGGCTCATCCGTATCCCTCTTTGGCGTTCATAGTGGAGGTGGATGCGTCCGAGGCTGGGATCGGAGCTGTGCTCTCTCAGCGCTCGGGTACGCCACCAAAGCTCTGCCCTTGTGCCTTCTTCTCGAAGAGGCTCAGCCCGGCGGAGCGAAACTATGACACGGGGGACCGGGAGTTGTTGGCTGTCGTCAAGGCCCTGAAGGCATAGAGACATTGACTTGAGGGGGCTAGGCACCCTTTTCTCATCTGGACTGACCACCACAATCTGGAGTACATCCGGGCGGCGAGGGGACTGAACCCTCACCAGGCAAGGTGGGCCATGTTTTTCACCTGTTTTGTGTTTACTCTTTCTTACAGACCAGGCTCCCAGAACGCTAAGGCAGATGTATTGTCCCGGCTGTATGACACAGAGGGGCAGCCCATGGATCCCACTCCCATACTCCCCGCCTCTTGGTTGGTGGCGCCGGTAGTGTGGGAGCTGGTCGTGGACATTGAGTGGGCGTCACGTGAAGAGTCCACTCCCCCTCAGTGTCCAGCTGGGCGTCTGTACGTTCCGTCTGCTTCCGCGACCGGCTGATCTATTGGAACCACACGTCACCCTCCTCTGGTCATCCTGGGATCGGTCGGACGGTGCGCTGTCTTAGTGGGAAGTACTGGTGGCCCACTTTAGCTAAGGGTGTGAGGGTTTATGTTTCCTCCTGCTCGGTGAGCGCCCAGTGCAAGGCTCCTAGACACCTACCCAGAGGTAAGTTACAACCCTTACCAGTTCCACAACGGCCGTGGTCGCACCTGTCAGTGGATTTCCTAACCGATCTTCCACCTTAATAGGGTAACACCACGATCCTGGTTGTTGTGGATCGTTTTTCTAAGTCCTGTCGTCTCCTCCCTTTGCCCGGTCTCCCTACGACCCTACAAAGTGCGGAGGCCCTGTTTACACACGTCTTCCGGCACTACGGGGTGCCAGAGGATATAGTGTCTGATTGGGGTCCCCAGTTCACGTCAAGGGTCTGGATTACCTCAGGATTTCACCCCGAGAGTAACGGGCAGGTGGAGAGAGTTAACCAGGATGTGGGTAGGTTTCTGAGGTCTTATTGCCAGGACCGGCCAGGGGAGCGGGTGGCGTTCGTGCCCTGGGCAGAGATGGCCCAGAACACGCTCCACCACTCCTCCACTAACCTTTCTCCTTTCCAGTGTGTATTGGGGTATCAGCCGGTTCTGACTCCTTGGCATCAGAGTCAGACCGAGGCTCCTGTGGTGAACGACTGGTTCAGAAAGTTGGCGCAGACCGTCACTGCAGTGAGGCCCCGGGGTGTTCGCACCGGGGGACAGGGTCTGGCTCTCGACCCGAAACCTGTCCCTCCGCCTGCCCTGTCGGAAGCTGGGTCCGCGGTTTGTGGGGCCATTTAAAGTCCTGAGGAGAGTGAATGAGGTATGTTACAGCTTCCCCCCAATTACCGGATTAACTCCTCGTTCCATGTGTCTCTCCTCAGGCCGGTGGTGGCTGGTCCGCTCCAGCAGTCTGGATATATTTCTAATAAATGTCCGGATTAGTGTCCCACTGCTTGAAAGCGGCAGCTCTAGCCTTTAGCTACGTGCGGATTTTGCCTGTAGTCCATGGGTTCTGGTTGGGAGATGTACGTATGGTCACTGTGGGGACGACGTCATCGATGCACTTATTCATGAAGCCAGTGACTGATGTGGTGAACATATTCCAGTCTGTGCTAGCAAAACAGTCCTGTAGCTTAGCATCTGCGTCATCTGACCATTTCCATTGTCGTCCCAACGGTGAACACATTTGATTTTGTTTTGATTGTTCAGGTTCAGCATGAGCAATAGTTCTGGTAGTTTTGCTTTAAACAATCAGTGTATGTGGTCATTTTTAGATATACAGGGTAAAGTTGATAATTCCATAACTAGGACAGCAATCACTTTTGTGAGCCGCACTGCATGGTCAATGCGGGAGGAAAAGAGAATCTCACTCCAGTAAAAATGTGTAAATGGTCAAAACCATTTGACTTGTTCTATCAATTCATTTGCTATGTCATAGCAAATTTCTTAATTAAGATAAATATTGATACATTACCAGCTCAATTACTTTTACTCTGCAAAAACGACAAGTTAATTAGCGGGTGATGGTGATTTCAGATCAAAAGTGGACAAAAAGTAGCCTATACATTGCTCCCCCTAATCTGATAGTGGGGTTGTAGATGCCCAGTCAACGTTATGGCTCATCTCAGGTGCTTACAAACACCATAGACATTTAAATAATTTACACACACAGACACACACACACACACACACACACACACACACACACACACACACACGCGCGCGCGCAAGCACACACACACATGTGTTTATGCAACAAATGTTAGTGTGTCGGATCATATCACATCGAACCAAATCGCATTGATTCATTCCTCGAATCAAACCGAATTGCACTGAATCGTTTCAAACAAAAGCATATCATTCCTGTATTGAATCGGAGCCCGTGTACAGTATCTAGATACGAATCTAATCGTCTTCAAGGGGAAAGATGCACATCCATACTAGAGCACAGTAGAGCACAGTAGAGTACAGTACGGTTTCTTTACTTTACTGTAATCTACTGTGCTCTACTGTATTGTACTGTACTCTACAGTACTGTACTCTGTTTCTTTACTATATGTTACTGTAATGTAGTGTACTCTGCTATGCTCTACAGCACTGTGCTGTTCAAACTTGTGAAACATAGATGTCTATGATTGGATCAGATTTGGTCAGGTCCAGACCGAACCAATCTGAATCAGTTATAGACGTATATGTTTGGGCCAATTCAAAGCTGGTATGGACAGGACCAAATCTGAAACAATGACAGACTTCCATGTTTTGGCCAAATACAGGCCGGTCCGGACAGTATGTCTGTGGATGTTGAAATCAAGGCCGGACAGGATGAAATCTGAACCAAACATATACAGTACCAGTCAACAGTTTGGACACACCTATTCAGACACACCAATACACCTACTCATCACTCTTTATTTTTACTATTTTCTACATTGTGGAATTGTATTGAAGACATCAAAACTATGAAATAACACATATGGAATCATGTAGTAACCAAGAAAGTGTTAAACAAATCAAATATATATTTGTATTTGATATTCTTCAAAGTAGCTTCAAAGTGCCACCCTTTGCCTCGATGACAGCTTTGAACACTATTGACATTCTCTCAACCAGCTACAAAAAAAACACTACTAAAGGACACCAAAAATAAGAAGAGATGTGCTTGGGCCAAGATTCATGAACAATGTACATTAGACCGGTGAAAATATGTCCTTTTGTCTGATGAGTCCAAAAAATGAGATTTTTGTTTCCAACCGCCTTGTCTTTGTGAGACACAGAGTAGGTGAACGGATGATCTCTGCATGTGTAGTTCCCACCGTGAAGCACGGAGGGAGAGGTGTGATGGTGTGGGGGTGATTTTCTTGTGACACTGTCAGTGATTTATTTATAATTCTAGGCACACTTAACCAGCATGGCTACCACAGCATTCTGCAGCGATATGCCATCCCATCTGGTTTGCACTGAGTGGGACTATCATTTGTTTTTCAACAGGACAATGACTTAACACACATCCAGACTGTGTAAGGGCAATTTGACCAAGAAGGAGAGTGGAGTGCGGCATTAGATGACTTGGCCTACACAATCACCCGACCTCAACCCAACTGAGATGGTTTGGGATGAGTTGGATCGCACAGTGAAGGAAAAGCAGCCAAGAACTGCTCAGCATATGTTGGAACTCCTTGAAGACTGTTGGAAAAGCATTCCAGGTGAAGCTGGTTGAGAGAATACCAAGAGTGTGCAAAACTGTCATCAAGGCAAATGGGTGGCTACTTTGAAGAATATCAAATATCTTTTAATTTTTGTAACACTTTTTTGGTTACTCATTATTCTATATGTGTTATTTCATAGTTTTAATGTCTTCACTATTATTCTACAATGTAGAAAATATTAAAAAATGAAGGAAAAACCCTTGAATGAGTAGGTGTTTGCAAACTTTTTAATGGTACTTTAGGTCTATGATTAGTTCAGATTGGTTGTGAAGTCAAGGCCGGTCCAGACCGCATCAAAAGACCCCCACAAAACATCCGGTCCCCACAAAACAGACCTCCAAAAGACCTCGCAGTCGGTCCGTGCTTAGTCAGCTATAATGCCTGTTTTACACCATTTCTGAGTTATTACTGAATAAGAGTTTCACATTTATAAATTGTGAAAACAATTGCTTCAAAGACTATTTGAAGTGGGGAATCATTTACACATGTAGCCTATTTAGGCAATTCTGTTGCTATCACATACTCTGGCTGTGTAGCTGCCTATCTAGATTATTTTCTCTCCAAATTATAGGCTAGAAACTTGGTATGTGCATGTCGGTTTGAGAAAAAGTAGACCTTCCTCTACCCTGAAATGACATTGAGAAGAGCCTACTGAATATTCAACAAGCAGAAATTAATCATATAATTATTAACGGCATATTGTAATCCCCTCTCCTGCAATAAATCCGCTGTAATCCGCAGTTTTGTGGAAATGTGAACTGTTCCCCAGGGAATGCTTTTTACAGTGCTGTTTCTCTCTGGCAAACTGCCTTGTTCCTGAAAAAAAAAACGGAATCTTTAGCCTGAACAACGGCATGAAGAGAAGAAGCTGCTCTTTCGTCCTCCCCTCCTTTCGTTTCAGCTTTGAGCAACTCTTGGACTGTCAGCATGCATTCATGTCAAATAAGGAATGTTGTCTTGACCGACAGCGCGAGAGAATATGGATGGAGAGGAGACCCAGAAAGATATTTGGACAACACAGGCTTAGGCCTATGAATTTCAATGTAAACTTTCACGAGTTAATGGTAGCCACATGAAAAAATAAAAATCACAATGTCAGTGCTATGTAAAGCAATTCATTTACACATGACTTTTAGTTTGAATCCCTACCTCTTTGTTTTTTTTATGAAAAAAAAACAATGCGCACTTCATGCAGGATTGGCCATTTGCACCTGTTTAACGAGCCATTTGGTTGTCTCTTTGGGTCTAATTAGACCATTGATTTATATCGGCCTTGATGGTTGTGGAATAGATGTTACATTGCCTTTCTTACGAGCATCCAATGTCCGGCCAATTTAGACGAAACACGTAGTGCAATGGCCCCTGCTCGAACACACCTGTGCACAGTCTCTGCACAAGATAGGCTTCCTGCTGATGTGCAGCTTTCCCTACAACATGGTTGTAAAGGCGCAATTTTACATGGTAAGTAAATGCCTTTGACACGGTTCAGCTTAGGATAGCCTGTAGAAAAATGTCAATGGAATAGACTTGATATGGATTTCATGTGTCAATTTCACCTCTCAATTAAGACTAACAACTGTTTGTAATATAGCATTGCATTAAAATGAATAAAGAATAGTCTGGGCTAGAACATTTGCATGTTACAGCCTTGCCTATTGTGTTCCATAAGTAGCAGCATAAGACTGACATCTCTGCCCTACTTAGAACTGCATGGCACTTTCAGCATATCTGACAACAGGAAATGTCCAAAAACACGCCAGATCTGGAATGTGCATAGCCTACCCTCCTCATTAAACCATACAGCAGTTCAATCCAACACATGTATGCTGGTCATGTCACATGCTCTGCCTGTCTGTTGCTCACAGCCCATACCTGTCATCTTAATACAGTGGCTCCTGGAGCCCTTCCACTTCTTACAAACATGACAGCTAAACCTTATCTTAAAAGAGCTCCATAATCCGATTGTTTTAAATGAAAGTATATTTTCAAAAGGAACAGAATATAATCACAAAGCACTAACAGAGTCCCAAAGAATAGCCCCAAACCCTTTACCTGAGTGGTCTGTCTGGTCAGAAGAAAAAGAGCCCGGCTGTCGGTATCACCGTCTGTCCAACAGACTCACAACACTGTCTTAAATCCATCCATAGTCTGAGGCCAGGGTTTCCCAACAAAGATCCAGGTGTAAATGAGCACAGCGCTGCAGGATAAGAGGGTGAGGAGCTCTGTTGTTTCGGCTCCCTCCTCTCACTGTCCGTCTGAAATCCTGAGAGTGCAGTCACCAGAAACCTCCTCAGCTCACAGCCACGACACTCTGTCACAAACTAGCCAGGGTTTACAGGATGGAAAGCTGCTCAGGTCACCTTTATATCAGCGCAGACAGCAGCTCCTTTCTCTCCTTCTTTCTCCCTCTTCCTTTTCTCTCTCTTCTTACTACTGTGAGGATAAAAGCCCTCTCGTGACGACAGGGAGTTAATTTGCCTCCTCACTTCTCAGACACGGACGGAGATTGGCTCCAGCGGAACGATAGTTCTGTCTCCTCTTGGCTCCGTCCCCCCATTGAGAAGCTGCTCTGGTTGTGTGTGTGAGGCTCAACCCTCTTTCCAAAGCACTAAGTAGTGTCTATATGTGTATTACAATACAGCCCAGCCAGAGAGCGAAAGGGAGAGCGAGGGAATGTCCATAGAGAGAGAGAGAGAGACCAAGAGAGAGAGGGTGAGAAAGAGAGGGAGAACGGGAGAGAGAGTGAGAGAGCTGGATCACATGTCTTAAAGCAAGACTGCCCACTTCTGCATCGAGACTATCATCTAATGAAGCATGCCTATTAACCCCCCTCCATTCGAGACATGATGCTCTGTGCTTTACAGCTGGAATGCTTGTCACTGGGTGTGTGTCCCTTTGTGTGTGTGTGTGTGTGTGTGTGTGTGTGTGTGTGTGTGTGTGTGTGTGTGTGTTGAGAGGGATTGAGAGGGTGTGGAGGAGGGGTGAGGGGTTTTACTCATTGCCGTCCAGCGTTTAAACGGAGATTGAAATATGCTCAGAGCATGATGCTTTTAATAGAAGGGAGTTTGCCTCATCCAAGCTCTGTAATCACCACATTATCCAGCGCTGGCTGCTTTGCTGGCTTGCCCTTTTTTTGTGGTGGCATTGAGGCTTTGAGCACCCAGATCCTCTTGCCATTTCACACCTCCCAAACAAAGTTGCATCTGCCACAGCTGGCGTAATGAGAGAGCATTCACGCAATGTTCAGTCACAAACTGAATCTGCTGGCTCAGTGGCATAGATGTCCATTGGTTTTCGTGTTGTTGTTGCTAGTCCACAGTCAGGTAGAAGGAAACCAACCAACAGTGTTTATAGGAGGAAATTGAGTGTGTAAAATAGGGGATAGACCACCTAACTCCCTCTATGTAGGAGTTCACCTTTAGCTAGAATTACTGTGAACCGGCCAATCAGCCACAGCTGCCAAAGCTCTCTCCAAGACTGTAACGCCCAACACAGGAGATGAGAAGCAGGTACAGGGAGTGAACCATTTAATATAGACGGACATGTAACGGAACAAGAACAACATCAGGACATAAACACAACACGACAAACAATGCTGTTTGGAACAACACAGAAGAGCAGACATATATTTTCAGGGACAATCAACAAAGTGAGGGAGTCCAGGTCCAGAGTCCAATGACAGCATCTGCACGTAATGATGGTAAAAGGTGCGTATAATGATGGGTAGCCTGGGGGAGTGGGAGCAGTCGTGACAGTACCCCCCCCCCCCCCCCCCCCCCCTCTAGGGGCGCCACTCTGCGTCCCACCTGGGCGAGCCGGATGGGTCGGCCGAGGCATGGACGCTGGACAAACCGGCTAAGGCATAGAAGCCTGACAATCCGGCTGAGGCGCAACAGCCTGACGATCCAGCTTAGGTACCCCTGGTTCCATCTGCGGCGGAATCCAAGTCCAACGTACCAACAAAACAAAAAAACGTATGGACCGGCTGAGGCATAGGAGCCCGACGAGCTAGCTGAAGCATGATGTGGGATGGGAACCTGCCAAGTCAACCGGGGCAAGGAAACCTCTCGAGCCAGTTAGGACATGACAGCCCGACGATCCATCTTAGGCATCCTCAGTTCCATCGGCCCCCGGGTCCGACTTCACCAACAAAACAAAAACCCCCAAATACTCTCTGATTCTTCTTGTAATGGTAGTAGCATTCTGTAAGGCCCAACGCAGGAGATGAGAAGCAGGTACAGGGAGTGAACCATTTAATATAGACGGACATGCAACGGAACAAGAACAGCATCAGGACATGAACACAACACGACAAACAATGCTGTTTGGAACAACACAGAGGAGCAGACATATATTTTCAGGTAAAATCAACAAAGTGAGGGAGTCCAGGTGAGTCCAATGAGCGCAGCTGTGTGTAATGATGGTAACAGGTGTGTATAATGACGGGTAGCCTGGCGCCCTTGAGCGCCAGGGAGGGGAAGCGGGGCAGGCGTGACACAGACTGACATTTCACAGAAAATTAAACCAACTTATTAGTGATGTGCATCATTCCTTGCAACACAATTTGATACGTATCTAGATACACAGGCTCTATACACAACAAAAATTGGAGTAACTGGGGACATTAGGTTAGGGTTAGATTTATGGTTAGGGAAAATAGGATTTTGAATGAGACTGAATTGTGTCTCCACAAGGTTAGCTGTACAAGACTGTGTGTGTGTGTGTGTGTGTGTGTGTGTGTGTGTGTGTGTGTGTGTGTGTGTGTGTGTGTGTAAATGATGTATGTTTATGGTGTATGTACTATGTAGCACCTGATCTGAGCCATAAGGGACACTAGGAATCTACCACCCCAATGATAAGGGGGGACAGGCAATGTTTTGTGTCCTCCCACTTTGGTTCTGAAATCCCCATCACCAACTAATTAACTTGTCATTTTTGCAGATGAAGGGTTTGAGCTAGGGTTTGAGCTAGTAATGTATCAATATTTATTGTTTACAAATTAGCTATGACATAGCCAATAAATATACAGCACAATTTAGCACAACTTTGGATTTCACCCACATTTCAAAGTCTAATGGTTTTGACCGTTTGGAAGTTGTTAGCTAACTTCTTTTCTCTTCCTCTTTGTCAATGCAGTGTGCCTCGCAATATGATTGCTGCTCCTTATGAAATAGTAAACTTTAGCCCGTATATCTAAAATGACCAAATACACTGATTGTTTAAAGCAAAACTACCAAATATATTTCTAATGGTGAACCTGAACAATAAAAGTATATTCTATGCCCCGTTCAGCAGCTGGCCTACAGTGCAATCAGAAAGTTTTCTGAATACTTTTCGAAGGCACTGTATATAACCAGCAGGGTTAACTGTTTTTCCATGTATGAATCTGTTATTCAATGCGTTTCTATTTGCTAATAGCAGTAATGACAAATTCAATGTTTCATCAAAACATTTTTTTAAATAGATATTATTTTCACCTACAGGTGTCCTTAAATTCAAAATCAAATAGCTAAATTATCCTTTGTATGACCATCTGAAAACAATTACATACAGCTTAGTAGTAGTCCCACGTTGCTGAACCTCCAAAGTCACGTCGCTGTCACGCCTCCCTTGGAGGTCTGGAGAATTTTGTATTGTACATTTTTTTTGAATGGTCCACTGGCTCCCAGCGGCAAGATTTTGATTCAATGTTACATTTCAAGAATCCTTCTCCCACATGATTGTGTTATGTTAGTCAATGTTTTCAGACCGTGAAAGACACATTTTCTCAGTAGAAGGCTCTAAATACAAAATCGACATTCTTCAACACACTTTGATGGGGTTTTAATCAGTGATTTCCCGGCCATCCTCAACATAGACTGTAAAAAGAATCATCCTGCACTGTTGTACCTACGACACTAATCTAGTGAGCGCTATTGGAGATCCGCCCAAGCAAGGCATTTGATTGGTTTGATGTGTAGCGAGGCGTCACCGATTTACACCGGGTCTCCACCCCTATTTAGCTATTTTTTTTAAAACCCCAGGTTTATCTGTGTTAGGGAAGCCTGGTGCTAAATGTGGCTAGCTTAGTAGAAACCCGGCCCCGGTTCCTTAGACTCTAGGGGGATAAAATATGCATTATGTTATAAAAAGACAGGTGCTGCTGATAATAAAATAAAATAAAATGTTATTTGTCACATGCTCCTTACAGTGAAATGCTTACTTACAAGCCCTAAAACAACAATGCAGTTTAAAGAAAAATACCCAAAATACCAAAAATAAAAGTAACAAATCATTTAAAAGCAGCAGTTAAATAACAAGAGCGAGACTAGAGTATATACAGGGGGTACCGGTACAGAGTCAATGTGCGGGGGCACGGGTAAGTCGAGGTAATTTAGGTAATATGTACATGTAGGTAGAGTGACTAAAGTGAATATGCATAGATAATAACAGAGAGTAGCAGCAGCGTAAAAGAGGGGGACAAAGCAAATAGTCTGGGTAGCCATTTTATTAGATGTTCAGGAGTCTTATGGCTTGGGGGTAGAAGCTGTTTAGAAGCCTCTTGGACCTAGACTTGGCGCTCCAGTACCGCTTGCCGTGCGGTAGCAGAGAGAACGAGTCTATGACTCGGGAGTCTGGAGTCTTTGACAATTTTTAGGGTCTTCCTCTGACACCGCCTGGTATAGAGGTCCTGGATGGTAGGAAGCTTGGCCCCAGTGATGTACTGGTAGTGCTTTGTGGTCGGAGGCCGAGCAGTTGACATACCAGGCAGTGATGTAACCCGTCAGGATGCTCTCAATGGTGCAGCTGTAGAACCATTTGAGGATCTGAGGACCCATGCCAAATCTTTTCAGTCTCCTGAGGGGGAATAGGTTTTCTTGTGCCCTCTTCACGACTATCTTGGTGTGCTTGGACCATGTTAGTTTGTTGGTGGTGTGGACACCAAGGAACTTGAGGCTCTCAACCTGCACCACTACAGCCCCGTCGATGAGAATGGGGGCGTGCTCGGTCCTCCTTTTCCTGTAGTCCACAATCATCTCCTTTGCCTAGATTACATTGAGGGAAAGGTTGTTGTCCTGGCACCACACAGCCAGGTCTCTGACCTCTCCTCATTGCTGTCAGTGATCAGGTCTACCACTGTTGTGTCGTCAGCAAACGTAATGATGGTATTGGAGTAGTGCTTGGCCACACAGTTGTGGGTGAACAGGGAGTACAGGAGGGGACTAAGCAAGCACCCCTGAGGGTCTCCAGTGGTGAGGATCAGCGTGGTGGATGTGTTGTTACCTACCCTTAACACCTGGGGGCGACACGTCAGGAAGTCCAGTTGCAGAGGGAAGTGTTTAGTCCCAGGGTCCTTAGCTTAGTGATGAGCTTTGAGGGGACTATGGTGTTGAACGCTGAGCTGTAGTCAATGAATAGCGTTCTCACATACCTTTGTCCAGGTGTGAAAGGGTAGTGTGGAGTGCAATAGAGATTGCATCATCTGTGAATAGGTTGGGGCGGTATGCAAATAAGAGTGGGTCGGGGGTTTCTGGGATAATTGTGTTGATGTTAAACATGAAGAGCCTTTCAAAGGATTTTATGGCTACAGATATGAATGCTTCGGGTCGGTGGTCATTCAGACAGGTTACCTTAGGTTCTTGGGCACAGGGACTGTGGTGGTCTGCTTGAAATGTGTTTTTATTACAGACTCAGACAGGGAGAGGTCAAAATGTCAGTGAAGCCACATCCTGGTAATCCATCTGGCCCTGCGGCCTTGTGAATGTTGACCTGTTTAAAGGTCTTACTCACATTAGCTGCGGAGAGCGTCATCACACAGTCATACAGAACAGCTGATGCTCTCATGCATGTTTCAGTCTTACTTGCCTCGAAGCGAGCATGGATGTATTTTAGCTCGTCTGGTAGGCTTGTGTCACTGGGCAACTCTCAGCTGTGCTTCCCTTTGTAGTCTGTAATAGTTTGCAAGCCCTGCCACATCCGACGAGCGTCAGAGCCGGTGTAGTACGATTCGATCTTAGTCCTGTATTGACTCTTTGCCTGTTTGATGGTTCGTCGCATGGCATAGCAGGATTTCTTACTATCTTCCGGGTTCGAGTCCCGCTCCTTGAAAATGTCAACTCTACCCTTTAGCTCAGTGCGGATGTTGCCTCTAATCCATGTCTTCTGGTTGGGGTATGTACGTTCAGTCACTGTGGGGACGAAGTCATCAATGCACTTATTGATGAAGCCAGTGACTGATGTGGTGTACTCCTCAATGCCATTGGAAGAATCCTGGAACATATTTCAGTCTGTGCTAGCAAAACTGTCCTGTAGCTTAGCATCTGCTTCATCTGACCACTTTTTTTATTGGCAGAGTCACTGGTGCTTCCTGCTTTAATATTTGCTTGTAAGCAGGAATCAGGAGGATATAATTATAGTCATGTTTGCCAAATGGAGGGAGAGGGAGAGCTTTGTACGCGTCTCTGTGTCTGAAGTAAAGGTGGTCTAGAGTTTTTTTCCCTCTGGTTGCACATTTAACATGCTGGTAGAAATGAGGTAAAACGGATTTAAGTTTCCCTGCATTAAAGTCCCCGGCCACTAGGAGTGACACCTATGGATGAGCGTTTTCCTGTTTGCTTATGTACGTATACGGCTCATTGAGTGTGGTCATAGTGCCAGCATCGGTTTGTGGTGGTAAATAGACAGCTACGAAGCATACAGATGAAAACTCTCTAGGTAGATGGTGTGGTCCACAGTTATCATGAGATACTTTACCTCAGGTGAGCAAAACCTCGAGACATCCTTAGATATTGTGCACCAGCTGTTGTTTACAAATATACATAGACCGCCACCTCTTGTCTTACCAGAGGCTGCTGTTCTATCCTGCCGATACGGTGTATAACCCAGCCAGCTGTATGTTATTTATGTCGTCTTTCAGCCACTGCTCTGTGAAATATAAGATATTACAGTTTGTAATGTCCCGTTGGCAGGATATAAGTGCTTGTAGTTCGTCAACTTTATTATCCAGCGATTGTACGTTTGCCAATAGTACCGATGGCAAAGACAGATTAGCCACTCATCGCAGGATCCTCACAAGGCACCCCGATCTCTTACGTCTCTTTCTCCTGCAAATGACGGGATAAGGGCCTGTTCGAGTGTCTGGAGTAAATCCCTCTCGTCCGACTCATTAAAGAAAAATTATGTATAAGTTACAAACCATGCGAATAAACAAACAAAATAGCACAGTTGGTTAAGATCCCATAAATAGGCAGACATCCCCTTCGGCGCCATGTTCTCACATATGATCCCACGACGATGACAATGCTGCCATCGTCGTTGAGGCAGAGGACATGTATGTGTAGCCCATGTATGTGGTGCTGTCTGGTCTAAAAGAGTATGGCATGGCATCAGATACATGGGCTACAAATAGTAAAACTGCCTGGGGCCTCCAAAATCACAAAGTTTGCCCCTGTGTGGGCGTGTGTGTGTCAATGTGTGGTTGTGCATATGTATTTATGTACATGCATGTGTGCATAAGTGTGTGTTAGGGAGATAGCTGTGACGCTGTGAAGCTGAGAGCAGATGTAGCAAGTTTAAATTCTTAGCTCCCTGACAACTGGTTCCTGGTGTGTTTGAGATGGTAATGCTCCGTTCACCTTAGCAGTGGTGGTCATCCAAGCCAGAGGGCATAGAAGACCCTCTGTGTCCTCCACTCCTCTGTTTGTTCCTCCCGCTGCTTGAGTGTGCCAGGCAGATGCACACAGCCAGCACAGAGTTACGAGCAGTAGGGGAGGGGCGGCGGGGGGCTGAGCAGGAAAATTAGAGTGCAGCAAAATGGAGGAGGAGAAAGAGAATTATATTTATTATTCTCTCTGTTGGGTAACACAAAGGGAAGGTGCCTTGGGTACCAGCAGTGGGAAATTGGCACCTTAAAATAGTGGTCGTTAACAAGGCCTTTCATGGTAGGACGACACCAAGAGTAATGGTAGAGAAGTTACTGCCATACAGTACATGTCTCTTTATTTAAATCTATGTTTTGCAACATTGCTCTTTGTAAAGGGATAACTCTATAGTGATATAATGGAGAAGATGCAGTGAATGCTGAAGCTGCCATATGGGCTTATGTTAGGTAATACAACAAGCAATAACCATAATGATTTTTGTTGACGTATTTTAAGAATTGATACAAAGGATCAAAAATATGTTAGAAAGCCCATAAATTAGTACATTACGTGAACATTGAGATTCATTAATATTATTCAAGCTGAATCATGGCTGGTACCTTCTTTAAAACTTCACAATCCCTTTATGAAAACAATAATCACTATGGTCCATCAGGTTGAACCGTAATGAAACTCCTGAAATATGTCTCAAGGGAAGAATTCATGGGATAATCCACCCCAAAACCCTAATTCCTATTATTAACAGTGTTAAATATTGTTAAATAACACTAATATATTTGAAACCATCCTTTTTGAGAACAAATGTGTCGTTCTACCACTGAACAAGGCAGTTAATCTGCTGTCATTGGAAATAAGATTTTTTTCTTAACTGACTTGCCAAGTTAAATCAAGGTAAAATGAATTTAAAAAAAATTGTAGTAATAACAAGGTTGGTAGAAACGTGAAAGTTGTTGTTGGGAATCTGTTGCAGCTCAAGTCTACTACATAACCCACAATGCAAAGCTCTCTCTCTTTGGGCTGGCTGGCTAAGTAGCTTGCTAGAACACATAGCTAATATCAAAGTTGATATTAGCATGTGAAGTAGATATCTAGCTGTAAAATCGGCTAAACAAACTACACTATCAACTTCTCACAGAGTTCAACTTTCAGTTTGTCTCTGCCCAGAGTGAGAGCAGAGTACATTTCTTTCCCACAGGGATACTTTTGAGGAGATGGGAAACTCCATTAGAATCATATTAACGCCCATTGTGTACGTTGCCCATGTGTCGTCAATGGGCATTCTCCTTCAAGGAGGGAATGGGAATCAATTGGGCACTAGCTCAAAAGCCAAACATTAGCATGCATTTTGTGGAGTGGTATAAAGTACCACTGTAGTTTTCGGGGGGTATCTGTACTTTACTATTTACATTTTTGACAACTTTTACTTTGACTATATTCCTAAAGAAAATTGTACATTTTCCCTGACAGACAAAGTAGTCATTACATTTCGAATGCTTAGCAGGATAGGAAAAAGGTCCAATTCACGCACTTGTCAAGAGAACATCCCTGGTTATCCCTACTGGTCATCTGATCTAGCGGAATCACTTAACACAAATGCCTCCTTTGTAAATGATCTCTGAGTGTTGGACTGTGCCCCTGGCTATCCGTAAATTTAAAAAAAAACAAGAAAATGGTGCCGTCTGGTTTGCTAAATGTAAGGAATGTGGAATGTTTGTACTTTTATTTTGATACTTAAGTATATTTTAGCTGTTACATTTACTTTTGATACTTAAGTATACAGTGGATTCGGAAAGTATTCAGACCCATTCCCTTTTTCCACATTTTGTTATGTTACAGCCTTATTCTAAAATTAAAAATGTGTCATCAATCTACACACAATACCCCTTAATGACACCGCAAAACAGTTTGTAGAAATGTTTGCAAATGTATTAAAAATAAAAAACAGAAATACCTTATTTACAAAAGTGTTCAGACCCTTTGCTATGAGTCTCGAAATTGAGCTTAGGTGCTTCCTGTTTCCGTTGATCATCCTTGAGGTGTTTCTACAACTTGATTGGAGTCCACCTGTAATAAATTCAATTGATGTACAAGATTTGGAAAGGCACACCATTTCTATATAAGATCCCAGAGTTGACAGTGCATATCAGAGCAAAAACCAAGCCATGAGGTCGAAGGAATTTTCCGTAGAGCTCAGAGACAGAATTGTGTCGAGGCACAGATCTGGGGAAGGGTACAAATACATTTTGCAGCATTGAAGGTCACCAAGAACACATTGGCCTCCATCATACTTAAATGTTGGGAGCAACCAATACTCTTCCTAGAGTTGGCCGACCAGTCAAACTGAGCAATCGGGGGAGAAGAGCCTTGCTCCGGGAGCTAACAAAGAACCTGATGGTCACTCTGACAGAGCTCCAGAGCTCTTCTGGAGAGATGGGAAAAACTTTCAGAAGGACAAGCATCTCTGCAGCACTCCACCAATCAGGCATTTATGGTAGAGTGGCCAGATGGAAGGCACTCATCAGTAAAAGGAACATGACAGACCACTTGGAGTTTGCCAAAAAGCACCTTCTCTGGTCTAAAGAAACCAAAATTGAACTATTTTGCCTGAATGCCAAGCGTCACGTCTGGAGGAAAACTGTCACCATCTCCACGGTAAAGCATGGAAGTGGCAGCATCATACTATGGTGATATTTTTCAGCGGCAGGGAGTGGGTAACTAGTCAGGATCGAGGGAAAGATGAATGGAGCAGTACAGAAAGATTCTTGATGAAACCTGAGACCTCAGACTGGGGTGAAAGTTCACCTTCCAACAGGACAATGACCCTTTGCACACAACCAAGTCAACGCAGGACAGGCTTTGGGACAAGTCTCAGAATATCCTTGAGTGGCCTAGCCAGAGCCCGGACTTGAACCCCATCAAACATTTCTGGAGAGATCTGAAAATAGCTGTACACCTATGCTCCCCATCCACCCTGACAGAGCTTGAGAGGATCTGCTGAGAAGAATGGGAGAAACTCTCCAAATACAGGTGTGCCAAGCTTGTAGCATAATACTCAATAAGACTCAAGGCTGTAATCACTGCCGAAGGTGATTCAACAGAGTACTGAGTAAAGGGTCTGAATACTTAGCTAAATGTCGTATTTCATTTTATTTATTATTAACATATTTGAAAAAAAAATGTAAAACAGTTTTTGCTTTGTCATTATGAGGTATTGTGCTTAGATTGATGAGGGGGAAAAAACTATTTAATCCATTTTAGAATAAGGCTGTAATGTGACAAAATGTGGAAAAGTGAAGGGGTCTGAATACTTTCCAAATGCACTGTATTTAAAACCAAATACTTTTAGACTTTTACTCAAGTAGTATTTTACTGGGTGACTTTTACTTGAGTTGTTTTCTATTTTGGTATCTTTACTTTTACTCAAGTATGAAATTGGGTACTTTTACAATCACCGATTTCTTGAACAAGAAGTACAACATTGCAAATCTTTTGCATAGCTTTGGAGTCGTGACATAACGTACCTTCGAGGAAAATAGGCAGGTTTCTCGATTCATAACCTGACTTTGAGAATGGATTGCGTGATGATTAGCTTTGCAGCACGTGACACAGCATGACAACGTGAATGCAATTGGCCGACAGTCAGTTTGGTGGGGCGTTTATCCAGTCATTGCCCAATGGGATTCCTATCTCCTAATTTCTGTAATATCTCTGTTTCCCACAGACACAGGGGGCATTGCAACATGGCACATGAAGGAGAACATCTAAGCAAAATATACATTTTGTCATGACGATACAAGCAATTCGCTACACCCGTAATAACATCTGCTACGTATGTGTATGTGACCAATAAAATTTGATTTGATATAAACGGACAAGTAATCCCATACCATATATTTGCTGATTTGGCAATCTGGAGTGAAGGTAATTGTTTTTCAGATTCAACATTAAATTATCTTTAAAAGTGTTATGAAATGTAAAAGTGTGTTACAACCTATCTCAACTGAAAATAATTGTGTAGCTATGGCATGTTCCTGCACAATTTCCTGATTTTCACAGATGGACGACTCAGAAGTTAAATCATGGCTAAACATGTTTATTTTACCCACTGATAGTATATACAGTACCAGTCAACAGTTTGGACACACCTACTCATTCCAGGGATATTCTTTATTTTTAGACAGGAGTGTGCAAAGCTGTCATCAAGGCAAAGGTTGGCTATTTTGAAGAATATCATATATAAATTATATTTGGATTTATTTTAACACTTTTTTGGTTAGTACATGATTCCATATGTTATTTCATAGTTGTGACGTCTTCACTATTATTCACAATGTAGAAGATAGTAAAAAATAAAGACAAATCCTGGAATGAATAGATGTGTCCAAACTTTTGCCTTCTACTGTAGGCTTTCGCAAAATTGACAGGACTTTCATGATTTTTATTTTTTAGGGTGGATTATCCCTTTAAGATAAAAGGTGTCCAATTACAACATTTTCAGTGATTATGTACTTAGAAACAGTATCCTCCCCATAATACCTTTTTTTCTATGTTGATTTGGCTGAGCCGCATATTTCTTACTCTGCGTGTGTTGGAAACTGTGTAGGGAGAACAGGGCAACAGAATTTCACAGTAATTTGTGCATGTTGTTTTGCTCCCACTCTTCCCCGTCTCACATCTCAGGGGCTCCCTCTATTTCCAGACAGCTGTCACAGCAGCCCATGCCAAGACAGATCCAAACCCACCAATGCCAGTCAGCCAGCCCAGAACTGTGCTGTGTTTGTGGCTGAGCAGCCCTGCTCAAAAGCAGCCTGAGCCAGCTCTGTCTCCTGCCTGGCTGGGGAACAATTGTCCCCTCCACTACCCCAACTATCTTTAATGTGCCCCCCAAACCTTGGACAGACCTACCAGTTTAACACCCCCCCCCCCAGCAGTCCTCTTTGCCTCTCTCCAAATGGACCCCCTCCCTTCCAGCATCCTCTCTCCCTTCTATCTTCCCTCCCTCCCTGACTCACGGGTAAGCCACCATTTCCCTGGCTGATGACTGGAATTATCACAGCAGTAAACCACTCACTGTAGGGGAGAGCCGGGACGAAAGTAACACCCATTTTCTCAGATAAGACAGAATCTAGAATGACGTAGTGAAGTCAGCATGTTCCTAATGCAGAGGACGAGCTCCCTGCAAAAAAACATACCAGTCCGACCATGTTTCGACGAGTGATCAACAAAAAGTGGTTTTGAGCGACGTAACTAAAAAAACGGATACGGGAGTGTTTTTTGGTTGTAGAGTTGTTTAGTTGTTTAAGGTTCCAAACATATGTCATTTTCTTACCACATCTAGTGACTAACTGACAGCATAGGTTTCAAGCATCATGCTAGCTAGTCTTGGGGCTTAGCCTGGGAGATGTTACAGGAGAGACGTATGGAACGAAAGTAACACAATGTTAACTGTTGACCTGGAATCAAATAAAATAAAAGTTTAAGCACAGGTCATTGTCTCCTCTCGTTAATATGTTTTTTATAACGATAGCACAATATGATAAATCACATCGTTAGAATTGTGCATTAATCAATTGACATGATGGATCAGCGTCTCACATAAGCTTTTATCAACATGTTAGTGGTTAAAATATATATATTTTTTATTTTCGGGGGTTTAATTACCTTGTGTCAAGCCATGAAAATGTGATAAGCCCGAGGAGTTTGCCGTTTGTGAAGAGAATAAAAACATCTATTCTATCAAGTCACGAGGAGCGCGCAGGACAAGGACAGCTGGAGGGCACCAGATTGGTCGGGCTAAGCACTAAAGTCATTGAAAAGGGTGAGAAACATATCCTACTACATTCTCATTGAGGTGAGATGAGAAAATTATAGTTAAAATAGCCATTATGTGATCCATTTCAGTCTGATGAATATTGTAAGGCAAAATATTGTGGTTGCACAACAATGCGATGTTGACACATGGTTCATTTTCATAAATGCCGAACCTATTATTAATAGGATTAATAGCATTAATTATTCAAATGATACAAACTTAAAATGATGGCTGATAGTACATTTATTCAAAAATAATGAGCATTACAAACCAGAAACATGGAGATAAGACAGATATTTTGCACTTCTTGCCAGATGTTACTTCCATCCCAAGGCTGTGTTACTCCCGCCCCGCCAGCAGGTACAAAAGTAAAGTTACTTTCATTCCGGTTCTCCCCTATCAGCAATGGACACTCACTTTATAAGACATCATACTAGAGAGAGAGAGAGAGAGAGAGCACATGGCCTGCAGCAGAGCCTGGACCTGCTAGCCTTTTGTGACTAGGGGGCAGTATTTTCATTTTTGGAAAAATAACATTCCCATGGGAAACGGGATATTTTGTCAGGACAAGATGCTAGAATATGCATATAATTGACAGCTTAGGATAGAAAACACTCTAAAGTTTCCAAAACTGTAAAATTATTGTCTGTGAGTATAACAGAACTGATATTGCAGGCGAAAGCCTGAGAAAAATCCAATCCGGAAGTGACTCATCTTGTGAAAGCTCTGCGTTCCAATGCGTCGCTATTGAGCAGTGAATGGGCTATCAACCAGATTACTTTTTCTCTCTGTATTCCCCAAGGTGTCTACAGCATTGTGACGTAGTTTTACACATTTATGTTGAAGAATACCCTTAAGCGGCTACATTGCGCAAGTGGTCACTTGATGGCTCTCAGAGTGATTCTCGAGTAAAATACCAGTGGATATATTATCGAATAGATTGATGACAACGTTTGCCATGTTTCTGTCGATATTATGGAGCTAATTTTGAATATTTTTAGGCGTTTTCGTGACTGCAATTTCTGGTCGATTTCTCAGCCAAACGTGAAGAACAAACGGAGCTATTTCGCCTACAAAAATAATATTTTTGGAAAAAAGGAACATTGGCTATCTAACTGGGAGTCTCGTGAGTGAAAACATCCGAAGCTCATCAAAGGTAAACTATTTAATTTGATTGCTTTTCTGATTTCCGTGACCAAGTTACCTGCTGCTAGCTGGACAAAAGCTATGCTAGGCTATCGATAAACTTTTGCTTGTCTAGCTTTGGCTGTAAAGCATATTTTGAAAATCTGAGATGACAGGGTGATTAACAAAAGGCTAAGCTGTGTCTCAATATATTTCACTTGTGATTTTCACGAATAGGAATATTTTCTAGGAATATTTATGTCCATTGCGTTATGCTAATTAGTGTCAGTCGATGATTACGCTCCCGGACCCGGGATGGGGAGTTACTAGAGGCTAGAGCAGTACTGCCAACCCTGGCAGTAAACCCCAAAAATACTAAAATAAGGATTTTCCAGAGAAGATCCAGATCTCAGGGAATTAGACCGAAGTTCTCAATTGGTACAAAATATATAGAGTACTGCACACACTACAATTACTTATGTTTAAAAATAAGCTCAACTGGACACCTTAATGAGGCAGTGAATGAACTGAGAGAGAAAACACGCAGGGCATTCTACGCCATTAAAAAACAAATTCAAATTGAATTACCTATAAAAATTTGGCTAAAACGAATTGATTGTGTCATTGAACCAATTGCATTTGATGTGGGGTCCACTTGCAAAAAAAGATTTTATCAAACGGGACACCCCATTGAAACCCTACATGCAGAGTTCTGTATGATTCTCCTCCATGTCCTGAGGAAAACTACAAACAATGCAATGCATGGCAGAATTAGGCCAATATCCACTATTAATAAAAACAAAAAAGAGCAATTAAGTTTTGGAAACATCTAAAATACAGTGACACCGTTTCATATCACTACCAAGCCCTGCAATGCCAAGAGCTGAGCCAAGAATAGAGTCCCCTCATCCAGCTGGTCCTGGGGCTGAGTTCACAAACGTGTTCTACTAACACACTGAATGAAGCCTTAGGACCAGAACATCCAACCAATCAGAATAAACCAAATTACAACACAGTGTCATGACGTTGGCCTGGGGGTAGGTTTATGACAGTCATAAATACATCTTCCCCCCCTTTTCCTCTCTCTACCCTATTGATGTTACATTTGCAAAACCCTTGGTTAACATAGAGATTCTGGGAACATCAGAAGGTGGAGGGAAATTAACTATATTCTGGTAATCCGACTAATTGAACATATGCGGTGGTACTTAATGAATATGATGTCAGTTCGGTTGTCATCTGAGACATTCTCATCAATGATAAGATGACAAACTCTACAGTGGAAAGTCTACACATGAGAGTTATCGGATGAACATGGAATTGTTGTTCAATTTAAATGTTTGAATATTAAATTATTTTTGATCTGATGAAATGTGATTTTAGCTTCTAAAATGTGAGATTTGGGTTTTCATGTCTGCTCAATCAGTGGCCCGCCCCTGTGAAGGGACATGGGCTATAAAACTTTTCGAACGCCCTCCTCTCCCTTCCTATATAAAGCCTTGACGACAATGTAACCTCCTGTTCCGAGGAGGTGAGGACGACGGTCCGATGTCAGAAAGGTTCAGATAAAACTACAGAACGAAGCCAACATCAGCGTGAGCTTTGGTTGTGAATGGTATGAACTTTGAACTCTTATTCACTGCAGAAGTGATACATCCTAGCCGTTGAGTTAGCAACAGCAGCTGCAAACGTGGGCTAGGAAGGAACAGACAGAGTATCCCGTCTATCACACAACAACGTTACTACAACGTATTCAATTACCAGCAGAGACATTCTTCAAAGGACAAAGGATTCGGTTGGGCAACACGGCCTTCCATCTACTACCAACCTACCGAAGCGCAGCTCAGAGTAAATATTTATTGCATTTTCCTTTTCCAAATGGGCGGTAATTTAGAATGAATAAGATACTGTATTTACGATAGCACAGCTTCGCCCTTTGTTCCTCAGTCTTCCCGCTCTTTCACTCAAACCCAGCCCTTTTCTTTTGTGTAACCAGCTGTTATATCTGTTCCGCCCACTAGGGACGTTTTCCTTTATGACATCATTTGTAATCATGTTATGATTTAAATATGTGTATGTGTAATTCTGTGTGATTAGTTAGGTATTTAGTAAATAAATAATTAAACACAATTTTGTATTGCTGATTCAACTTGTTAGCCAGGGTTCGTGCAGATAACCAAGAATTTACAACTTTCAGATGAGACTGAATTAAGATGACGATTAATATTGACTGCTATTGATGTAAAATATTACTAGGTCTTTAAGAGTTTATTCGGAAGATAACAGCTCTATAAATATTATTTAGTGGTGCCCGACTCTCTAGTTAATTACATTTACATGATTAGCTCAATCAGGTAATATTAATTACGGATAAATTATTTTATAGAATAGCATGTCATATCACTTAATCCGGCATAGCCAAAGACACGACAACAGTCAAAACAAAACTACATTGCTTATTGGGAAACACATGCACAAAGCAAAATGAAGTGCTATCTGGCCTTAAATCGACAGTACACCGTGGCTAACTATTTGACCATGGTTACTGATCAAAACCTTGACAAAGTACAGGCTCAGTGAGCACAGCCTTGCCATTGAGAAGGGTAGACACAGGAAAACCTGGCTCCCTGTAGAGGAAAGGCTGTTCAACCACTGCACAACAGCCGAACCTGAGACAGAGCTGCATTTCCCCAAATTTGAAACCCTTATTCAAGGTTTCAAAGACCTCTCTGATGAGAGTAGGTACCCGTTCTGTTGGGGGAGAACGCAGAGAGCTGTGGGTTGGCAGCGCACTACATTGCTGCCTGTCATAAGATGAGGGACAGTGTCTGACTGACCAATCAACCTGCACATGTCCTCTACCGTATGCTTATTGTTATTGTTCAATGTATGGTTATTTTAACCCTTGATTATTGTTGTTACTGTTGTCCCATTGACAATTTTGATTCTAATTATTTTCATATCGTAAATATCTGAAGTAAGCTTTCGCAATATGTACATTGTTACGTCATGCCAGTAAAGCAGAGAGAGAGAGAGAGAGAGAGAGAGAGAGAGAGAGAGAGAGAGACTCAATGAAAACCAGGGGGAGCGAGGGACTAGAACAGCAGTGGTTTAAAGCACTTAGGTAAAAAATACTTATAATTTTACTTCACTACATTCCTAAAGAAAATGAAAAAAAAGAAAATTATCCATCCATTTTCCCTGACACCCAAAAGTACTCATTACATTTTTAATACTTAAAAGGACAGTAAAATTGTCTAATTAACACACCTATCAAGAGTACATCCCTATATTGGAGTGTGCCCTTGGCTATCTGTAAAAAAAAATATATAAAAAAAATATCCAATGGTGCCGTCTGGTTTGCTTAATATAAGGAATATGAAATTATTTATACTTTTACTTTGATTTTTGATACTTACATATATTTAAAACCTGATACTTTTGGACTTTTACTCAAGTAGGATTTTACTAGGTGACTTTCCCATTTACTTGAGGTATCTTTACTTCTATTAAGGTATCTTTAGTTTTACTCAAGTATGTCAATTGAGTACTTTTTCCACCTCTATAGAGCAGTTGGTTATATATGTTTATTAGGGGTCTCTGGAAACATTGGATTTTATTTCAGACTCTTTTAGCTCACAGATTTCCAGGTTTACAATGCTCTGAATGATTTAACAGTGGAACGTGAGGTTTAACCCTTTACACTCGTGGGAATGGGCCTATATGGATAGGGCTAAATTGAAATATTCTTACAGAAGAAATGTAAAAAGCATATGAATAACTATGGTAGCAATTTAATGGGAAAATGATTAGTCCTTATTTGAGTACACTATAGATCACCTGACACAAGACTGAATCCAAACATTACACTGTTGATTTTATGTGCATTTTACATTTGCTGTAAAAAAAGGGTTTGAGTGAGGGGACTAAATGGTATTCTCCAAATGGCCACACATCATTCCAAAGTTCAATTTTATGACTCAAAGAACTACAAGGTACTTTTTTGTTGGTAAAAAGCAAACACACTTGTAGTTTCATTTGGAACACAACCCTGCATCTCCGCCATCACACAATTACTGTTGTTGTTTACATAATCCAAAAATGGTCCAAAAACTGATCTCAATTTTGGTGGGCATTCTTAATTTTTTGATGCGTTCAGGTGTGTGTGCCCCAGAACATGTCCTTCGCAATAAATAAACATGGGGTCATTCTGTTCAGAACAACCCAGGGTATGACTCCGTGTCATCTTGTAACTGTACATCCAACATAGTGATCATAAACATTGACACTGTGTATGAAATTAGTTTATGATATGGAAATGTAAAGTGCAAATTTGGACTATATTTATGACATCAAAGTGGTATTTATTATAATCGTCAATGTCTCATTGTTCAAAATACATAGAGTCATCTTAATGTATAGTATTTCCCTCACTCGGACAACAAAAAAATTCTCAAAAGTTGCCCAATAACCGGGAGTGATGAGGGGCAATTTCTCATAGCACGGTGCTCCAGTTCAGAACGGTTGTCAGTCAAAACCCATACATAGCTTTGACGTCATGTACAGCCACTACGTTCCAATTCAGCCGCTTATTAGTGCCGAAGTCTGTCATTTTCTACCCGTATGTGAGTACGAGTGTAACAGGCTACACACACTATAAGATATTTTGGTAAACATTCAGGCAGCTTTGTGCTTTCCCAAATAGTACAGATGCATGGAGCTCTTCCACTTGTAACCTCTCAGCTAACTCCCTAACTTTGAATTCATATCTAACCCTGCCCTCAATTCCCATCTCTCCCACTAATACATTAGACTAGACAGGGTGCATTCTGCCATGCCTAGTCTACAAATGACATTGTCTCTCAGTCCCCACACCTCTGATTTCTTAACTAATGAGGCTGCAATTACGGATTAATGTTGGGTTGAAGGAAATGTTTGCATAAAGTCTAATACAGTACCATAATGTATCTTGTGTGCCTCTGCTCTGCATGTGTAATTCCTCTAATAAAAATACATATTTATGCAAGCTTCAGGTTCTTGCTAATTGGAGTATATGACTGGGGGTGATGTGAAACATTTATTGAGGGGTTGGATGTGATGATGGCTTCTGCTAATTATGTGCTCATGGCTGAGAGGGCCTTGTTCACGCCTCTCTGCTTTAATTGACGCACTATGGAACAGTCCCCCGTGTATTCAGCCAGGCGCCAATAATACTATATGGGTGAAGGAGTGAGGGTGTGTTTAGGGAAGAGTGTGTGGAGGGGTATACTGTACAGTATGTACAGGATAGCCATATATTTGTCTTTAAGGGCTGAGGGCTCAGCTCTATATGAGGGGCTCTCTGCTGCTCAGACTCGCAGGAATAATCTTGCTACACATTCGATCACGGCCGAGAGGTAACTGAGGAAAATAAGAAGGCTTTTTTGTGTTTGAAGTAGATCAGAAATACTGTGCTGGTAATGCGTTGGGACTCGAAAGGTCTCGATGGGAGCAGATGCCATTCCGCCTGGGAAAGTAATTGAGCAGTAGAGGCATCTACTCGTGGAGACGACAAGGCAGCCCATGGAAATGTGATGTCCCCAAGTAGACCAATAAAAATGTCCTATCCTGAGTGAGGTAATTGGACCGGGGAGGGTGAGGTTCCTGGCCCGGGGAAGCCACCTGTGGAAGCTCAATGCTCAAAATGTTACTAATAACAGTGTGAGGAGACAGGGGAAGGCCCTGGAGACTGGCAGCCACAGAACTGAGCAACAATATCTATCAGCACCACTGCTGTACATTTCCCACCATACTGAGACTAACATTGAGTGACAGGTGGTGAGGTTTGCTGTGATAAACAAGCACACCCCTGTTAGAGGTATTTGATCAGGAGTCAGAGTGAGAACTATATGGGAAGTTATTTAATTGGCTCTTTGGCATTGCATGATGGTGGAGGGCATGGCTCTTAGCGGGGGATAGAGGTGATTCTGCAGGTGTCGTGGTACTCACACATTGGCACTAACAACAGCAACCAGGCATTTCAATCGAACAAGATGCCTCGTAAAGGCTCATGAGCTAGAGAGAAAGGTTTTATGATTGTACCAATAGTCCCCAATGTATTCAACAATGTTCCTTGCATCCCTCCTCAGTTGTAGTTCTGAACATAGTGTTGTTTGTTTAGCATTGTAGTTTGGTCACACCTCATCACGTTTTTGTGATGTTATCCAATGGAGTTTAATTGTTTAAATCTCTAGCCTCACAAAACCATGGAAACTTAACTAACTCTTAATGACAATGAATGGAGCAGATTCATTGTCATTGACATTGGTTGCTACTGTTGGTATTGGTTTTACAGGTGATAGGTACTGTGTTGTATGTACCTCTGTATGTATGAACAAAACCCAGATAACCAACTTCCAAATTCACTTGTTCACCTGGACACACACAATGTGAGCTGAACAAGATTTGTTCCCTACCTTGGTATATACAAAAGGCCATGATCCCTTTCAGTGAGACCCACTCTTCATTCGGGTCATCTTTAAAAGACATTGAGCATAGTGAACTGATTCAATTCCCAGAACTGAGGGAAGAGTGTGAGGGAGATTAAGAGAGAGTGGGGGGATGGAGAGAGTGAGGATGTGGAAGGAGAAACTTAGAGCGAGAGAAACTCAGAGAGAGAGAGAGAGAGAGAGAGAGAGAGAGAGAGAGAAGGCATTCAGACTCAGCTCCATTCAAGCATTCATCCACTCCTTCTCTTGCATTCATGGTGTCTAGCCAATTCCAGTGCGATAAGCTGAATGTGTGCTTCTCAAGGTAAGACTGTGAATAGAGGAGCTCAATCTGTGGCTGGCGGTATGAAGGGAACAGGGCCTACGCTCTGTGACACGGCTGACCTCTTGAGGCCAGCTCTACTTCAGAAGGGAGGGAGTTCATAAAGGGATTATACGTCTCTCTGAACCCCCACCCCCCCACCCCCCTTGTAAAAGGGAGAGCTGATGCTGCATGTCTGTCACTTCAACAGGAGCAGAGATAAGAAAACCGATTGATTCAACCTGTGGCGGGAGCTTAGATACTACTGTTGCAAGAGAGGACAAGGGCTTAGACAACTGTTACGGGGGTGTAGTGTTTGTACTGTCCACTAAATGAAAGGAATATAATGTTTTTGTTTAGATTTTTTTGTCGAAAAAGGCCTTGATTTCCATTCACAGCATGATTCATCCAAAGTACTGGAAAAACTCTGAGACAATGCAGGGACTGAATGTCAAGCACCAAGAGTTATAGTTGGAAGAAAATGACTTTTCCCTGTACAGTCCATGATTTTCAAACTTTTACAGTTTGAAGAGTGAGATAGCGTGAGGAGTCTGCGGGGAAGATATAGAGATGAGTCAGAGGAACGGAGGTAACACAACACATAACAGATCCAGCACAGTGACTCACTCAACAGCCAGGCACTGAACCCCGTTCAACAGACAGGCACTGAATGTTCACTCAGTGGACTGTTAGGTGAATGGCTACATTTACCATATCTATTCAGTGATGTACATTCTTTCACATTTGTAGTGGATGTATGAGTAGTCTACATGTTGGCAACAATAATGTTGCCTTATTAGTCAATATAGGGCAACCTTAGTTTTCCTGTGTATGGAGGAGCTACACATTTCAAATCAAATCCATTTTTATTGGTCACATACACATGGTTAGCAGATGTTATTGCGAGTGTAGCGAAATGCTTGTGCTTCTAGTTCCGACAGTGCAGCAATATCTAACATGTAATCTAACAATTCCACAACAAATACCTAATACACACAAATCTAAGTAAAGAAATGGAATAACAATATATACATATAAATATGTGGATAAGCAATGACAAGAGTGGCATAGGTAAGATGCAATAGATGGTATAAAATACAGTATATACATATGAGATGAGTAATGCAAGATATGTAAACATTGTTAAAGTGGCATTATTAAAGTGACTTGTGATCCATTTATTAAAGTGCCCAATGATTTCAAGTCTTTTCATAGGCAGCAGCCTCTCTGTGTTAGTGATGGCTGTTTAACAGTCTGATGGCCTTGAGATAGAAGCTGTTTTTCAGTCTCTCTGGCAGATGTGTGTTTACATCGTGTCAGTATTTTGAACCATAAAGGGCTGTATGATGATGATGTGTTGGGACCAGAATGAAGGTCTGAGCTGTAACAACTCTCTCCTGCAAAACAAATCTCCTTGTGTCTCAAAGGAAGGCTCAAAGGAGGAGGCATCCAATTCCACATTCCTTTCAGCAATTTTCACTGAAGAAAGAAAGAGGGGGATTGAGAAGGCAAGAAAGCAAAGCGAGATTGAGACGTGTACAGAGGTGAGAACAGTAGAGGGTAAGGACAGACAAAACAATGGAGGGAAAAAGTAAAAAATGAATGGATGAAAGAGTGCAAGAGGGAGAGAGAGGAGAGAGTACTGATGAGATGCTCCTGTCTTTCTCTCCCCCTCTGGCTATCTGCTGGTTATTTAATGGGCCCTCTCCTCCTCTCCCCACGGACCCTGAGGAAATGGGCTCTTAGCTAGGTTTCCATACATCACACACTGACACTGATGGTCCGAGTTTTGGATCCGTACATCTGATGTTTCTTTTTTAAATCAATTATTTACAATGTATCCGAGAGCCAGACAATTCATCATGCCTAATTGCAAAGCATCAGCCAGCCATTGATCAGAGCAGCACTACCGCCTCTCTCAACACTCCAAACAGTGGAGGAAAGGGAGAGAAATACTTTCTTAAAAGAAGTGGGCTGTTAATCAATGGGATGTCAATATCTTTTAGAAAATGTTTTTTACAAGTTACCAACACACTGAACTGAATTATTCAATCTGGCGTAGCCAACACTTTTTAACTTCTGACACAGCAAACCCACTGAGTACAGATGTCAGTTCAATGTCTAGTGATTTGAATGCATTTTTACCAGCATGTCACCTGTGCAACTAGAGGCAAAAAAAACTCTTCGTCATCTCTACTCCATACTCAGTAACATATTTAAAGCTCTCTGTCACCCTCTATTTAGCTAATCTAACCAGAACGCTATCCTCCTGATTCCAGCAAAAACTCAAACAGGAAGTACCAGTGATGGGCTCAATATGGAAGCAAATGCTAAGCTACAGGACTGTTTCGCTAGCACAGATAGGAATATGTTCTAGGATTCATCAGATAACATTGAGGAATTTACCACATAAGTCATCAGCTTAATTTATAAATGCATCGACGATGTCGTCCCCACAGTGACTGTATGAACTAATCCCAACCAGAAGGCATTGATTTTCAGGCAACATCCGCACTGGGCTAAAGGCTAGAGCTGCTGCTTACAAGGAGCAGGACACTAATCCGGACACTTACAAGAAATCCTGTTACAACCTCCGACGAGCCATCAAACAGTCAAAACGTCAATACAGGACTAAGATCAAATCCTACTACGCCCGCTCTGGCACTCATCGGATGTGGGAGGGCTTGCAAACTATCACAGATTATAAAGGAAAACCCAGCTGCGAGCTGCCCAGTGACGCAAGCCTTCATTAGATGAGCTAAATTCCTTCTATACTCGCTTTGAGGCAAGCAACACTGAACCATGCATGAGACCACAGGCTGTTCAAAACGACTGTGTGATCTCGATCTCTGTAGACAATGTGAATAAGACCTTTTAATTAACAGGTTAATATTCAGACAGATTACCAGGACATATACTCAGAGCATGCGCTGACCAGCTCAACACGGTGGACCCTCGAGGGTGCGTGCTTAGTCCCCTCTTGTACTCCTTATTCACCCACGACTGCTTGGCCATGCACGACTCAAGCAAAATCATGACATTTGCTGACAACATGGCATTGGTTGGCCTGATCACCGACAACGATGAGAGGGAGGAGGTCAGTGACCCGGCAGCGTGGTGTTAGCACAAAAACCTCTTCCTTAATGTCAGAAAGACAAAGGAGCTAATCATGGACTGCAGGAAATTGAGCGCTGAGCACACCCTCATCCACATCAATGGGGCTGTAGTGAAGCGGGTCGAGAGCTCCAAGTTTCTCGGGGTCCACATCACTAAGGAATTAAGATGGTCCACACACACCAACACAGTGGTGAAGAAGGCACGATAACACCTCTTCCCCCCCAGAAAGCTGGTAAGATTTGGCATGGGCCCTCAGATCCTCAAAAAGTTCTACAGCTACACCATTGAGAGCATCTTGACTGGCTGCATCACCGCTTGGTATGGCAACTGCTTGGCATCCAACCGCAAGGCACTACAGAGGGTAGTACGTACAGCCCAGTACATCACCGGGGCAGAGACTCCCTGCCATCCAAGACCTCTATACCAGGCAGTGTCAGAGGAAAGCCCTATAAATTGTCAAAGACTCCAGGCACCCAAGTCATAGACTGTTCTCTCTGCTATCACATGATGAGTGGTACAGATGAACAAAGTCTGGAACCAATTAGGTGCTGAACAGCTTCCTCCCCCAAGCCATAAGACCGAAATCAAACGTATATTCAATATGTATATCTGATAATCTCCCTGCAGTGAACGGGCAAACTCTTGTACTAATAAATTACAATTGTCACCAATAACAATTATGATCATCAGCAAGCACTATTTGTCCTTTGGCTTGAGTAGTCTTTTTTCTCAGTGGATATGAATTGGGGCACATCTGTAGACCAGAGGGTGGATGTGGGTATGTGCTTGTCTGAAAATGGTTTGAATGTCCCTCCTGTTGTGTGCACCTCAGCCAAATAATCTACAAAATCAACAGCTTTGAGAATACCAAGAAACAAGCAGAAGTATGATTGTTTGCATTATGAGACAAACCAATAAATATATTAACCTTTACAAAACAGAACATGTTGGCATCTCCAAGTTGTTGTGTTACATTTATATTAAATAGCAAAAACATTTATTTTCTTTTTTCTTTGTTTGGAGCTGGCCATGCTGTGTTTGTAATGTCAGTGGACGTGTTGATGGAAGAAACAGACGTGCCTATGTAAATTTATGCTCTGTTTATCTTGCCAATTCTATAGAGACATTACTTTGACCTTTTATAAAAAGCATGGTCCTTGAAAAAAGCAATTCAGCATAAATAGCACTTGTAGCATCCAGACTCTAGGAGATGGGAAGGCATGCATTTGACACATATGACCTCTTCACTGGCATTTTTGTATGTTTGTGATTTCATGTTCTCACTCATATAATTGTGTTGAGGTGAATTGAAGGATATTGGGTGCTTTCACCAGTGGATGCCTTGACTATTGGTACTCATGCTAAGAGAGAGAGAGAAGGAAAGAAAGTGAAAAAAGACAGAACACGAGTTGGACAGAGACAGAAAAAAATTGCAATGAAGAGAAGGGAAATCATAGAGAGATGAATAGGGGAGGCGAAGTAAGGACAGGGAGAAGAGGGGAAAGGATAGGGAGGCAGGGAGGAAGAGAGAGGCTGATTGACAATTTGCATCGTCTTCAGAGAGTATCACAGGGACATGATTGAATCCAGTGAGGCTGAACCCATTAGGGGAGTGCGGCTGCTGTCGGAGGCCGAGCAGAAACTATTCACTCGCACCCCAGTCCCTGCACCTCACCCTCACCATTAATATTCATGCTAAACCAAAGTTACTGAGGGGAAAGAGAGGGATGGGTTTATCCATCCATCCATCCATCCATCCATTCGTCCACACGCTGTTTGTTTAGTGGTTAAATTCTCACAAAGCAGTGACAGGACATTTACCTGGGCGTAAAAGATTGCGTTTGCATGTTGTTATCATGGGTCAGTCTGGAAATGTGGGGCTACAAATAATAATTACGTAAAATCTCTCAGAGGAATTAAAAGCTGGGCCCGAGGCAGAGGATATCATTTGTATTTTCAATGGTTGATTTTAGAAAGATGTGGCTCTCAGTACCTCCTCACAGTATAATGACCCAGTAGAATCTTGCAGAGGAGCTAAGATGGTACAGTGAAAATCTGCCCACATAGATCCAGGCCAGTCGTTTAGCCCCAGGCCTTCAGCCATATTCCTGGACTTGACACAAGACCACCAGAGATAGATGTTGGCTCCAGGACCAGATCTGCCCAGACGCTGAGGGGTATGGGGCGGCTTTTAAGACTTACCCCCACTCCCAACCACCCATCCACCCATCTCTCCTTTCGTTCTCCACAGCCCACATGATGCCACAGAGAGGCTTGTATGTTTGAATCAGTTACAAAGGGGTGTGAGGAGAAGAGATCCTCTCCATGTCCATATCTGAGACGCCAAACATGCCCACAGCTACCGATGCACTGAGTACGGGCCTGTGTAGGAAGGCAATGTTTCAGACTGTGGAAGATGGAACCAGGGAGAGGGTGCTCTAGTTGGGATCAAAACTCTGGAGTGTTGCTGTTAGAATAAGGTGTCAATCTATCTCTTGGTCACAGCACGAGGTGTTAACGGAATGTGTTTGCACTGTTGACAGTCAAATAAATAGATCTGCAGATGCTGAAATATGTATCGAGTGACTGTCATGTATTTCCTTCAAATTATTCAGTAGAAGTTAACGCATACAAATTTGTATTTTCTCTCTCTATGTCAATCTTTCACAAATAGATTGATTTTCTTTGATGAATCAATATAAACGCAACATGTAATGTGTTGGTCCCATGTTTCATGAGCTGAAAAAATGATCCCAGAAATGTTCCATACGCACAAAAATGTATTTCTTTCAAATTAGATGAGCATTTCTCCTTTGTCAAGATAATCCATCCACCTGACAGGTGTGCCATATCAAGAAGATGATTAAACAGCATGATCATTACACAGGTGCACCTTTTGCTGGGGACAAAACATGGCCACTCTAAAATTAGCAGTTTTGTCACACAACACAATGCCATAGATGTCTCAAGTTTTGAGGCAAGGTGCAATTGGCATGCTGACTGAAGGAATGTCCACCAGAACTGTTGGCAGAGAATTTAATGTTCATTTCTCTACCATAAGCCGCCACCAACATTGTTTTAGAGAATTTGGCAGTACATCCAACCGGACTCACAACCGCAGACCACGTGTAACCACGCCAGCCCAGGACCTCCACATCTGGCTTCTTCACCTCCGGAATCGTTTGAGACCAGCCACCCGGACAGCTGATGAAACTGAGGAGTATTTTTGTCTGTAATAAAGCCCTTTTAGGGGGAAAAACTCATTCTGATTGGCTGGGCTTTGCTCTCCAGTGGATGGACCTGGCTCCCAAGTGGGTGGGCCTTTGACCTCCCAGAACCACTCATGGCTGTGCCCCTTCCCAGTCATGTAAAATCCATAGATTAGGGCCTAATGAATTTATTTGAATTGACTGATTTCCTTATATTAACTGTAACTCAGTAAAACCATTGAAATTGTTGCATGTTGCGTTTATATTTTTGCTCAGTATAATATCACAATTGCACAACACTCATGTTAAATGCATGTAATCATTTCTGTTAGTGAAATATCTTAATTTACTTCTGTCACTCAGAGATGGGAAAATTTGTTAAACATGATTTAACAGAGAAATACAAGGCTTTTAAATACTACATCGACATTAAATTAACTGTAAAAATGTGTAGTTTTCTATCAGGAACACAGGAGATCATTGCTTCTATATTGAGTGTAAATCCAATAACCAAAACCAACATGAATCCAAGTGTTCTTAACCCTTATTTCACAATACCATGGCACCACAAATACACTTCAAATCCAGTCCTATAAGTTTCAAGTTTTATTGTCAAGTGCACAAGTTCAGTGAAGCTCATTTCTTGCAAACGCCTTTCTTTGCAAACAATGCAGTAATCAATATCAGTTTACTATTTTGAAAAAAGTAAAGTAGAACAAAAACACAGGAGAAATAGAAATAAGAACACAACTATGTAAGTAACCTATATACATGGTCAGTGCCAATACCATATTTACAATGTGCAGGGATACTGGAGTGATAGAGGTAGTTATGTAAAGGAGTAAGGTGACTAGGCCTCTGGATATATTAGAAACAGAGTAGAAGCAGCGTATAATTGCGTACTCCTCTTTAAATCTGCGTATTTCTCCAATGCTCGGCTGTCCAAGGGAGACGCTCAAGTTTTTTAATACTATATCTTTTGACACATTGATGAAAATATTATTGGCCTCTAAACCTTCAAACTGCATACTGGACCCGATTCCAACTAAACTACTGAAAGAGCTGCTTCCTGTGCTTGGCCCTCCCATGTTGAACATAATAAACAGCTCCTTATCCACCGGATGTGTACCAAACTCACTAAAAGTGGCGGTAATAAAACCTCTCTTGAAAAAGCCAAACCTTGACCCAAAAAATATAAAAAACTATCGACCTATATCGACTCTCCCATTCCCCTCAAAAATGATAGAAAAAGCTGTTGCGCAGCAACTCACTGCCTTCCTGAAGACAAACAATGTATACGAAATGCTTCAGTCTGGTTTTAGACCCCATCATAGCACTTAGACTGCACTTGTGAAGGTGGTAAATAACCTTTTAATGGTGTCAGACCAAGGCTCTGCATCTGTCTTCGTGCTCCTAGACCTTAGTGCTGCTTTTGATACCATCGATCACCATGTTCTTTTGGAGAGATTGGAAACCCAAATTGGTATACACAGACAAGTTCTGGCCTGGTTGTGATCTTATCTGTCGGAAAGATACCAGTTTGTTTCTGACAAATCAACTGTAAATCTCGGTGTTCCTTAAGGTTCCGTTTTACGACAACTATTGTTTTCACTAGATATTTTACCTCTTGGTGATGTCATTCGGAAACATAATGTTAACTTTCACTGCTATGCGGACTGCACACAGCTGTACATGTCGATGAAACATGGTGAAGCCCCAAAATTGCCCTCCCTGGAAGCCTGTGTTTCAGACATAAGGAAGTTTATGGCGGTTTAAGTTTTACTTTTAAACTCGGACAAACAAAGATGCTAGTTCTAGATCCCAAGAAACAAAGAGATCTTCTGTTGGATATGACAATTAATCTTGATGGTTGTACAGTCATCTCAAGTAAAACTGTGAAGAACCTCAGCTTTACTTTGGACCCTGATCTCTCTTTTGACAAACATATCAAGTATATTTCAAGGACAGCTTTTTTCGTCACATTGCAGAAATCAGAAACTTTCTGTACAAAAATTATGCGGAATATTTCATCCATGATTTTCTCATTTCTAGATTAGACTACTACAATGCTCTATTTTCTGGCTCCCCAGATAAAGTACTAAATAAACTTCAGTTAGTGCTAAACACAGATGCTAGAATCTTGACTAGAACCAAAAAATGTGATCATATTACTCCAGTGTTAACCTGCCTTCCTGTTAAGGCTATGGCTGATTTCAAGGTTTTACCTCTAACCTACAAAGCATTACATGGGCTTGCTCTTACTTATCTTTCCAAGATATCTTTACATAGCTACACATACACTATGGTCACAAGACGCAGGCCTCCATACTGTCCCTATAATTTCTAAGCAAACAGCTGGAGGCAGGGCTTTCTCCTACAGAGCTAAATTTTTATGGAATGGTCTGCATATCCATGTGAGAGACGCAGACTCAGTCTCGACCTTTAAGTCTTTATTGAAGACTAATCTCTTCAGTAGGTTCTATGATTGAGTGGAATCTGGCACAGGGGTGTGAAGGTGAACGAAAAGGCACTGGAGCGACGAACCGCCCTTGCTGTCTCTGCCCTGCCGGTTCCCCTCTCTCCACTGGGATTCTCTGCCTCTAACCCTATTACGGGGGCTGAGTCACTGGCTTACTAGTGCTCTTCCATGCCGTCCCTAGGAGGGGTGCGTCACTTGAGTGGGTTGAGTCACTGACGTGATCTTCCTGTACGGGTTGGCGCCCCCATCGGGTTAGTGCCGTGGGGGAGGTCGTTGTGGGCTATACTCGGCCTTGTCTAAGGGTAGTAGGTTGGCGGTTGAAGATATCCCTCTAGTGGTGTGGGGGCTGTACCTTGGCAAAGTGTGTAGGGTTATATCCTGCCTGTTTGGCCTTCTCCGGGGGTATCGTCGGACAGGGCCACAGTGTCTCCCGACCCCTCCATTCTCAGCCTCCAGTATTTACGCTGCACTTGTTTATATGTCGGGGGGATAGGATCAGTCTGTAATATCTGGAGTATTTCTCACTCCTTGCTGTCCCCAGTCCACCTGGTCATGCTGCTGCTCCAGTTTCAACTGTTCTGCCTGCGGCTATGGAACCCTGACCTGTTCACCGGATGTGCTATCTTGTCCCGGACCTGCTGTTTTGGACTCTCTCTCTACCGAACCTGCTGTCTCTAACTCTGAATGATCGACTATGAAAAGCCAACTGACATTTACTCCTGAGGTGCTGACCTGTTGCACTCTCTAAAACCACTGTTGTAGAGAGTGCAACATCTTGTCCATGTACTGTTATAATCTCCACCCGGCACAGCCAGAAGAGGACTGGCCACCCCTCAGAGCCTGGTTCCTCTCTAGGTTTTTTCCTAGGTTCTGGCCTTTCTAGGGAGTTTTTCCAAGCCACCGTGCTTCTACATCTGCATTGCTTGCTGTTTGCTGTTTTAGGCTGGGTTTCTGTAGAGCACTTTGTGACATTGGCTGATGTAAAAAGGGCTTTATAAATACATTTGATTGATTGATATGATGATTGTGTGTGTGTGTATATGTGTCCCTAATGTTACTGCATCTCCCTCTCTCTCTCTCTCTCTCTCTCTCTCTCTCTCTCTCTGCTAACGTTCTTGATTTTTCAGACTTGATGTAGAGTAACTTTGGGATCATGTTGGAGGGGACTATGACGATCAAGTTATGAACATACTAATTAGGGAGGAGTGGCCTGAAATAGGAGCTGAAATGACTACTCTGCGTCTGCCAAGACAAGAAAAAGGCTTTATTTAAGTGGGCTTAATGTAGCCTAGTGATTACTCATAAGGACTGGGATTAGGTCAAATATACTTCACTCACTAATGCACACTTAATGGTTCAACTATACACTGAGTGTTCAACACATTAGGAACACCTACTCTTTCCATGACATGGACTGACCAAGTGAATCCAGGTGAAAGCTATGATCCCTTATTGATGTCACTTCTTAAATCCACCTCAATCACTGTAGATGAAGGGGAGGAGACAGGTTAAAGAAGGATTTTTAAGCCTTGGGGCAATTGAGATATAGATTGTGTATGTGTGCCATTCAGAGGGTGAACGGGGAAGACACAAGCTTTATGTGCCTTTGAGCGGGGTATGGTAGTAGGTTCCAGGCGCACCGGTTTGAGTGTCAAGAACTGCAACGCTGCTGGGTTTTTCATGTTCAATAGTTCCCCATGTGTATCAAGAATTGTTCACCACCCAAAGGAAATCCAGCCAACTTAACAAATTGAGGCTGCTCTGAGAGCAAAAGGGAGTGCAACTCAATATTAGGAAGGTGTTCTTCATGTTTTGTACACTCTGTGTTGATCGGTTACAAACGCAGGTAGACATACATATTGCAATATTTAAACATGAACTCAGGGTTACTTAAGTAACCCCGGTTCTATTTCAAATACTTGTTTCGATGTCTCACTATGGGAGACACCTGGGCGTGTCCACAACCTCGAAGTAACCAATCACACAGCATCTGTTGGAGACAGACAGGTCGAGTGGCGAATAAGGTGAGCCTTTTCCTCCATAAAGTGAGCCACTCGTGAGGGTGAGACATCTCACTCATATTCTCATCGAAGAATTGAGGTTACGTAAGTTACCTTGAGTTCTATTTCAAATACAAGTGTCCATGTCTCTCTGAGATATGGCCAACTCCTGTAATGCAAACATTCTTTCCTGAAGCCAGGGTAGTTCCAACAGCATCACCCCTCAGAGGCTCCCACAATGAGGACTGTATGCCCCAATGAAGGTGCAGTTACGTTCAGTCGGTTAAACCTCATAAAGATCTTAGGGGCGCGAGGCAGCCTAACATGTTGCCTCGCAAATCTCTTGTAAACAGTGCCCAAGAGGTAGCCAAACCTCTGATTAAATGAGCCCTCAGGCCCTCCGGTGGCTTGCTATTATAATCAAATATAATAGCCTCCACTATCCAATGGGATAGCCATTTACGAGAGAGGGGCCCTTCTTTACAGGGTAGGCGCCCAGGACACGAAGAGTTGGTAACTCTTGCACATGCTCTCATTCTATCCAAGTAGATGCGTAACTTGCGTACTGGACACAAACCCTGGAGACTCCGTGTTGAAGGGCAGCGGATGGAAAGCTTTAAGCTCTAAGGCGAGACAATTGTAATTCCTGCTGACCTTAGGCATAACAATGTTACCTTGGAAAAGGGTAACAATGTTACCTTGGAAAACCTGGGGGAAACTGTAGGCACAAATGGTGGACTGATAGTGTGTGTAGCTCACTCACTTGCTTTGCGGATGTAAGGGCAATCAGCAAAGCAGTTTTGAAAGGTATATATTTCAACTTCACGCTTCCCAGCAAAAGGTTGCTCAGAAATCACCTCAAGCACAGTAGACAGTTCCCAAGATGGGGCCAAAGGCTTGGTAACTGGGCGTAAGCAACACGCCCCCTTCATGAAACAATACAACAGCGGGTGTTTCCCAACTGTGTTGTTTTCTAAGCCTTTATAACTGGCAGAGATAGCGGCTAAATGGATCTTCATTGTGGGAAACACTTTCGCTCTGTCCAAAAGGTATAAAATCTTAGATACAGAGCATTGGTAGCATGTGTTGAAAGCGGTTCAGGGAACAGAACCGAAAACCCACAAAACAATGCAATTTTTGGAGGAAGAAAAACAGAACTGGAAATGAAAGGGATCTCTAGTGTTCCAGAAAATAACCTTCATTTTCAAGTCTTGAGAACCGGTTAATAATGTGTTTTTTTTTAAAACATAGTCTTTATGTATATAAAAGTTCTAATGATAGTAATAGTCTAAACACATAAAACGTTCACGTCATGTCATAATGTTCATCGTTTTAAGCCAAGCCCCCTCCATGTCCCCCCCCCCCCCCTCTCTATCGTTCTCTCCTCACCGGTGAAATTTCAGTGTAAATTAATAAGCTATTTTGTAAAAACAACGTTGATTTCACAGGTAAAAAAAATATAAAAAATTAAATATATTAACCTTTTTTTGGTTCTAACCAGTACAGAACTTAATTATCTGGTAAAAAATGTATAAATAGGGGTTCTGTTCAGAACGGAATGATTGGAAAATAATTTTGGTTCAAACCACTGATTAGTAAAGAGTGATCTGTTTTCGGTCACACCTCTTCTCAAAAACGCACCACTTGTTTTCATATAGTGAGGGTGTAGAAGGGGCTCTTGTGCTCTGGATAGTCTCAATGACTCCGAGATGCAAGCCTGTCACCTTCAGATGTATCCCTTTACGGGCTTGGCCCAGGGGGCCATGGTTTCCAGGTGAGGGTGGAAAAGCTCTCTGTTCGCCTGGGTCAACAGACCACTGTGTAAAGAAAGTTACAAGGGCTCATCATAAAGCAGCCAAATTATCTCCCCTAACCAGTGTCTGCCTAACCACCATGGGGCTACCAAGATGAGGGATAATCCTTGTTCCGCACTCTGTTCAGATTGGGGAGAAACAAGCATAGAGGAGGAAAAGCATAGAGCATCAGCCAGTTCATCCAGCCCCATTGGTGTGTATCCCGCTATTGTGTACGATGGCCAGACTGAATTTCACAACCTAGGTGTGCTCTGCTCCACAGAATAATCTTGACAGTTAGTCTGTCGTCACCACCTTCCTCAATGACACTACTAATAGGGAAGAGCCAGAGAAGAAGATCGAGGGGCCCCTCCAGTGACGAAGTGCCAGAAACTGGGTCACCGATATCTGTTGATTGTGGTGTTTTAATAAACACAAGCAAAGGGCAGTCACCTGACGGGGGAAAGTCTGTCATTCTCAGTAGTCCCAGTGGTACTGCTGAGATGGTGGACGCCATCAACCCTAGCACTCGAAGACACGTTCTGAGTGTGACCGACCGCCCCCTTTTGAACAGGGAGAAGCATTGTCAGAACGACACAATGCAGCCCTCCAATAGTGTAGCCTGATAAGACAGAGAATCCAGCTTAATGCCTAGGTGGTCAATCACGGTCTGTGCGGTCTGATGCCCACACAGATTATGATTGTTGATTGTTGTATTTTGCCAGTATTCTCTGCACCGCTCAATGCATCAAGGCTGCATTGTCTGCTCTATATGACGCTTTGTAAAACTTTAATTTTGAACCACTCAGTCACTTATCCCTTCTTCCTATGGTAGTAGCAGTGAGTATCTATAGTATTATTGATAATGATATAATTATATATATATATATTACATGTCTTATTATCTGAAAGAGGCTTTGGTATTAGTCTGTCTGAGGGGCTGCACGTGTGAAACCTGTGGTACTAAGTCTGGTATGTTTGATATAATAGTGGCGAACAAACAAATTGAGAGCGAGGTATGAGCCAATATTACATGTGCCGACCATGGCTAAGGGAAACGCTGGCATCCTGAATACTTTTTGTTAATATTTTTAATTCATTTAATTTATTCTCCCCTGGAAAATGTAGACTAATCGGTGGCTACATTTCATAATCATGCCATTGTATTATCACCACTGGACCCGTAGCCTAAAGACGCCTGCCTCGTCGCTAAACAAGGAAGATATTTCACATTCATCAAATGCGGTGAGTATTATGGCTTGGATAGTTTCTAGCCTGGTCGGGGCGGAGGAGAGTGAGAGCAGAGTGGATCAAGTCACGTAAGCAACAAAGTGAGGTATTTTGTGTGGGTGATCAAATTGAATGGTGTGTGTGTGTAATCAGCTGTATTGTATGTGGAGACTGTGACATGAGTGAGGCGAGGTTGTAGATACAGTGGGGAGAACAAGTATTTGATACACTGCCAATTTTGCAGGTTTTCCTACTTACAAAGCATGTAGAGGTCTGTACTTTCTATCATATGTACACTTCAACTGTGAGAGATGAAATCTAAAACAAAAATCCAGAAAATCACATTGTATGATTTTTAAGTAATTCATTTGCATTTTATTGCATGACATAAGTATTTGATTCATCAGAAAAGCAGAACTTAATATTTGGTACAGAAACCTTTGTTTGCAATTACAGAGATCATACGTTTCCTGTAGTTCTTGACCAGGTTTGCACACACTGCAGCAGAGATTTTGGCCCACTCCTCCATACAGACTGGGCAATACGGACTTTCAACTCCCTCCAAAGATTTTGTATTGGGTTCAGGTCTGGAGACTGGCTAGGCCACTCCAGGACCTTGATATGCTTCTTACGGAGCCACTCCTCAGTTGCCCTGGCTGTGTGTTTTGGGTCGTTGTCATTATGGAAGACCCAGCCACGACCCATCTTCAATGCTCTTACTGAGGGAAGGAGGTTGTTGGCCAAGATCTCGCGATACATGGCCCCATCCATCCTCCCCTCAATACTGTGCAGTCGTCCTGTCCCCTTTGCAGAAAAGCATCCCCAAAGAATGATGTTTCCACCATGCTTCACGGTTGGGATGCTGTTCTTGGGGTTGTACTCATCTTTCTTCTTCCTCCAAACACAGCGAGTGGAGTTTAGACCAAAAAGCTCTATTTTTGTCCCATCAGACCACATGACCTTCTCCCATTCCTCCTCTAGATCATCCAGATGGTCATTGGCAAACTTCAGATGGGCCTGGACATGCGCTGGCTTGAGCAGGGGGACCTTGCGTGCTCTGCAGGATTTTAATCCATGACGGCGTAGTGTGTTATTAATGGTTTTCTTTGAGACTGTGGTGCCAGTTCTCTTCAGGTCATTGACCAGGTCCCGCCGTGTACTTCTGGGCTGATCCCTCACCTTCCTCATGATCATTGATGCCCCACGAGGTGAGATCTTGCATGGAGCCCCAGACCGAGGGTGATTGACCATCATCTTGAACTTTTTCCATTTTATAATAATTGCGGCAACAGTTGTTGCCTTCTCACCAAGCTGATTGCCTATTGTCCTGTAGCCCATCCCAGCCTTGTGCAGGTCTACAATTTTATCCCTCATGTCCTTACACAGCTCTTTGGTCTTGGCCATTGTGGAGAGGTTGGAGTCTGTTTGATTGAGTGCGTGGACAGGTGTCTTTCATACAGGTAACAAGTTCAAACAGGTGCAGTTAATACAGGTAATGAGTGGAGAACAGGAGGGATTTTTAAAGAAAAACCAACAGGTCTGTGAGAGACGGAATTCTTACTGGTTGGTAGGTGATCAAATACTTATGTCATGCAATAAAATGCTAATTAATTACTTAAAAATCATACAATGTGATTTTCTGGATTTTTGTTTTAGATTCCGTCTCTCACAGTTGAAGTGTACCTATGATAAAAATTACAGACCTCTAAAAACCTGCAAAATCGGCAGTGTATCAAATCCTTGTTCTCCCCACTGTATAATGGGTTATTGTAAACTATGGAGCTAAACAGGATTATCGAGGTTTATGCTTTGGTGCTATTTACGGGCTGAATGTATGTTGGTGAAACAGTTATCGCTCTCCTTCCAAATCGTGGTTACATTTGTATGAGTATTACTAACAATACAGTATATTCCTAGGAAAAGTCGATGTAATATAATAACTCAAATCGTGTTCTTAAGTCTATAATAGTAGCCAGCTGATGAAACAGATTAGGCTAAAGTTTTTGGCTAGGCAAAATATGATCCCCCTTCACCCACCACGCATCAAACACCTCAAGTCATGTATTTCAATACATTTTACAATTCAATTTCTTCAAAATATCAGCAAAAAGCGACAATTGCCCCCTGCCCTACTTTCCACTCAGAAGTGCTTGAGGGTGTGGTACTTGCCAAAGCAAGGGACTGTGTTACAAGGCTCACACATATACTTGGCCATCTTTCTTTGTTGATGTTAGACAGACCATGCAATGCCTCCTTGTGCTTGTCCCTTGCACGGTGGTCTGAGGGACATCGCTTGGGAAGTGGCATCCAGTGAGGCATAGAGTATTGTCAGAGGCAGGCCGGCCCCCAGTGGTGGTCCTCAAGGAGCTGACGCATCAGGTTTATCCTGTAGTGCTGGTACGAGCTCCATGTGACCTGCTGGTGGACAATGTGGACGTTGAGGAGAGCTATGTCAATTAGGTGGAAAAAATAGCTTCTTGAACCATTTGAGGGACTTTCTGGCGCACTCAACAAAACTGTTTTGCATGTCCACTTTGTCAATTTCTCCCATCTTCTTGTTGTACTCCAACACACAGGTGGCTTAATTTTACTCTCTCCAGTGACATAGTCCAGTTTTCCTTTGTCAAACATTTTGGAGGTGTGCACGGTGGACAGAACATGGACATTGCTTTCGTCATGCCATTTCACTGCCATTATCTCCCCATTGGTTTGGAACTCCACCTCCCTCTTGCTCATTTTATTTTTGAATATTGGCATGCACTTCCTGTTGGATCTCACTGAGCCACGGGCCCCTGTGTTCTCCCTCAAAAGGTACTGGAAAATGGTTGGGCTACTGTACCACAAACACAGTGTGCCCCTTTCTGAGGTAAGACTGCATCATGGTGATCACCACTGACTCAGATATGCCAAGACCCTCAACATGCCTTATATCTGTGGTGGCTCCGGTGTATGTGATCAGGTCCTGTACATATCCTGTCAGACAGTCACATAAAACAAAGAACTTGATCTGTGGCTCTTTGATGGGATGCATTGATGGAATGCAAGCCTCCCGTTCCAAGGCATGAGAGACTCATCAATGCCCAAGTCCTTGTGAGGCACAAACACTCTTCCAAATGTATTGGTAAAGCTGCCTAGAATATTACTAATTTTGTGAAGTTGGTCAGTGAGATTGGCAGTGGAGTTGCTCACAAAGTTGAGCGCTATCAGCAAGACAAGGAAGTGGTCCTAGGCGAAAAGTTTTAGGAAAAAAGGGGTCTGCAGTATGTGGTCAGTGGTCCAGTAGTTCCTTTACAGAGCCCTTCACTAGCCCCATCCACAGCACCGTGTACAGGGATGTATACATTTTACTGATGGTAGTGTTCACCTATTTTGAGAGCTTCCCTTTTACGTCAGGGTGTCTTCTCCTTCAGTCCACTAGAATACCTGCAAACAAATATGCATATTTACTAGGCTAAAGGCATTCAGAATTGTGATACATTGGAAGTGAGCCCTGTGTTTTCCTTTAATATGATAACGGTTATACTTATTGGTTTCCTGCACCACATTCCTCATCAAGGAACAGTTTAAAACATGCCAGACAGGGTGTCATTGAAGTCTATCTCTGATGCTGTGAAGTGACAGGATCTCCAGCAGGGACCATCCTCCTCAACTTCAACCGCTTCTCCCTCACAGCCTACAAGATTGGCAGCAGCACCAGATATTGTGAAGGTGAGGGCTGCTCATTGCCTTCAAGATGGGGTGGGCACCATTGTCCTCAGACATCTCACAGTCCAGAAGGTTGGGGGGCAGATTTCATCATGACTATCTGATTGATCCGACTCAGTCTCAAATACAGATTCTTCTTCAGAATTTCAAAATATTTATTGTATCTCCTCACCAGTGAGGCGTTTCCTTTTGAAACTGGACATTATCTCTATATTCAATGGTGATCGGAGTCTGTCAAGAGTTCCGTTTTTCTGTGAGCACTTAGATTGTAACTATGGTTACTCAGGGTTGCCAGCACAGACCCCCCTTTCCAGGGTTTTTATTTTTATTATTATTTAGCTTATAAACTTCTCCTGTTTCCCCCCCCCCCCTCTTTATTGATAAATACCCGCATCATAGTAATATTTCCTCCAATATCCCCCCACGATACCTTCCCCCAATTCTACCCCCATGGACTTGAAATGTTAGCTTAGTTGGCACATTTCTAAAAAATATTATATGTCTCCCTTGTGCTCACCAGAGATGTGGTACATTGTAAACAAGTCTAGCTGTTAGGTCACTAACTTACAGTGGCTTGCGAAAGTATTTATTTATATATTTATTTTTTATTTCACCTTTATTTAACCAGGTAAGCTAGTTGAGAACAAGTTCTCATTTACAACTGCGATCTGGCCAAGATAAAGCACAGCAGTGCGACAGAAACAACACAAAGTTACATGGAATAAACAAGTGTACAGTCAACACAACAGAAAAAAAGAAAGTAGTAGCAAAATAAAAAGTAGCAAAATAAAAAGAAAATAGTAGCAAAATAATTACAATTTATCAGATTAAAACCTGTTAGAGATAGGGGGCAGTATTTCCACCTTGGATGAATTGCGTGCCCATAGTGAACTGCATCAAAATCTGTCCTAAATTGCTAATATATGCATATTATTATTAATATTGGATAGAAAACACTCTGAAGTTTCTAAAACCATTTGAATTATGTCTGTGAGTATAACAGAACTCACAGGGCAGGCAATCTTCCAAACAAGTTTTGAAATCCTGAAAGTTGGGGCAACTTTGACGTCATTGGCCCCTCCCTTCCCAACAAGTTATGGATCTGGAAACAGTTCCTATGTCTTCCAATAGATGTCCTCATTCAGTAGAAAGTGTAATGGAGCATTTGCTGTGAACTTTGACCTAATGGGAGGGAAAATAGTCGGTGTCGCAAGAGAATGCCATTTTGTTGTGGCGCGTTTGTCTTTGAGTGCTTCGGCTGTTCCAATCAGCCCCAGATGAAAACGAATGATCCGGTTGGAATGCTATTGGATACATATGATTATAACATCCTGAAGATTGATTCTGCACTTAGTTTGACCAGTTTCTTCGACCTGTAATATATATTTTGGAAGTTTTGATGCAAAGTTATGCTGGACAAGAAGTCATTTTTTGGGCATGTGAGCTGAAAGTGGTAGCAAATGCTGCTACTTGGACACTAGTATTGAACATTATGGAACAAAACAATTTATTTTTGAACTAGGACTCCTTGCACTACATTCTGATGAAAGATCATCAAAGGTAAGGGAATATTTATGTTGTAAATTTGTATTTCTGTTGACTCCAACATGGCGGAGGAATATTGTTACGTCTGAGCGCCGTCTCAGATTATTGCAATGTTAGGCTTTTTCCGTAACGTAAAAAAAATGTGACACAGCGGTTGCATTAAGAACCAGTGTATCTTTAATTATATGTAGAACATGTATCTTTAGTCAAAGTTTATGATGAGTATTTCTGTTATCTGGCGTAGCTTTCTATAATTCCTCCGGATATTTTGGAGGATTTTCTGAACATGGTGTCAATGTAAACCGAAATTTATGGATATAAAATGCATATTATCGAACAAAACATAAATGTACTGTGTATCATGTCATCTGACTGTCATCTGATGAAGATTTTCAAGAGGTTAGTGATTGATTTTTTTTTTTATCCTGCTTTTGTGATTTTTATATTTTGCTGGAAAAAATGTCTACGTTTTTTCTTTGGTTTGGTGGTGGTCTAACATAAATATATGTTGTGTTTTCGCCGTAAAACATTTTAAAAGTCTGACACGATGGGTAGATGAACAAGGTGTGGCTGGGCTAGGGCTGGGCTAGGCTGCATGAGGTGCATTAAGCTGGGCATCATTCACAAGTGATAACAGATCATTCACAAGTGATAGACTAATATTGTCACTCATCACACTGTTCTTGATTTAATGGTGTCTTTACATATAATAAATAATATATCTGTGCAATTTGTTTTGATTTAGAATGGACCATTATCATGCACCTGTCTCAAAACAGGGGCAGCGGGGGAAAAATACATCATCTATGCACTTAAATAACAAATGAAGGATGTTTTTCTTGTGGTTCATTTTCATGCCAGCCAAGTAGGCTATACTCCTGTTTTAAAGAGAAGCAATGTGCTTAATATTAGGCAAGATGAGAAATAAATATAGTAGGCCTAGCCTTTAGAAAGCTGATGGGATCCTCCTCTTTTTAATAGAGGCCATCACTCTGTGTTCTCACACAATTGCAAAGCCTATAGAAATGTTGTGCAACATGACATCATGGGCTCTCATGATGTGTATGATTAGATTTATGATTACATGTGCATTGATGTCAGAGTGATTAGAGGGACAATAGAGTGCGGAGTACCAGGTTTGATAGGCTAATAATGACCATCAGCAGCATCAGTTTGGAGAAGCCTAATTACCGTGACTAAACGGTCACATGGAATTCTACTGCTATCACGACTCGTAACTGCCGGTGTGGCGGTAATATGGTCACTGTAACAGCCCTAATCATACCTTGTCTTTGCAGCTGTATGACCCAGGGGGTGAATAAACTTGGTTTGAGCTTTTTCTAGTCGTCCGTTTGAGTTTTTACTCCGTTTGTTCAGTGACAAATATTGAAAATATTAACTACAGCCGAGATGGAGAGAAAATGTGATAAACACTGATTCCCAGACGGTATCATGTAGACAGATGCATCATGTTACACATGTTCAGTTGCATTAAATGCATTAAAATGCATATGTACAAGACTATTGTTCATTCTAAGCAAAAATAACAGCCTGTATGATACTTTGTGAATGCATAGCAGCCATGTAGTTTTCTGTTCACTCTCCATGTTAAGGGAATAGAGGGGACAGGACTAATTTGATCCTGAGCAGCATGAGTACCTGTCAGGTTTCATGTGGAGCTGAGCAGCCTGGTCGCCTGCAGCACAGAGTTAAAGGTGACCGATGAACAGGTGACAGGTGTAACTGGCTCTGGTTCCCAGCATGTCCCAGACACAGAGGCACAGTGTTGTGTCTGAGGAGCCAACAGGGTTGTCAGGGTTCGTCTCAGCTTCACAAACCTGGGAACACATTCTACCACAACATCATTACTCTGCTAAGGAAGACGGATCGCTTTACAGCCTCTATATTCCAATAGGTCTACATTGTACGGGTGTTGAACGTTCCTATTTGCAACAAGAGATGAGCACTCTCTTAGTCAAACGCACAGCCAGCCAAGACCAATGGGACGAGATCTGCGTCTTTGCAGATCTTATCCTCTGAGCCTCGAGGGACGCCATCCAAGGCCTTGTGGTGGTTGGGGAGAGAGCCCATATGGCTCAACTTATCCAGCCAAGGGAAATAGCAGATTTCCTCGACTCTCATTTCGTGCCGAAGAATCTGTCTGGGCTTTCTTTCGCCACCATGCGGCAGAAGTACAAACTTTGCAAGAAGGTAGGTGAAGCCTTCAACTTCGTTTTGCCCCGGAGGACTGGGAAACATGGCAACCCAGTCTCCCCTTCCTCAAGCGAAGGCTTCAAGGGAGGGAAATGCAAAACCTCCAGTGACTCAGCAGGCTGCAAACCCACAGTTCGGCTCTCGTAACAGAGCCCAAAAGTGGGGGGAAATGGCCCTTTGCTGCAACCGCCCCGGGGCCCCGCCCACTTGAATCACGGGAGGGTAGAAGGGGTATCCGACCTAGGGGTACATCCCCAGCGGTAAATGTAGAGAGGGGCAGCTAACTGTTCACTCTGTGTCATGCCCTGCCTTCTCTCGGGTGGGGTACAGACACGCCCCCCATCAAAGTCGAGGAGAGGCCAATCTGTTCTCCTAAAACCCTACCCCTCGTGCAGCATCTCCTTTTCATCCATCCACTCACAAGGAATATAAGGAGGGGGCACTCACTCAAACCCTGAGTGCCCCCTGTTCCACTGCTCTCCCCTTAGTGCTCCCACAAGCAACCGAGGCAGGAAGACAACTTGCCATTCACCACCGAGCACTCTCCATGAGAACCAGGGGGCTAAGAATCTCCGCCTACATAGATGTTTACTTGGTTTGCTCCTCCACACGGGACCAAGCAGTGCAGTCAAACTTTTTTGAAGTATTTGTTTGTTTTGTTGTTGGGCAGCATTCGGCAAGGTTTCTTTTGGCAGTTCAAGCACAACATTTTTTTCTTGAGGCCTGTCGAAGTTTGGTAGCCAAAGTCTACGCCCCTTTGTCAGTGATTGGTCAACAGTAGGACGACAGACTACTCGTTTTCATGCAATAAATGTTACTTGAGAAATACTTCACCAACCATCTTAATTATACAGTATGTAAAATTGCACGACTAAGACATCCTTGGCAAAAACATCAAAATTATTTACAGAATTCTTCAGTTATCTTAGATTAATTCGGACTACTTTGAGGAACTCTATTTGTTGAGGGAAAAACAGTAATATTGGTATTTTAATCTTTTGATGCATACGTTCACATATTTGTGATCATTGTTGCGTGGTCGCTTGAGTGTACCATCGCAAACATGTGATTGGAACGGTAGCAACAGAACGTCTACATATGATGCAACAAACACATCTAAATAGTGCTGTTGTCTTTAAAAGCATCAAAACAATGTTTCGTACTGGTGGAAAATATAGGTCTTCACAACTGTATTCCTCAATTTTACCTCTTATTGTAAAAACATCTATGTGAACTTCATCAATCAAGCATCACATGGGACACATCCACAGCCAAACGCATTCCACAAATCAGTCTAAATAACAGGTTGCGCTGACAAAAAACAAAACATACAGTGCCTTGCAACATTATTCAACCCCTTGCGTTTTTCCAATATTGTTGGATTACAACCTGTGTGAAAAAAGTGAAAAAAAAAAAAAAATGAAAAGTGGTGCGTGCATATGTATTCACCCCCTTTGCTAAATTAAGATCTGGTGCAACCAATTACCTTCAGAAATCACATAATTAGTTAAATAAAGTCCACCTGTGTGCAATGTAAGTGTCACATGATCTGTCACATGTTCTCAGTATATATACACAACTGTTCTGAAAGGCCCCAGAGTCTGAACACCACTAAGCAAGGGGCACCACCAAGCAAGAGGCACCATGAAGACCAAGGAGCTCTCCAAACAGGTCAGGGACAAAGTTGTGGAGAAGTACAGCTCAGGGTTGGGTTATGAAAAAATATCTGAAACTTTGAACATCCCACGGAGCACTATTAAATCCATAAAAAAATGGAAAGAATATGGCACCACAACAAACCTGCCAAGAGAGGGCTGCCCACCAAAACAGATCAGGTAAAGACGGCATTAATCAGAGAGGCAACAAAGAGACCAAAGATAACCCTAAAGGAGCTGCAAAGCTCCACAGTGGAGATTGGAGTATCTGTCCATATGACTACTTTAAGCCGTATACTCCACAGAGTTGGGCTTTACGGAAGAGTGCGCAGAAAAAAGCCATTGCTTAAAGAAAAACATATGGAAGAAGGTACTCTCGTCAGATGAGACTAAAATGTAGATTTTTGGCCATCAAGGAAAACCCTATGTCTGGCAAACCCAACACCTCTCATCACCCAGAGAACACCATCCCAACAGTGAAGCATGGTAGTGGCATCATCACGCTGTGGGGATGTTTTTCATCAGCAGGGACTGGGAAACTGGTCAGAATTGAATGATTGATGGCACTAAATACAGGGAAATTCTTGAGGGAAACCTGTTTCAGTCTTCCAGAGATTTGAGCCTGGGACGGATGTTCACCTTCCAGCAGGACAATGACCCTAAGCATACTGCTAAATCAAAACTCAAGTGGTTTAATGGGAAACATTTAAATGTCTTGGAATGGCCTAGTCAAAGCCAAGACTTCAATCCAATTGAGAATCTGTGGTATGACTTAAAGATTCCTGTACACCAGCGGAACCCATCCAACTTGAAGGAGCTGGAGGAGTTTTGCCATGAAGAATGGGCAAAATCCCAGTGGCTAGATGTGCCAAGCTTATAGAGACATACACTGTAATTGTGAGCTGTGAGCTGTAATTGCTGCAAAAGGTGGCTCTACAAAGTATTGACTTTGGGGACGTGGGGGGGATGAATAGTTATGCACGCTCAAGTTTTCTGTTTTTTCAACTTGTTTCTTGTTTGTTTCACAAGAGAAAATATTTTGCATCTTCAAAGTGGGAGGCATGTTGTGTAAATGAAATGATACACCCCCCCCCAAAAAAATCACATTTATTTCCAGGTTGTAAGGCAACAATATTGGGAAAATGCCAAGGGGCATGTATAACTATTCATTCAAGATCGCGTAGCAGTGCAGACGTGGTTTGTTGTCCTCTCGTTTACTTGTTGTATTTTTCATCTTTTTTTGTATATATTCCAATTTATTTTTCAATCTCTTTTTCCATTTTTAAATTAACTCACTCAATGTGACAAGGAACCGCTATTTTTTTTAGACCATATAGCCAAAACTTTCATCAGAAGGTAGCCAGCTAATTTTAGGCATTGTTAGCCATTGCTAGCGGCTTTTACCCTCTGCTCAGGCACCAGCCGTTTTTTTTAGCCTGGATAATACCTGCCAGCCTCGGACTGTTTTTCTCCACTACAACGCCAGATTCCTGCTGACCATTGAACATCCCAGCTAGCTATCTTCAACTGAGTGACCCGGCTAGCAAACGAAATTCCCACAACTACGATACCTCTTTCGCCATCTGGCCCGGTCCCTTCCTCGACACGGCGTCCTGCCGTATCACCAGACGTGATTCCATCAGCTGAGCAGACGCTTCTACTTGCCCCGGTCTGCTAACTTTAAACGCCGTGTCTCCCGCGTGCTAGCGTAGTAACGACTACCTAGCTGCTTCCCTGTTTCGTCTATTGCTGTACACTGGACCCTATGATCACTTGGCTACATAGCTGATGCCTGCTGGACTGTTAATTTATCACGGTACTCCACTTTGTTTACCTTTGTTTATCTGTCGGCCCTAGCCCCGAACTCAGGCCCTATGTGTAGTTAACTGACTCTCTCTGCCCATTCATCGCCATTTTACCTGTTGGCTGATTAGCTGTTGTTGTCTTATACGTTGTTGACTAAGCTAGCTCTCCCAATCAACACGTGTGATTGCTTTATGCCTCGCTTTGTCTCTCTCAAATGTCAATATGCATTGAATACTGTTGTTTAGGATACTTATCATTGTTTCAGTAAACTGCGGAGCCCCTAGTCCCACTGTACATGCCTTAGATACTTAGATACCTCCTTTGTCCCACCTCCCACACATGCGGTGACCTCACCCAGTATAACCAGCATGTCCAGAGATGCAACCTCTCTTATCATCACTCAGGGCCTGGGTTTACCTCCACTGTACCCACACACCACCATACCCCTGTCTGCACATTATGCCCTGAATCTATTCTACCACGCCGAGAAATCTGCTCCTTTTATTCTCTGTCCCCAACGCACCAGACGACCAGTTTTGCTAGCCTTTAGCCGTACCATAATCCTAATCCTCCTCTGTTCCTCGGGTGATGTGGAGGCTAACCCAGGCCCTGCGTGTCCCCAGGCACTCTCATTTGTTGACTTCTGTAATCAAAAAAGCCTTGGTTTTGTGCATGTTAACATCAGAAGCCTCTTCCCTAAGTTTGTTTTACTCACTGCTTTAGCACACTCCGCCAACCCCGATGTCCTTGCCGTGTCTGAATCCTGGTTTAGGAAGGCCAGATTTCCATACCCAACTACAACATTTTCCGTCAAAATAGAACTGCCAAAGGGGGAGGAGTTGCAATCTACTGCAAACTTCAGTCATACTTTCCAGGTCTATGCCCAAACAGTTCGAGCTTCTAACGTTTAAAATTAATCTCTCCAGAAATAAGTCTCTCACTGTTGCCGCCTGTTATAGACCCCCCCCCCCCCCAGCTCCCAGCTGTGCCCTGGACACCATATGTGAATTGATTGACCCCATCTATCTTCAGAGTTCGTTCTGTTAGGTGACCTAAACTGGGATATGCTTAACACCCCAGCAGTCTTACAATCTATGCTTGATGCCCTCAATCTCACACAAATGATCTAGGTAACCACCAGGTACAACCTTAAATCCGTAAACATGGGCACCCTCATAGATATTATCCTGACCAACAGCCCTCCAAATACACCTCTGCAGTTTTCAATCAGGATCTCTAAAATGATCCACCGCCATTGTTGCAACCCCTATTACCAGTCTGTTCAACCTCTCATTTTGTCAAAGATCCCTAAAGATTGAAAAGCTGCCGCGGTCATCCCCCTCTTCAAAGGGGGTGACACTCTAGACCCAAACTGTTACTGACCTATATCCATCCTGCCCAGCCTTTCTAAAGTCTTTGAAAGCCAAGTTAATAAACAGATCACTGACCATTTCGAATTCCACCATACCTTCTCCGATTTGCATTCCGGTTTCCGAACTGGAAATGGGTGCACCTCAGCCACGCTCAAGGTACTAAACGATATCATAACCGCCATCGATAAAAGACAGTACTGTGCAGCAGTCTTCATCGACCTGGCCAAGGCTTTCGACTCAAATCGTACGCGAGTGGGGTTCAAATCGTCCTACAATGTGATTTTTCTGGATCTTTTTTTCTCATTTTGTCTGTCATAGTTGAAGTGTACCTGTGATGAAAATTACAGGCCTCTCTCATATTTTTAAGTGGGAGAACTTGCACAATTGGTGGCTGACTAAGTACTTTTTTGCCCCACTGTAGGTATCTGGCTAGACTGTAATTTCTCCTTCCAGACTCATATGAAACAATTCCAATCCAAAATCAAATCTAGAATCGGCTTTCTATTTCGCAACAACGCCTCCTTCACTCACGCCGCCAAACTTACCCTGGTAAAACTGACTATCCTACCGATCCTCGACTTCGGCGATGTCATCTACAAAATAGCTTCCAATACTCTACTCAGGAAAATGGATGCAGTCTATCACAGTGCCATCCGTTTTCTTACCAAAGCGCCTTATACCACACACCACTACGACCTGTATGCTTTAGTCGGCTGGCCCTCGCTAAATATTCGTTGCCAGACCCACTGGCTCCAGGTCATCTACAAGTCTATGCTAGGTAAAGCTCTGCCTTATCTCAGCTCACTGGTCACGATAACAACACCCACCCGTAGCATGCGCTTCATCAGGTAAATCTCACTGGTCATCCCCAAAGCCAACACCCCCGTTGGCCGCCTTTCCATCCAGTTCTCTGCTGCCAGTGACTGGAACGAATTGCAAAAATTGCTGAAGCTGGAGACTTACATTTCCCTCACTAACTTTAAGAACAAATTCTTATTTACAATGATGGCCTACCCCGGCCCTGGGCCAATTTTGCGGACCTCCCAATCACAGCCAGTTGTGATACAGCCTGGAATCGAACCACGGTCTGTAATGATGCCTCTAGCACAGAGATTCAGTGCCACTCAGGAGATCTTTTGATAAGGTTTGAATCACAACTAAAGTGGCCAAATAACTTCTTAAAACTAAGCCAATTAATCCGCTTTACAATGGGTGTAGAGCCTAACTGGCATACATACGCAACATGTGAGTTTCAAGTTTGGTAAGGAACATTTTCACCATAAAAATGCACCTTTATAATAAAAGCATTACATATATCATCGCATTTGTGGTCACTTTTGAGAATGGTGTTTTCCTGCTAATGGAACATTTGTGCTTATAGTTTACTGCCGTGTGCACATAGCTACACTTATAATGTGAAGAAATAGCCTAATAGTTTATCAACATTACATGCTAAAAGTTCTCATCTGTTGCGTCAGGCCCATTGCTTAAAATAGTTTTTTTTTATACTAGTGGTTGTATTCATTTGTGATTTATCGCATCCCATAACTGTGTCGGGCTATGTTTGGAATATTTATTTCTCGCACAGAATAGGTCAACTTTTTGTACTATGGGGGATAGTAGATTGACATAGGCTAGTGCTTTTGCTTTTTGTTAGGATTACTCATCTTGTTTGCTGGCCAGAAGTAAATGTGGACAGTTCTTCCAATATCTTTAAAATGCACCTCGAATTGGATAAGGACGCACACAGTTGCGTCCTCGGTGTGATTGTGTTCACTTGTAGCTTGTGAGAAAGACCCGATCAGGTGACTGAGAGCCATGTGAGTGAGGTGTGCTTTGGCAGTCAGTGGGGATAAGAGAATTATAATTATTACATTCAGCTCAAGGGTATATTGGCCACTGGCTGTTAAAGGAATGGATTTATTTAGGGGGATTATGGCTACACAAATGGGATGCAGCCAACGGGAAATTTGAGGCATTATCAGGTGCTTGACAAATTGTGAATGAGAGACTGATGAAGTGTGTACAGCCTGCTCAAAAAACAAAGCATGCCTTTCGTTCAACTTTTTTCAAATCATCATTAGAGTCATATCACGCAGCCTTAGAATGTATTAAAAATCAAAACATATAGCCCAACATTTTTATCATAACTAGAGTTACATAAACAGCTCTAAATTAAAACCTCTGCAGGAATGGTGGGTCCCCATCGGGATGGTTGAGCTAACGTAGGCTAATGCGATAAGCATGAGGTTGTAAGTAACAAGAACATTTCCCAGGACATAGACATATCTGATATTGGCAGAAAGCTTAAATTATTCTTAATCTAACTGCATTGCCCAATGTAAAGTAGTTATTACAGTGAAAGAACACCATGCTATTGTTTGAGGAGAGTGCACAGTTATGAACTTGACATTTGGGCAGTCTTGATACACTATTTTGAACATAAATGCAATGATTAATTGGATCAGTCTAAAACTTTACACATACACTGCTGTCATCTAGCAGCCTGTCTAAAATAAATAATGGATTTATTGTGATTTGAAGGCTATTTTACATGGATTTATTAGACTTTTTAAAAACGTAGATGTTCCAAAGGCATGCATCAGTGGCTTGTAGGCTATGCAGAGGTTACTTCTCACTTCTGCTGTTGACTTGACCCCCGGATGCATTCCTCGCTCCTCCCTAGTTCCGCAGCTGGCCTGCCTTATCAGAGACCTACTATTGACCTTTTTTAGCGTCCTTCCTTAGAAACATGGTACAGAATATGAACTTTCTGCACTTAGCAACTTTCCATATACCCAGTTCCTATCCACCCTTTATTGACCCTATCATATACATTCCTTATATAAGCAATCAATAGATTCTAGTATGGTAACTTGAATAAGTATATTTCAAGCTATAATCCAACAGCCCAACTTGTTGAATAGTAACTCCATACTGTTCTACATTATATAAACTTTGAAATTACTTTTAAATGAACAGAAGAGAAAACATGATTAATATTATCAGTTGATTTGTATGTGTACACCTCTGAGACTGACAGCCCCTGACTATGTAGCCCTGGCCTCAAACTTATAATCACACTATGCACCCTCTTACTCCCACCCTATCTGCCATTACCCCTCATGTTGTACAACTGATGACATTGAATGACATTGAATGACATTTCAGCTGGAGCTTTTGACTTTTTCTGATAGCAAAAGAAAACACAAAATATGACAAGTATTAGTAATGTGTTAAGCTATTTATAATCACATATGGCAAAAACCGAAGTTTGATAACATGACAATTCCCACCTCCCTTAGCCTGACTCTAAACCTTGGGGATACTGTTCTGCTGGTGTCCACAAAAATGAAGGCTCTAAAAACACATAATTATGTTTTCACCTTGGAGTCCCCGTCAGGCAGCAGGATTTACGAAAGGTGTTGGAAAACAGAAAGGAATGCGCAGCACACTGCTGCTCATGCTCCCAGGTGATATTTATTTACAATGTTTCGACCTTGAGGTCTTCATCAGGCATCCATTTCCCAAGTGGGGGTGGAAGGTCCTATATATAGGGGCAGTACTCAGTAACATCACTTCCTGAAACAGGGGGTAAAAATGTACAACAATATGATCATACACAAAGAATGTGATCATTATTTATAGTAATATACATACACATACAATATTCAATTAGGATTTTAAAAAACAGTTTAGAATTATTGCAACTATTAAAACGGTTTCAAGTCAAACTCCTCTTTAAGGCCAAGAGGAGACATAGGGAAAACCCATAGATGCCTTAAACAGCTTGGAAAATTCCAGAAAATTATGTCATGGCTTTAGAAGCTTCTGATAGACTAATTGTCATCATTTTAGTCAATTGGAGGTGTACCTCAAATAAAATCAAATCAAATGTATTTATATAGCCCTTTCTACATCAACTGATATCTCAAAGTGCTGAACGGAAACCCAGCCTAAAACCCCAAACAGCAAGCAATGCATGTGTTGAAGCATGTTGGTTTTGAAAAACTCCCTAGAAAGGCCAAAACATAGGAAGAAACCTAGAGAGGAACCAGGCTATGAGGGGTGGCCAGTCCTCTTCTGGCTGTGCAGGGTGGAGATTATAACAGAACATGGCCAAGATGTTCAAATGTTCATAAATGACCAGCATGGTCAAATAATAATAATCACAGTAGTTGTCAAGGGTGCAGCAAGTCAGCAAGTTAGCCGATCATAAAAAGTATCTCTACCACTCCTGCTGTCTCTAGAGAGTTGAAAACAGCAGGTCTGGGACAGGTAGAACGTCCGGTGAACAGGTCAGGATTCCATAGCCGGAGGCAGAACAGTTGAAACTGGAGGAGCAGCACGGCCAGGTGGACTGGTTGACAGCAAGGAGTCATCATGCCAGGTCGTCCTGAGGCATGGTCCTAGGGCTCAGGTCCTCCGAGAGAGAGAAAGAAAGAGAGAAAGAGAGAATTAGAGATAGCATACTTAAATTCACACAGGACACAGGATAAGACAGGAGAAGTACTCCAGATATAACAAACTGACCCTAGCCCCCAGACACATAAACTACTGCAGCATAAATACTGGAGGCTGAGACAGGAGGGGTCAGGAGACACTGTGGCCGCATCCGATGATACCCCCGGACAGGGCCAAACAGGAAGGATATAACCCCACCCACTTTGCTAAAGCACAGCCCCCACACCACTAGAGGGATATCTTCAACCACCAACTTACCATCCTGAGACAAGGCCGAGTATAGTCCACAAAGATCTCCACGGCACAACCCAAGGGGGGGCGCCAACCCAGATCACACCAGTGACTCAACCCACTCAAGTGACGCACACCTCCTAGGGACGGCATGAAATAGCACCAGTAAGCCAGTGACTCAGCCCCTGTAATAGGATTAGAGGCAGAGAATCCCAGAGGAACTGCACCGTATTGAGTGGAGGGTGGATGGGGCCATGTATCGCGAGATCTTGGCCAACAATCTCCTTCCCTCAGTAAGAGCATTGAAGATGGGTCTTTCAGCATGACAACGACCCGAAATACACAGCCAGGGCAACTGAGGAGTGGCTCCGTAAGAATCATCTCAAGGTCCTGGAGTGGCCTAGCCAGTCTCCAGACCTGAACCCAATAGTAAATCTTTGGAGGGAGCTGAAAGTCCGTATTGCCCTGTGACAGCCCCGAAACCTGAAGGATCTGGAGAAGGTCTGTATGGAGGAGTGGGCCAAAATCCCTGCTGCAGTGTGTGCAAACCTGGTCAAGAACTACAAGAAACGTATGATCTCTGTAATTGCAAACAAAGGTTTCTGTACCAAATATTAAGTTCTGCTTTTCTGATGTATCAAATACTTATGTTATGCAATAAAATGCTAATTAATTACTTAAAAATCATACAATGTGATTTTCTTGAGTTTTGTTTTAGATTCCGTCTCTCACAGTTGAAGTGTACCTATGATCAAAATTACAGACCTCTACATGCTTTGTAAGTGGGAAAACCTGCAAAATCGCCAGTGTATCAAATACTTGTTCTCCCCACTGTACCTGTGGATGTATTTCAAGGCCTACCTTCAAACTCAGTGCCTCTGCTTGACATAATGGGAATATCAAAATAAATCAGCCAAGACCTCAGAAAAAAATTGTAGACCTCCACAAGTCTGGTTCATCCTTGGGAGCAATTTCCAAATGCCTGAAGGTACCAGGTTCATCTATACAAACAATAGTACGCAAGTATAAAGACCATGGGACCATGCAGCTGTCATACCGCTCAGGAAGGAGAAGCGTTCAATCTCCTAGAGATGCATGTGCTTTGGTGCAAAAAGTGCAAATCAATCCCAGAACAGCAGCAAAGGACTTTGTGAAGATGCTGGATGTAACAGGTACAAATGTATCTACAGTGGGGCAAAAAAAGTATTTAGTCAGCCACCAATTGTGCAAGTTCTCCCACTTAAAAGATGAGAGAGGCCTGTAATTTTCATCATAGGTACACTTCAACTATGACAGACAAAATGAGATTTTTTTTTCATAGAAAATCACATTGTTGGATTTTTAATGAATTTATTTGCAAATTACGGTGGAAAATAAGTATTTGGTCAATAACAAAAGTTTCTCAATACTTTGTTATATACCCTTTGTTGACAATGACAGAGGTCAAACGTTTTCTGTAAGTCTTCACAAGGTTATCACACACTGTTTCTGGTATTTTGGCCCATTCCTCCATGCAGACCTCCTCTAGAGCAGTGATGTTTTGGGGCTGTTGCTGGGCAACACGGACTTTCAACTCCCTCCAAAGATTTTATATGAGGTTGAGATCTGGAGACTGGCTAGGCCACTCCAGGACCTTGAAATGCTTCATACAAAGCCACTCTTTCTTTGCTTGGGCGGTGTGTTTGGTATCATTGTCATGCTGAAAGACTCAGCCACGTTTCATCTTCAATGCCCTTGCTGATGGAAGGAGGTTTTTACTCAAAATCTCACGATACATGGCCCCATTCATTCTTTCCTTTACACGGATCAGTCGTCCTGGTCCCTTTGCAGAAAAACAGCCCCAAAGCATGATGTTTCCACCCCCGTAATTCACAGTAGGCATGGTGTTCTTTGGATGCAACTCAGCATTCTTTGTCCTCCAAACACGACGAGTTGAGTTTTTACCAAATAGTTATATTTTGGTTTCATCTGACCATATGACATTTTCCCAATCTTCTTCTGGATCATCCAAATGCTCTCTAGCAAACTTCAGACGGGCCTGGACATGTACTGGCTTAAGCAGGGGGACACGTCTGGCACTGCAGGATTTGAGTCCCTGGCGGCGTAGTGTGTTACTGATGATAGGCTTTGTTACTTTGGTCCCAGCTCTCTGCAGGTCATTCACTAGGTCCCCCCATGTGATTCTGGGATTTTTGCTCACCGTTCTTGTGATCATTTTGACCCCACAGAGTGAGATCATGCGTGGAGCCCCAGATCGAGGGAGATTATCATTGGTCTTGTATGTCTTCCATTTCCTAACAATTGCTCCCACAGTTGATTTCTTCAAACCAAACTGCTTACCTATTGCAGATTCAGTCTTCCCAGCCTGGTGCAGGTCTACAATTTTGTTTCTGGTGTCCTTTGACAGCTCTTTGGTCTTGGCCATAGTGGAGTTTGGAGTGTGACTGTTTGAGGTTGTGGACAGGTGTCTTTTATACTGATAACAAGTTCAAACAGGTGCCACTAATACAGGTAACGAGTGGAGGACAGAGGAGCCTCTTAAAGAAGAAGTTACAGGTCTGTGAGAGCCAGCAATCTTGCTTGTTTGTAGGTGACCAAATACGTTTTTTCCACCATCATTTGCAAATAAATTCATTAAAAATCCTACAATGTGATTTTCTGGATATTCTTTTCTTCTCATTTTGTCTGTCATAGTTGAAGTGTACCTATGATGTAAATTACAGGCCTCTCATCTTTTTAAGTGGGAGAACTTGCACAATTGGTGGCGAGCAAGGAGGCCTACTTACCCGATTCAGTTACACCAGCTCTGTCAGAAGGAATGGGCCAAAATGTACCCAACTTTTTGTGGAAAGCTTGAAACGTTTAACCAAAGTTAAACAATTTAAAGGCAACGCTACCAAATACTAATTGAGTGTATGTAAACTTCTGACCCACTGGGAATGTGATGAAGGACAGAACAGCTGAAATAAATCATTCTCTACTATTATTCTGACATTTCACATTCTTAAAATAAAGTGGTGATCCTAACAGACCTAAGACAGGGAATTTTTACTAGGATTAAATGTGAAGAATTGTGAAACACTGAGTTTAAATGTATTTGGCTGAGGTGTATGTAAACTCCCGACTTCAACTGTATATTACTTTACAGACTGATCACATTCTCTGTATGATCATATATTTTTATACATTGAATGTTAATATTGTGAAACTATGTCATACATTTTTACTTCCTGTTTCAGGAAGTGATCTCACTGAGTACTGCCCCTATATATAGGACCTTCCACCCCCACTTGGGATATGGATGCCTGATGAAGACCCAAGGGTCAAAACATTGTAAAGAAATATCACCTGGGAGCATGAACAGCAGTGTGGCGTTTTCCTTTCTGTTTTCCATGAGTTTGCCTACAACTCCAGCACCTGCGGAAAGTACCCGGATGTGCGTATGTTCTTCAGCTTTTGTTTACGAAAGGTGTTCCCACGCCATATCACCCTCACTTCGTCCTCTATTTGCATGCTATGTGCAGTCAACTAGTATAATTATTACAGCCCTTCCCCCTCCTGAGTCTTGGACAATTAATCTCTGTGGCTAGGCAGGTGGTTTTATTGTCCCAGCCCAAGTTCAGAATCTTTGTCCTCCTCCACACATCTCCCGGACTTCTTATCATTCAGGAGAAGCATTGAGATTAGGAAGTGCACATTCTTGCAGCCTGTCCCAGTCCACTAGTTTCAAAGACAGGCCCCCTTTGTACTTTGCCTCCAGGCCACACATACATTTCCACATAAATCATGCCATCTAACCCATAACACATTAATTACTACTGCTAGACCACTTCTATAGTTATAAATATACTAAAACTTGCTCAAGTAAATTATTCCGTTTCCAACAGTCCCTCATCTGGAACAAATTATCATGTTCCACGCCACCTAGAAAACATATTGACTTTAACAGGGAAGAGAGAGAATACATGTTTAATAATTTCACACCACCCTTGATGAGAATGAGATTGAGGCAAGGACAACAAAGCCCCTACTATCAATGTCCAAAATATGGTTAGCCCAAGCTACAATCTAGTGGGTTTTCTGATAACCTCTCTCTCAAAATACAAAGATAAGCTTTCCCTGGGAGGAACCCTCCCTAGATTTATTTCATTAATTTCAGAAATGACCTGCTGGATGAGCAGTGCCCCCTCCCCTCACTTTGTGCTCTCCTCACAATTTAAGGGCAGCACTCTGTCTCTCCTTCTCGCCTTTCCGAATCATAATTAGAACTATTGATAAATTATCCAACCCAAATTTAGAATGACAGTCCTTAGTACTTCACATTGAGTCTATCACTCAAATTTAAGACATTCAACTTAGCACACACTGACACTGCCAGAATGTACATTTACATACGGGAAATACATATGTAGTATGTACTACAAAACATCGACATAAATTATATTCATCTTATATTTCTAGCATAAACTCTTCTCATCACGGCCCTCGTTTATCCCCGTCTTACACTTTTGCGAGTGGCATGTTTATGACAGATCGGTATCTCAATGGCAGTTTTGCGAGTAGCATGTTTATGACAGATCGGTATCTCAATGACACGTCCACTCCAGCTCCCCCTCTCCGGTGACCGACATCTGTCTACTAACCACCGGTCATGGCAACCTATCCTTATACAAACCTGGCAACCTTCATTATGCATAAATGCGCCTCATTAGGTACACCTGTACTTCATCACCTCACTGATTACTTCCCCTTTATATAGCAATCCGTTGTTATCACCCACCAGTCAATATTGTTTATGTGGCTGACCACCCCCCTCCCTCCTGACACTCATTCTTCTGGTGTTTCTTTATTTTCTTCTTCAGATAGCTTTTCTTCCTCCCAATGGCACACATGTAACTCATGCATGTCAAAGTGGAGAGCCCTTGATAATGTCCTGATTTCAACATCTGGGGAATAATCCGATTTTCCCAAGCAAACTAATCTCTCATACCGTACCACATCCGGCCATTATGAGTACTTCGTCAATTTCCAAACGCCTGAAGGTACCATGTTCATCTGTACAAACAATAGTACACAAGTATAAAGACCATGGGACCACGCAGCCGTCATACTGCTCAGGAAGGAGATGTGTTCTGTCGCCTACAGATGAATGTACTTTGGTGCGAAAAGTGCGAATCAATCCCAGAACAACAGCAAAGGACATTGTGAAGATGCTGGAGGAAACAGGTACAAAAGTAGCTATCTGCACAGTAAAACGAGTTCTATATCGACATAACCTGAAAGGCTGCTTAGCAAGGAAGAAGCCACTGCTCCAAAACCACTGTACTTTTTGTTAAAATGTCCTCTGGTCTGATGAAACAAAAATATAACTGTTTGGCCATAATGACCATCGTTATGTTTGGAGGAAAAAGGTGGAGGCTTGCAACCCGAAGAACACCATCCCAACCGTGAAGCACGGGGGTGGCAGCATCATGTTGTGGGAGAGCTTTGCTGCAGGAGGGACTGGTGCACTTCACAAAATAGATGGCATCATGAGGTAGGAAGATTACGTTGATATATTGAAGCAACATTTCAAGACATCAGTCAGGAAGTTAAAGCTTGCTCGCAAATGGGTCTTCCAAATGGACAATGACCTCAAACATACTTCCAAAGTTGTGGCATAATGACTTAAGGACAACAAAGTCAAGATATTGGAGTGGCCATCACAAAACCCTAACCTCATTCCTATAGAAAATGTGTGGGCAGAACTGAAAAAGCGTGTGCGAGCCAGGAGGCCTACAAACCTGACTCAGTTACACCAGCTCTGTCAAGAGGAATGGGCCACAATTCACCCAACTTATTTTGGGAAGCTTGTGGAAGGTTACCCAAAATTTTTGACCCAAGTTAAACAATGTAAAGGCAATGCTACCAAATGCTAATTGAGTGTATGTAAACTTTTGACCCACTGGGAATGTGATGAAAGAAATAAAAGCTGAAATAAATCATTCTCTCTACTATTTTTCAGAGATTTCACATTCTTAAAATAAAGTGGTGTTCCTAACTGACCTAAGACAGGGAATTTTTACTAGGATTAAATGTCAGGAAAAACCGAGTTTAAATGTATTTGGCTAAGGTGTATGTAAACTTCTGACTTCAACTTTATATGCATACTGTATGCGCCTACAGTAGAAACGACAACATACTGTAATATACAGAAAATAAGGAACTTACTTTGACAGGAACGCACACATGTCCAAAGTTATTATGTGTAAGGAAAACAACAAGGAAGGCAAACCGAGCGCCAGCAAGAAAACATTCAAATTCTTGCAAGACTGCGCAAATATATGCATCCTTGATCTGCGGTGGGTTCTCCTGGAAGAGAGAAGTTTATCCGACTCAGTAAAGCCTCAAACATAAATTGTCCGCAAAGCTGAAATGGACTACTTCTATTTGAATAATGAGGATGCATTCTGACATCACGTGAATGAAACATCTCACGCTGGGGAGACCATTGGAGATATTTTGAACTATTTATATTGATATTTTGAACTATTTTGAACTAGTGGTGTTAATAACGTGTCTGATTTATTATGGCGGGTCTTTTTATTTGGTTTTAGTGGGTTCTTCATGTGTTAGAAAGGATGCATCTTAACCTTAACACATGAAGAACCCACTAACACCAAATAAAAAGACCCGCCATAATAAATCAGACACGTTATTGACACCACTAACAAATATTTATAACAGGTAGGTTGTGTGTGTGTGTGTGTGTGTGTGTGTGTGTGTGTGTGTGTGTGTGTGTGTGTGTGTGTGTGTGTGTGTGTGTGTGTGTGTGTGTGTGTGTGTGTGTGGTAAAACGTAGGGCAAAAACAAACAAATGACCAGGCCTCACTTAATTGGGAGCTCCCTTTACGGTTGGGTCTGGGTACCTTTATACTGCAGAATTTCACTAACTGCTCTCCCAAGGCAACGGCCTCTGGAAACATTTTCAAAGCAAGAGATAGGGACAACCCATCCTCTCCTAAAAGAGAAAATAACAATTTCATTAGTTTTCACTATGCTAAATCTTAATCGGCAAGAAAAAGGTTTTAATTACAGACAAAACAAACATAATAACTTCTGTTCACAGGGAGACCACTGCCCCCCCCCCCCCACTCATTAATGTCTACTATTTTAAGATTAAGATAAAAAATAAATTGAGACAGATCTCCTTTTTGGCCCATTGTAATCGAAGCAGTGTTATTCAAAACCATTTCTGTCACCTATGCTACCCTCCTACACGGCGGCATTCCTCTCTTTCCCCATGATTTTGTGTAACCACCACACTACAATGTCTTTACTCATGAACAACATTTTCAACGGTAATTTTATGTTTGGTAACCCCAACGCTGGCTCTTGACAGAATTGCTTTTGTAAACTCTACAATTGTTTCTTTAACTCTACAAACAATTAGTCACAGTATTAACTTCTCTAATTTCCCTTTCGTCAATTCTATAAAGCTATTTCAGAATAAAATGGAATAAAGTGTCTCCCGAGATTAAAAACCAAAAGGTTTTTTGAGCTTGCAAGGAGTGTTTGGCTGTGCCAATTTTAACTTGCTACCTTTCAGAATCCAATCCCCTGGCATATAACAAAGATTGTCCAAACACAAAACTGGTACTACCCCAGCTACCATAAAGAATGATCCCGGTATTGTTACTGGATCCATTGTAACAGCATGGGTAGTAATTGTATTGGTTTAGATTCTGTCCCTGTTACTCCACTGAATGTAATTATATTCCATCATAAATCTTAACAATTTGGCGACCACACAGAGGCCAAATACCCATGTGTTACTCTCAACTAGCTGTCACAAATAGTTCAATTTGTTTCTGCGAGGTTGCGGGGTCACATGTCTCACAAGCAGATGACCAGGTGGGAGTACGATACTTTCAGACTAATTGTGCCAACATTGCTTTTGACAATAGGAAACGGACAACATGATCATCATAATCACCAGCGTGGAATAAAACATTTGGCCCTGTTTACTCAGGAAATTGATCAATTATCCGGATCAGGCACTTCTTTTATTATGCTATGGAGTCGTGTTATCATTTGGCCACCTGGCAGTATGGGGATCCCTCCCTCTTGGAGTATCTTCCAGAGATAATAAGTCCTTGCAACTGCATGAGTACGAACCAGGCACACCTCTCTATGGTTGCCTGGGTCCCTGGAATCTATGATCCAGTCTGAGACTACTATGTCTGGACTGGTGATGCATCCCTATAGGAGAGGGATATAGCGGATAAATTACCTGTTTAGCCTGGGATACATGATATCCCGGGGCGAACGGTGGGGAAGTGGCAAAAGCATATACCTGCCCACATGTGTTCGGATACTGCTGGAGGGTAGCCATAAGATGTTGGACTTGATTTTGGTTATTTTCCAGAACCCTCGCAAGGTCCTGGTTCTGTTCATCCAATTTATGAGCCCTCCTTCTGCTATTCCTACATTTTTATTAGTTGCCTCATACTTGCCAGTCACCTGGACAATATGATCCTGCATATCTTTAATTTGAGCTTCATCAGTTATTTTCTGTTGATAAAACGCAGACATCAAAACACTTGTATATTGAGCTTGCAATTTCTCATTGATGTCATTATGCCATACCACAAAAGCATCTCTGAGTTCTTTATTTGATTGGAATTTTCCATCAGCAGGGAAATACAGACCAATTTTATCCAATTTGCTAAATTTTCTCCATACTCGAGCCGAATCGGTAGATTGCTTGTGCACTTCATTTAGCGCATCCATGGCTTTGCCAAAGTTTTCCTTTTCTATTAAGCCTTTTACAAGAGTATCAGAAACCACGGACGCCATTTCAATGGTGGTTATTTCTGCGCTTCTAGTGTGTTCAGTTTAACCTTTCTAGCGTAGGCGGAACCCCTCGACAACATTCCGCTGAAAAGGCAGCGCACGAAATTCAGAAATATTTTTTTGAAATATGTAACTTTCACACATTAACAAGTCCAATAGAGCAATTGAAAGATAAACATCTTGTTAATCTACCTATCGTGTCCAATTTCAAAAATGCTTTACAGCTAAAGCACAACATATTATGTTAGTTCAGAGCCAAGTCGAAAAAACACACAGCCATTTTCCAGCCAAAGATAGGAGTCACAAAAAGCAGAAATATAGATAAAATTCATCACTAACCTTTGATGATCTTCATCAGATGACACTCATAGGACATCATGTTACACAATACATGTATGTTTTGTTCGATAATGTGAATATTTATTTCCAAAAATCTCAGTTTACATTGGCGCGTTACGTGCAGTAATGCTTTGATTCCAAAACATCTGGTGATTTTGCAGAAATACTCATAATAAACATTGATAAAAGACACAAGTGTTATTCACAGAATTAAAGATAGACTTCTCCTTAATAACCTTTTCGGGATAGGGGGCAGGATTTTCACTTTTGGATGAAGAGCGTGCCCAGAGTGAACTGCCTCCTACTCTGTCCCAGATGCTAATATATGCATATTATTAGTAGTATTGGATAGAAAACACTCTGAAGTTTCTAACTGTTTGAATGATGTCTGTGAGTATAACACAACTCATATGGCAGGCGAAATCCTGAGTAAAATCCACCAGGAAGTGGGACATCTGAGGTTTGTAGTTTTTCAAAGCTTGGCCTACCGAATACACATTGAGATATGGATGAGGCTGCACTTCCTAGGGCTTCCACTAGATGTCAACCGTCTTTAGAAACTGGTTTGAGGATTCTAGTATAAAAGAGGGGCTCATGAGACTTCTTTGAGTCAGTGGTCTGGCAGAGAGCCTTGGTCTCATGACGCGCGCTCCCGACATAGTTACTTCTCGTTGCAGTGCTTTTCTGAAGACAAAGGAATTCTCCGGTTGGAACATTATTGATGTTTTATGTTAAAAACATCCTAAAGATTGATTCCATACATCGTTTGACATGTTTGTAAAGGACTGTAACAGAACTTTTCAAGTTTTTGTCTGGACGAAATGCTCGCGCCTCATGAACACGCTAACAACAAGTGGCTATTTGGACATAAATGATGGAACTTTATGGAACAAATCAGTCATTTATTGTCGAACTGGGATTCCTGGGAGTGCCTTCTGATGAAGATCATCAAAGGTAAGTGAATATTTATGGTGTTGTTTCTAACTTTGTTGATTCCAAAAATGGCGGATATTCCTCTGATTGTTTTGGGATCTGAGCGCCATTCTCAGATTATGCTTTTTCCGTAAAGTTTTTTGGAAATGTGACACAGCGGTTGCATTAATGCCACGGTTCTTCTACAGGCGCCAGTCTATCACCATACACATTTCCACCTACTGACTGTCTCATCCTTGACAAACACTACTACCAGAAATTGCCTATACACCATTCCAGGTTTTTAATATATCAGGTATTACCAAAAGGCTACTTTTATTCAACGAAACACACTAGTATATGGATGTGCCAACTTCTCCATATACCATATAGACTACAGACACTTAAACAGACTCCAATCCCTAATCTAACCTATTAGGGGGGCTAAAACCTCTTGAACATGCCTTGAACATGCTGTGCCCGCAGTGCTCCAGTTTAAACTATTAGGCTAAACCCTCCTAGGCACGCAGTGCCCGCAGTGCAAGTATAATAACCTTCTGCTAAACCTAGGGGCCCCAACCCCTAGGTCCACCGATAGAATATACAGTGGGCCTACTGAATAAGCAGGCTTTCCAGATACGTATCCTTTAATTTGTATTCAGTCTCGACTCTCGTCTCCCCAAGATGTCATAATGAGTAGTAACAGGTGTAGAAACATTTCCTACCTTTTATGTGCCGGCTCCTGTCACACGGATTAGGACTCTCCAGTTCAACTATAAATCGTGGTGAATCCTGCCGACAATGCCGGCTGTTAGGTTCTGAACAAATGGAGAAAATGTATGATTACACAAACAAATATATTTAGAACCTTCTAGTAGGTGGGGTCAACTCCTTATACATCTAGACAGCCAATACATTTCTGTTACTAGGCAGGAACTTAATTGGTTCCTCAAACTGGTTTAGTCATAGCCTAATACTTGAACCTTCGTGGGTGTGGAAAAGTGTGAGATAGGACTGTATTAGGAGAGTCATCATGGTAGGCCTCTCTGCCCCCCCCCCCCCCCCCCCCCCCCCCCAGAGTTTTCTTCTCACCTCATCTGTTGACTTGACCTCGAGATGCATTCCTCGCTCCTCCCAAGTTCTGCAGCTGGCCTAACTCTTGACCTTTGCCTCCCTTCTTAGAATATTAACTTTCTGCACTTAGTAACTTTTCATATACCCAGTCACTGTCAACCATTCATTGACCCCATCATAAACATTCCTTAAATAAGTAATCATTAAGTACTAGGATGGTAACATGAATAAGTAGGTTTTAAGCTAGATTCCGACATCACTGATATCATATGAAGAACATGTTATTACGAACATCAACACCCCCCCCCCTCCCCTCCCTCTCTTTCTGACACGCACATTAATCTGCACACACACAAACAGTTTGTTTTGTCCTGGAATGCTCCTTTGTCCCCCACTGAGTGTTGGATCAGGGAGGGGTTCCAGCAGACAGTGTGTGTCCAATGGATCCCTGTTCAGGAGTCAATTAAGGGAGGTCTGTGCAAATGAACAGAACAAGCCTGTAATCAGTTCCAATTTACCTCTAAATCCTGCCTCCTGACTCATCCATTAAACCACGCTGGGAAATTGACTTCTCTGGCCTTTAATGGAATGAATCTTAAGCAGTTTGAGTTTGAAGCAGTGGAGAAACATGCAAGAGTGAGTGTGTATATAAAGGAAATGGAGACCCTGGCAGACAGTGGAGTAGAGAGATGCTCCAGAAGATGCTGTGTTCAGATTATACCTCATTCGGCATGCCATATCACTGTTGCCATTATGATCGGAATGTGGGCGCATTACAAGCATTTTAATTAATTACATTGCCACAAACACAGCCTCGCTCTCCACACGCCACCACCTCCGACTTAATCCAGGAAATGCATGCTGACAATCCTCTCAAGTCTGTCCTCCTTCCTTTAGGCTAATATTCCTCTGAGTTTGTACAAATTGATATGCAGATTTGGAGTCAGGTGAGGTCCAAACACATATCCAGAAGTATGAATGTACGAATCCTTCTCAAATGATTGACTTCACACCAACAACAAAATGATTGGTAACACTTTAGATATGTAAATAGTTAACATACACATGCTCCACAAAACAGCTCCCGATGCTCCCGATACTTTTTATTTCACCTTCATTTAACCAGGTAGGCCAGTTGAGAACAAGGTCTCATTTACAACTGTGACCTGGCCAAGATAAAGCAAAGCAGTGCGACAAAAACAACAACACAGAGTTACACATGGGATAAAAAAAAAACATACAGTCAATAACACAATAGAAAAATCTGTATACAGTGTGTGCAAATGAAGTAAGGAGGTAAGGAGATAAATAGACCATAGTGGCGAAGTAATTACAAATCAGCAATTAACACAGGAGTGTTAGATGTGCAGATGAGGATGTGCAAGTAGAGATACTGGTGTGCAAAAGAGCAGAAAAACAAATATGGGATGAGGTAGGTAGTTGGTTGGATGGGCTATTTACAGATGGGCTGTGTACAGCTGCTGCGATTGGTAAGCTGCTCTGACAGCTGATGCTTAAAGTTAGTGAGGGAGACATAAATCTCCAACTTCAATGATTTTTGCAATTCGTTCCAGTCATTGGCAGCAGAAAACTGGAAGGAAAGGCAGCCAAAGGTGCCTAGGTGTAGGTGTTGGCTTTGGGGATGACCAGTGAAATACACCTGCTGGAGTGCGTGCTACGGGTGGGTGTTGCTATGGTGACCAGTGAGCTGAGATAAGGCGGAGCTTCACCTAGCATAGTCTTATAGATTAGCTGGAGCCTGTGGGTTTGGCGACGAATATGTAGCGAGGACCAGCCAACGAGAGCATACAGGTCGCAGTGGTGGGTAGTATATGGGGCTTTGGTGGCAAAACAGATGGCACTGTGATAGACTGCATCCAGTTTGCTGAGTAGAGTGTTGGAGGTTATTTTGTAAATGACATCGCCGAAGTCGAGGATCGGTAGGATAGTCAGTTTTACGAGGGTATGTTTGGCAGCCTGAGTTGAAGGAGGCTTAGTTGCGAAATAGGAAGCCAATTCTAGATTTAATTTTGGATTGGAGATGCTTAATATGATTCTGGAAGGAGAGTTTACAGTCTAGTCAGATGCCTAGGTATTTATAGTTGTCCACATATTCTAAGTCAAAACCATCCAGAGTAGTGATGCTAGTCGGGTGGGCAGGTGCGGGCAGCAATCGGTTTGAAGAGCATGCGTTTTGTTTTACTAGCATTTAAAAGCGGTTGGAGGCCATGGAAGGAGTGTTGTATGGCATTGATGCTCGTTTGGAGGTTTGTTAACACCGTGTCGGTGTTGGGGTTGTCTGTGTAGAGGTGGATCAAAGAATCACCCGCGACATCATTGAAATATACAGAGAAAAGAGTCGGCCCGAGAATTGAACCCTGTGGCACCCCGATAGAGACTGCCAGAGGTCCGGACAACAGGCGCTCCGATTTGACACACTGAACTCTATCTGAGAAGTAGTTAGTGAACCAGGCGAGGCAGTAATTAGAGAAACCAAGGCTGTTGAGTCTGCCGATAAGAATATGGTGATTGACCGAGTCGAAAGCCTTGGCCAGGTCGATGAAGACGGCTGCACAGTACTGTCTTTTATCGGTGGCGGTTATGATATCGTTTAGGACCTTGAGCGTGGCTGAGCTGTACCCATGACCAGCTCGGAAACCGGATTGCATAGCGGAGAAGGTACGATAGGATTCGAAATGGTCAGTGATCCGTTTGTTCACTTGGCTTTCAAAAACTTTAGGAAGGCAGGGCAGGATGGATATAGGTCTGTAACAGTTTGGGTCTAGAGTGTCTCCCCCTTTGAAGAGGGGGATGACCGTGGCCGCTTTTCAATTTTTAGGAATCAAGACGATACGAAAGAGAGGTTGAACAGACTAGTAATAGGGGTTGCAACAATGGCGGCGGAGAATTTTAGGAAGAGAGGGTCCAGATTGTCTAGCCCAGCTGATTTGTAGGGATTCAGATTTTGGCCGGTGTCACGTGATGACGCTGGAGAATTGAAGCAGGTACGGGGAGTTAAACATTGAATAAATTATGGATATGGCACGAGACAGGAACAGCGTCAGCAAACTAATACTAAAGACAAAAAACAATCAATGCCACAGCAAGGAACAGAGTAAGGTAACTGACAAAATATAGGGGAGGAAATAAACAGATGATGAGTGAGTCCAGGTGAGTCCAATATCGCTGATGCGCGTGACAAGAGAAGGCAGGTGTGTGTAATAGATGATAGGAGTGAGTGATGCTGGGCTGCCTGGCGCCCTCAAGCGCCAGGGGGGGAAGAGCGGGAGCAGACGTAAACAGTATCCCCCTCTTCTAGGGGTGCCACCTAGCATCCCACCTGGGTGAACCGGCCGAGATATGGCCACTGGGCAAACCGTTTGGGGAGTGTGAGCCCAACGAACCGGCAGGAGCGTGAGAGCCTGGCATGGAAGCCCGACGATCCGGCTGAGGCAAGACGCCTGTCGATCCCGTTGCAGAAAGGTAGACCAAAGATCCGGTGGAGTGTGACGGGAAGCCGCCGAGCCAACCGAGGCAAGGAAGTCTCTCAAACCAGCCAGAGCGTGAAAGCCCGACGGGCTGGCTTAGGCACCCCCAGTACTATCAGTGCCGGAATTCACCCCAACGTCACCAACAAAACAAACAAAAAAACTCCATGAAGCAGGTACGGGGAGTACAACATTGAATAAATAACGGACATTGCACGAGACAGGAACAGCGTCAGCAAACTAATACTAAAGACAAAAAACAATCAATGCAGTATCGGGGAACAGAGCAAGGGAACTGAGAAATATAAGGGAGAGTCCAGGTGTATCCAATATCGTTGATGCGTGTGACGAGGGAAGGCAGGTGTGCATAATAGATGATAGGAGTGAGTGATGCAGGGCAGCCTGGCGCCCTCAAGCGCCAGGGGGGGGGGGGGAGAGCGGGAGCAGAGGTGACAGCCGGGGTTGGGGTAGCCAGGTGGAAAGCATGGCCAGCCGTAGAGAAATGCTTATTGAAATTCTCGATAATAGTGGATTTATTGGTGATGACATTGATTTCTAGCCTCAGTGCAGTGGTCAGCTGGAAGGATGTGCTCTTATTCTCCATGGACTTTACAGTGTCCCAAAACTTTTTGGAATTAATGCTTGCAGGATGCAAATTTCTGTTTGATAAAGCCAGCCTTTGCTTTCCTAACTGACTGTGTATATTGGTTCCTGACTTCCCTGAAAAGTTGCATATCGCGAGGACTATTCAATGCTAGTGCAGTTATTCATCATGCGTTACTGTGTTCTGAATATATAATGCAGTTATTTGTGACAAGCTGCATTTCTGTCTCTGCAGAATGGATCACCATCTTGACAAAGTACAGTGTTTTTTTCATGCACTTCATAGTCCTCCTCCCCATAGGCTCCTGAGCAATGTAGCCAACTGATAATTTGCATCCCCAATTTTTACCATCTGGTGTGACCACCATTTGCCTCATGCAGTTCGACATCTCCTTCACATAGAGTTGATCAGGCTGTTGATTGTGGGCTGTGGAATGTTGCCCCACTCCTCTTGACTGACTGTGCGAAGTTGCTAGAAATGGAACATGTTGTCGTACACGTCGATCCAGAGCATCCCAAACATGCTCAATGGGTAACATTTCTGGTGAGTATGCTAGTAATGGATGAACTGGACACGTTCAGCTTCCAGGAATGGTGTACAGATCCTTGGGACATGGGGCTGTACATTATCATGCTGTATTATGAGGTGATGGCGGCGGATGAATGGCACAACTATGGGCCTCAGTATCACGGTATATATGTGCATTCAAATGGCCATTGATGAAATGCAATTGTACTCGTTGTCTGTAGCGTATGCCTGCCCATACCATAACCCCACCGCCACCATGGGGCACTCTGTTCACAATATTGACATCAGAAAATTGCTCTGCCTCCGATGCCACACACATGGCCTGTGGTTGTGGATATTTTGTCCCATTCTGGAGTGAGCAGGCCTATGAAGCTTAAACGTGATCATTTGAAACAGGTCTTAAATGCTAGATTTAGAGTTATTTGGCAACTTTAGTTATGAATGATACAACCAACCCTTAGAATGTCTTAGAAATGAATTGTTTTAAATGGGTATAGGCTATAGGCTTTGATGATTTGAGAATGTCGCAAAAAAAGCTTGCGCTCTGTTCCTTGACTCATCAATTGATCTTATTTTCACCCATCAGACTATTATCAATTTAATATTGTCTTTACCAAAATGCAAATTAATTTTGATTTAAAATGGCCCATTATCAAATGGATGCTGCTTGCCATGGGCTCTTCAACCCTGTTCCTGCAGCTAGTGCTTAATTTGGTTAACCAAGTGAAATTTGTTCGGGAACAATGATAGTATCATGTTTTCTCAAATAAACATATTTCATTAAATTGTTTTACAGCCCCTATCTCTGCGGGCTTGACAAAGGAATAAAGAAGAGAGAGGAGGAGATGGAAACGCATGGGGCTTGAGATATTCTGTAGCTGAAGGTAATGCGTCTATTCACTATGAAAATATAAAGAATGCCCTCCTAGGTTATTCAAAATCAAATACAAATTTACTAAAATTGTAAGCTAAGTCTGTAAGTCACCCTGCACAAATCAATGAACCAATAGCATCACCTAGGGCTATGGGTTCTCTCCCAGACTCATAGATAGGACCGCCCGAGTGGCGCAGTGGTCCAAGGCACTGCATCGCAGTGCTAGAAGCGTCACCACAGACCTGGGATCAATCCCGGGATGTATTAGAACTGGCCGTGATCGGGTGTCCCATAGGGCGGCGCACTATTGGCCCAGCATCGTCCTGGTTAGGGGAGTGTTTGGCTGGTGTAGGCTGTCATTGCAAATAAGAATTTGTTCTTAAGTGACTTGCCTAGCTAAGTAAAAGTTTAAGTTTTAAAAAATAAATAGAAAGTTTGTAGCATAGCATAAGGTAACCAGTCCATCCAGTATATTTAATAATACAGTCCACATTCAAAATGTTTAATCATTATATTAATTTTAAAAAATAAATAATTTGACTCTGCCCTCATGTACAGTTGAAGTCAGAAGTTTACATACACCTTAGCCAAATACATTTAAACTCAGTTTTTCACAATTTTTTTTCACAATTCCTGACATTTAATCCTAGTAAAAATGTCCTGTCTTGGGTCTGTTAGGATCACCACCTTATTTTAAGAATGTGAAATGTCAGAATAATAGTAGAGAGAATGATTTATTTCAGCTTTTATTTCTTTCATCACATTCCCAGTGGGTCAGAAGTTTACAAACACTCAATTAGTATTTGGTAGCATTGCCTTTAAATTGTTTAACTTGGGACAAGTGTTTTAGGTTGCCCTTCCACAAGCTTCAATAAGTTGGGTGAATTTTTGCCAATTCCTCCTGACAGAGCTGGTGTAACTGAGTCAGGTTTGTAGGCCTCCTTGACCGCAAAAACTTTTTCAGTTCTGCCCACAAATTGTCTATGGGATTGAGGTCAGGGTTTTGTGATGGCCACTCCAATACCTTGACTTTCTTGTCCTTAAGCCATTTTGCCACAACTTTGGAAGTATGCTGGGGATCATTTGGAAGACCATTTGCGAGCAAGTTTCAACTTCAACTTCCAACTTCAACTTCAATATATCCACATAATTTTCCTGCCTCATGATGCCGTCTATTTTGTGTAGTGCACCAGTCCCTCCTGCAGCAAAGCACCCCTACAACATGATGCTGCCACCCCCGTGCTTCACGGTTGGGATAGTGTTCTTCGGCTTGCAAGCCTCCCCCTTTTTCCTCCAAATATAACGATGGCCATTGTGGCCAAACAGTTCTATTTTTGGTTCATCAGACCAGAGGACATTTCTACAAGAAGTATGATCTTTGTCCCCATGTGCAATTGCAAACCGTAGTCTGGATTTTTTTATGCCAGTTTTGGAGCAGTGGCTTCTTCCTTGCTGAGCGGCCTTTCAGGTTATGTCGATATAGGACTAATTTTACTGTGGTATAAATAATTTATATAGATATAGATACTTTTGTACCTGTTTCCTCCAGTATCTTCACAAGGTCCTTTGCTGTTGTTCTAGGATTGATTTGCACTTTTCGCACCAAAGTGCGTTCATCTGTAGGAGACAGAATGCGTCTCCTCCCTGAGCGGTATGACGGCTGCATGCTCCCATGGTGTTTATACTTGCGTACTATTGTTTGTACAGATGAATGTGGTACCTTCAGGCATTTGGAAATTGCTCTCAAGGATGAACCAGACTTGTGGAGGTCTACAATTTTTCTTCTGAGGTCTTGGCTGATTTCCTTTGATTTTCCCATGATGTCAAGCAAAGAGACACTGGGTTTGAAGGTAGGCCTTGAAATACATTCACAGGTACACCTCCAATTTACTCAAATTGTGTCAATTAGCCTATCAGAAGCCATTATATAATTTTCTGGAATTTTCCAAGCTGTTTAAAGGCACAGTCAACTTAGTGTTTGTAAACTTCTGATCCACTGGAACAGTGAATTATAAGTGAAATAATCTGTCTGTAAAAATTGTTGGAAAAATACTTGTCATGCACAAAGTAGATGTCCTAACCAACTTGCCAAAACTACAGTTTGTTAACAAGAAATTTGTCGTTGAAACACAAGTTTTAATGACTCCAACTTAAGTGTGTCTGACTTCAACTGTATATATGTGTATGTATAAGCATATGAGTGTTTTGAATAAATCATCACCTTAGAAAAGCACTGTCCATTTCGTGGTGTTAGGTTTTAAAATGAGATTACCGTGGAATTTTACTGCGTCATGACTCCTGACTGTCAGTGTGGCAGTAATACGGTCACTAGTCCTGGATTTGCATTTACCATGTTATGTCTAATCTGAGACCAGGCTGCATTTACGTCTGTCTTTGTGGTTATGTGACATTTTTCATTTCTTCTCCAATATTACTATTGATGGGAAAGCAGCTTGGTAAGTCTTGGGTCTATTGAGGGTAATCATGTTTGGTTGCTGTATCCACATCCCATAGGAACTATACATCTCTTATTCTGCGGTACGTTCTGTAACCCAATAACACACTCCAGCCTCCTAACAGACAAATAGCTCTGTGCTACGCATACCCTGAACAGAGAGAGCTACAGCCATTCTAATGGCCACATCTCATTGCATTATATCTCACACAGTAAATATAGCATCAAACTGTTTCAATTTAGGACATGAAGCAAGCAGCAAATGTATTCAAATAGTGGTAGCTTCAGTAAGATTCTGAAGATAAAACCAGGACAAAGTCCTAGATTTATATTCACCTTGTACAGGATATTCGAGCAGGGCCTAGCCTTTTGAATTCTACACATTTCCCCATGGGGTGGAGAGACAGCCAAAAGTGTGTTCAATTTCCAATATGTTATCACTATGCTTTCAACCATCTAAAAGCACAAGAAAATTCCAATGCAAAAACCATTTTTTTAGCAAAAACTAATTGTGTTATCACTGCACTTTCAACTATTTACAAGAGCACAACAAAGTTGAAATGGGAATACAATGTCAGATATGTTGTATCTATACAACAACTTAATGTTCTCACTGTGCTTCATCTAATAGCACAAGCAAATTACCTGGATTGCAGTTGAGATTACATTAACCTTTTACTGCAGTGGGCCAAATCAGGGTCACCGAGAGTGATTCTTGGTCTTAAACAAATAGATTTTGAAACAAATGTATACATACACCTCACACGCACAGTTACAGGCTTAAAGAAAAGGCGACACCTGTAACATGTCAGCTATAGAGTTGAAATGTATTCATTATTAATTATGAAAAATATGAATAACATTCCACCCATGAAGCCAAAGAGGGCGCTTTTGGTCACTGACTGCAGGAAAGGGCTACAAGAACATAATGCAGGTGACCTTACTGAAGACATGAAGACATACACTTGCACAACCTTCAGTCTCTTGACCATCCATCTACTCATGATTATTAATGATGTTGTTATTTTTAATTAGTTTGTTTTCTGTTGTTGTGTTGCTGTACAACACTTAGAAATGAATTTATGTTATGAATATCGCTATAATTAAAAAAAAAAAGATTGTTAAATAATAAATTATTGTTATTATTTGTTTTATCTGAGTTACAGGCTCAATCCTATCCTTTACCTTTTATTTTTGGTTTAGTTGGAGATGTGAATCCAACATATAATTTGTTAACTTATCGACAAGATAATAGGCTATTTACTGTATTGCAATAGTGATATTGATTATTTTTTTTGTCAACGCAACCAAATATCAACATTTGTATATTTTGTACCACCAACTTATTTTGGCTTTAATTCTAGTCTGACTACAAATTAATAATTGATAACCCCCCAAAAATTAAAATAAAAGTTAAATAATAGGATTTAAGCCCTTAGTCTCAGTGAAGGAAAATCTTAACGCTAAAGCAATGACAATGACATTCTGGACGATTCTGTCCTTCCAACTTTGTGGCAACAGTTTGGGGAAGACCTTTTCCTGTTTTATCATGACAATGCCCTGTGCACAAAGCGAGGTGCATACAGAAACGGTTTGTCAAGATCGGTGTGAAAGAACTTGACTGGCCTGCAAAGAGCCCTGACCTCAACCCCATCGACCACCTTCAGGGGGGATTGGAACGCCGACTGCGAGCCAGGCCTAATCGCCCAACATCAGTGTCCGACCTCACTAATGCTCTTTTGGCTGAATGGAAGTAAGTCCCCGCAGCAATGTTCCAACATCTAGTGGAAAAATGTCCCAGAAGAGTGGAGGCTGTTATAGCAGCAAAGGAGAACCAACTCCATATTAATGCCAAAGATTTTGGAATGAGATGTTCGATGACCAGGTGTCAACATACTTTTGGTCATGTTGTGTAGCTGCACATGAAACACATGAAACAATTTGTTGTAAATTGCATTAATCATCGTTAAATCTTTCTCTTCAGACCTGGCAGGATTTGAATGAATGAGCTTTCAAGACAAGGGCACCTACACACTTGAAGCCATGTCATATGTTAGTGTTTAGTCGTTGTTTTTCTCTCGAGCAGTTGACAGCTACTGTTTTACATAGTAGCTTAGAGGCAACCTGAAACGCTTTACGGTCTTATGTCTTTCAGTACATTATCTTCAACCTTGGCATATATGCCTGTTCCATGAGTGTTTTCACTCCCCTTATTTGCCATATCATCAGTCTTGCTTGTTTTCTTCATCTCCACTGAGTGTCTAGCAGTGGCGGCCGGTGCCGTTTAAGATGAGAGAGAACAATCTTTTTTTAATGAGTTTGGCCTTATTTCTATTAAAGCATATTGGATGACTGTCATTCATATTCCATTCACCCAGTTCAATGTAACATCGATAGGCTTAGGCTACTTCGTGATACTCAAATTTTCCCTATACCCCATCCCATCATGAGGTTGCTACAACCTAGCTTATGAATGAAAGTTTACAACATAGGTTCACACAGGTTGAGAGAAAGATTTGAGGTGACAGACAGTGACACATTCAATATCGCCTTGCGCTCTCTTGCCTGCATGTACAGTAGCTGATCTAGGGTGTAATCATTAGTCCAACAGTTTAAAAGTAGAGTTTGAGAAAAAGTTTGAGAAAAATGCAGGTATGTTTAAAACTTCTTATGGAGGTGGTCCCTGCACAGGGATAGCTCAGCGGAAATTTCAGAGCGCCACCTATAGTACTTGAGTAAAGTACTCGATAAAGCTCAAACTTTCATAAAAATACACATGCAAGGTACTGAATTAAAGCTACACTCGTTGTGAATCTAGCCACCAAGTCAGATTTGTGAAATGCTTTTCGGCGAAAGCATGAGAAGCTATTATCTGATAGCATGCACCCCCCAAAATACCAGCACGACAAGTAAACAACAGATTTTGCGGTAGCCGGCGCTACCCAAAACGCAGAAATAAAATATAATACATTCATTACCTTGGACGAGCTTCTTTGTTGGCATTCCTATATGTCCCATAAACATCACAATTGGGTCTTTTTCCCGATTAAATCCGTCATTGTATACCCAAAATGTCATTTGCTGAAGACCAGTCTGATGCTGAGAAAAGTCAATTTACAAGACGCAACGTCACTTTTTAAAATTACAAAAGTCGCCTATAAACTTTTACAAATCACTTCAAACGACTTTTCTAAACCAACTTTAGGTATTAATAAACGTTAATGATGTATCAAATTGATCACGGGGCGATCTGTATTCGATAGCAGCAAGTCTGGAAATCATCGTCCATTTTTTCAGTTTCACAACATACTGTGATGCGCCGCAAGAAAGGAGGGGTCTATTCGTGTTGTAACCAAGGATAAATGATTCTGATATTGATAAAAATGGCGACACCGTGTGGAAGCTGTAGGCGTTTACAGGGGGTTCGCATATATTTTCTCTCGTCTTAAACAATTCATTGAATATTCACAATATTCACGAATATTTTTTTTGTGTTTTTGGTAAACAGTTTTACCAGGGATTTTTACTCCTAAACACGTTCTGTTATAGCCACAGACCCGATTTAACCAGTTTTAGAAACTTCAGAGTGTTTTCTATCCACACATACTTATCATATGCATATACTATATTCCTGGCATGAGTAGCAGGACTTTGAAATGTTGCGCGATTTTTTACAAAAAGCTGCGAAAATTCGCATCATCCATAACAGGTTTTAACCCTGTTTCATTCCATTTGCTTCCGTTTAAGTAAACATTTTTCAACAGAATTGGCAGAATGAATACATCCCTGATCACAAAAAAACAGTTCACTTTCATAGCGACATACAAACAGCTTTTTGTATTCCTTCTCGCATCAGCTGTCTGTGACGAGGTGAAAAAACTTTTCCAAGCCAAACCTTGATATCATAACCGCTACACACAGCTAGTAGCGGTGCATGGGTAAAATCACTGGGGAAGCCAAGTCTTATGTTTTGTGATAATTGCATTGTTTGCTAAATAACCTGTTAATTCATATGCCTTGCGACCATGATATATAGGCTTAAAGGCTGATACAATAAGAAGACACAGTGGCAGAATAAATTCAGCCACACATGGACAGCAACCTCTGTCTAGTCAAGTCCACAAAGCATATTGCATGTACAGTAACAGACAGACCTACAAGCAAGTTAATGTTTTCAACATTTTCAGACCACTACTAAACAACTATTGATTTAGAGCCACAGAGAGTTACAGCAAGTCACAAAGAAAACAGGCACCATTTCAACATCATCAAATCAACTCTGCTTGATCTAATACAGTGACAACTAAAAAAAACACCAAAAACTATTTAGTCCAAACTACATAAGCTAAATATGATGTAGCTGTCCAATGTTCTGATTTCTGTGTGCGTTTGTGCAGGTAAAAAAACATGTTGACTCACCCTACTTGTAGAGAAATGCCAATGCCATTCTCCTCTCTTTCAGTATACGCTTTTACCTGGCTAAAATGCTTGCTCGCTAGCCTAACTTCCATTAATTGGCAAAGTTAGCTAGTTAACATTAGCCGACTACATCTAGCTACATATTGAACTTCTATCCTCTCAGGCCAGGGACACAAAAATGTATGAATTAATGGTTGGATCAGAATCACTGTTTTAATCATTGGACAGTACGGAGAATTAAGTAAAACTACTTAAAGTCCAAATCCCTATCTCCATCCATGGTTAATTTAGGAAATGGACCATTTTTAGCTAGCTAGCCAACAGAGGACAACAACACAACCAGATGCAACAATTGAAGTTTTTCTATCAAATATGTATAATCGTAATGGGATTTGATAGGAGTGATGCCAAAATCAAAGCTGGCTTCCCTTGGCACTTTTTGGGGGGTTCGCCAGGACCATTCACATTTGAGCTCGCTCAGTTTAGCTCAATGCTGCTTGGATTTTTTTTATGCTTCTTTAATCAAGGGAGGCCAAATGCTCGCTGGCTTCCTTTACCGTCAATGCTACGGACGGCAACAATGTCATACTTGTTTGGACCAGACAGCATCAGATAGATGGCCTACACGTAGAGAGACAGAGGGGCGCTTTTTAGCTTGCTCAGATGCTTTCTCCTGTGAGATATATTCAGCCTCTTGCAAACTGAAGGAAATGTATGAATCGCAGGTAGATGAAAGATAAATTGTTTTTATTTTTTATTGGTCACATCCATGAATACACGTCACTGCACACAGCCTTCATCGTTGTCACTATATTAGCTAAAGTAACGTCATAGTCAACATAGTTAATAGAACTAACGTGTTAGTAAACCCGCTACAATCATGCAGTACAGTGTACAGTCAGTAAGCAGTTTGCCAGTTACACCAGCGGGCCCTGGTGGCAATACATTAGTAAAACCAAAAGCCCTGACTTACCTTGACTTGGAAGAGTTCCAGTGTTGGATAGTCATAGCCAGTTGGCTAACATAGCATCCCTCTATTTGAGCCAGGTGTTTGAGTAGGATAAACTAGCTAGCTGCATTTGCTAGTTATGTAAGTGAAAGTGAAAAAAAAATATATATATAGCTAGCTCTTTCTCTTGTTCCTCATTCATTTTTGAATAAATGTATGTGTTCAAAACTGTTCAACTATTGTCTTTCTCTCTCTTTGAGTCTACTATTCCCCACATGTTATGCACTGCACTGCTAGCTAGCTGTAGCATATACCTTCAGTACTAGATTAATTCTCTGATCCTTTGACTGGGTGGAAAACATGCTGCAAGAACTCTGATAGGTTTGAGGATATCCTCCACAAGTTGTCATAATTACTGTGTAAGTCTATGGAATGGGGTGAGAACCATAAGCCTCCTAGGTGTTTGTATTGAAGGCAATGTACCCAGAGGAGGACGGAAGGTAGCTGTCATACGGCTACACCATGGTGCTACACTAAAGAGTTTTGTTTTTTAGTTTTTTTAAATAAAAATGTAACCTTTATTTAGCTAGGCAAGTCAGTTAAGAAGAAATTGTTATTTACAATGACGGCCTACCCTGGCCAAACCTGGAAGATGCTGGGCCAATTGAGCGGCACCCTATGGGACTCCCAACCATGGCCGGATGTGATACAGCCTGGAATCAAACCAGGGACTGTAGTGGTGCCTCTTGCACTGAGATGCAGTGCATTAGACCGCTGCGCCACTCAGGTGCCTCCTGAGGCTACTTTAGACCTTTATTGCAAAATCGTGTGTTTTAATCATTTATTTGGTGACGTGAATATGTTTTGTATAGTTTTATCTAAAAAGGATAACTTTTTAAATGTTTCACATATTTTATGACATTCACTGAGGAGGATGGTCCTCCCCTTCCTCCACTGTTGTCTAGTGATATCAGGGACATTAGTAGATACTACAGATCCCATTTCAAGCTCCATTCTGGTGATATAACTGACAAGATGTTGAATGGTCTTCGACAAAAGTATTCCTGAAAAAGTTGACTGCCACTGAAGCCTTCTGGCCACAGATTGTGGTGTTACTGGAGTTCATTCAACAGTCAGAACTGCTCTCAGAAAAAAAGTCTGTTTAATATCCAACTTCAGGTCTATGTGGGCCCAGTACAACAATGCTTTAACCATTTCAATCCTCCTTAAAGAAAGATAATGGCCCCCTGATGAGATATTTACCCTCTTGTCAAGGTAAACTGACTAAGAACCAGTTAGGACTAATAACTTTGCACATAATTGATGTAGAACAGGATTCTAGAGGTGCATACTGTTGTACATTCAATGTGAAATTAATCCTATACTCAAACTGCGGTGAATAAGAATTATATGTTTTTTTAGAGGTTTACAAAGCCAAGAGGGAAACCAGCCCCTTATGAGGTAGTTGAACTGGGTAATCGAGGATTACATATTCACTCAGGTATGCCTGTGTGAGAGCCTGGTGGTTAACGTTTTAAAGGTTAGAAGTGCTGCTTTAAAAGCACTGAAAAGCATTGAAAGATACTGAAATGGATTACATGTGCCTCCACGTGGTTTTTCAGGGCCTGGTCTCAACCTACAAATCAAAGGGTTTTAGTAGAATGGGTAGACATGAGCAATTAAAATCATTTTGTAGCAGGTTTATTGGAAGATGTGTGGAGAAACTCCAAAATTAATTACATTTCTTGACCCCATCACCGGCCTGGCTCGGCAGTTAGACCCTGACGTACGTTATAAGATTGTAAAAATGTCCAACCATAACAAAATATGATGGTCATGCAGCAGAGCAAGTAACACAGAACCCAAAGTGATTTCATAACCCACAGAGATGATATGACAAGCCCAGGAAATGCCAGTTTAGGGGTCCCGCGGGTGTCCCAGTCCGCTTCCACGCACCCTGCACTCTTAATGAATTCTTTGGGCTAGTTGTTTCTGCATCAATGTAGCTGAATTGTCAGAGGAGTAATATGACCATTCCATCCAGACACCTCTGACTTAATTACAGATCACCACTGCATCTTACATAGGGAGAGAAGAGAGGGAAATTCTCAGATTGTTTTTGTGTGTTTTTGACACAGTGTTGGTGTTGTTGTTGTCCTTGCTGTCTGGGAAACATGTTTTTATTAGTCGCATGTACAGGATACACATGGTATACACTGGCCAACAAAATGCTTAATTGCAGGTTCCTTCTCGACAACACAACAATAAATAATAAAAGATAAGAATTCAGACAAAGTAAATGGCTCAGTAGTGGACGTGTGTGTGCGCGTGCATATGTGTGTGTACGTGAGCTAAGGTGCTGGGAGTCAGTGCAGGTGGTCATTCCAGTTTATGTTTTCAGTAGTCTGATGCCTTGTAGATAGAAGCTGTCTCTAAGCTTGTTAATTTTAGACCTCATGCTCCGATAAAGCTTATTGAATGCTTCCCAGTCAAAACAGTTTGTGCATAATGTATACTAGGAAAATAAATATAGGGGTTTGTGTTTGAGGCCAGGTCATCTGATGCAGCACTCCATCACTCTCCTCCTTGGTCAAATAGCGCTTACACAGCCTGGAGATGTGTTGGGTCATTGTCTTGTTGAAAAACAATTGATAGTTCCACTAAGAGCAAACCAGTTGTTATGGCTTACTGTTTCAGAATGCTGTGGTAGCCGTGCTGGTTAGGTGTGCCTTGAATTCTAAATAAATCACAGACAGTGTCACCAGCAAAGCACCCCCACACCATCACCCCCCCCCCCCCCCCCTCCATGCTTCACTGTGGGAACCACACATGCGTAGATCATCCGTACACCTTCTCTGTGTCTCACAAAGACACTGCAGTTGGACCCAAAAATCGCAAATTTGGACTGAATTTGGACTGAAAAAGAACAGATTTCCTCCGGTCTAATGTTCATTGCTCATATTGCTTGGCCCAAGCAAGTCTCTTCTTCTTATCAGTTTTATTAGTATTTTCTTTGCAGCAATTCAACCATGAAGGCCTGATTCACATAGTCTTCTCTGAACAGTTGATGTTGAGATGTCTGTTACTTTTACTCTGTGAAGCGTTTATTTGGGCTGCAATGCGAGGTGCAGTTAACTCTAATGAATGTATCCTCTGCAGCAGAGGTAACTCTGGGTCTTCCTTTCCTGTGGCGGTCCTCATGATAGTCGGTTTCATCTTGAAGGATTTTGCTACTGTACTTGAAGAAATTTTCAAAGTTCTTGAAATGTTCCGGATTGGCTGACCTCCATGTCTTAAAGTAATGAGGGACTCGTTGTTTCTCTTTGCTTATTTGACCTGTCTTGCCATGAAATGGACTTGGTACTTTACCAAATAAGGCTATCTTCTGTATACCCCCTACTTTGTCACAAAACAACTGATTGGCTCAAACGCATTAAGAAGGAAAGAAATTCCACAGTTGATTTTGATTTTGCTCAACAAGTAAGCAACATTTCCTCCTTTATACTGCTTAAGGACATAGATAGATATACAGTACACACAAGAAAAAAGATATACACTACCGTTCAAAAGTTTGGGGTCACTTAGAAATGTCCTTGTTTTTTAATTAAAAGCATTACAATTACATAGAATTGACCAGAAATACTGTGTAGACATTGTTAATGTTGTAAATTACTATTGTAGCTATATCTACATAGGCTTACAGAGGCCCATTATCAGCCACCATCACTCCTATGTTCCAAGTTTATAATTTTAAAAGGCAAATTGATCATTAGAAATCCCTTTTGCAAATATGTTAGCACAGTTGAAAACTGTTGTTCTGATTAACGAAGTAATAAAACTGGCCTTCATTAGACGAGTTGAGTATCCGGAGCATCAGCATTTGTGGGTTCGATTACAGTCTCAAAATGGCCAGAAACAAAGACTTTCTTCTGAAGCTCAGTCTATTCTTGTTTTGAGAAATTAAGGCTATTTCGCTGTACCGTTTACACCTTCTGTAGAGACCCATCCACTTAGCAAGATGTGGCTGGGGGTTAAAGCATTTCTTTCACATGACCCATCAGTTTAGACATGTGTTTCTTGGTAAGCATCATCTAACATTTGTAACATATTTTTATCTGGACACTTTTCCTTATTGTAGGTTACTAAATTTAGACTTAAACTTTACTACTGTTTAGCACATGACCTCATGTGAATCCTTAAAGAGATGGGTGGGGCTGGCTTAAGATGGTGTGAACAATGCTGAATGGGTGTAGGAGAGCTCTCCAGTAGGTACCAAAACATTGGGCGCCATTCACTGCGCAACTAGAGAACATTACCAACCCCTACGCTCCGTATTTTCCAATTGCTGCCCAACCACAATGGTTGCCCAATCAAGAGCTGTGCTAGAATGAAACACCTGCATTTTGGACCTGCCTTACTCAAGAAAGCAAAAAAGAGACCATGTTTGTATGCGGCTTTATTGAGTTAATGATTATATATATATATATATTACATTGTGTGTGCAAACTGATATGTGACACGTGTTGGGTTCTGAGAATATGAAATATACTTATTCGTGTCACTAAGAAAGAGAAGGGAATGTATAGCGTTTACATTCTTTCCGGATATGTTATTGTTAGCCATCAGGGATCCTATGGGAGGAGAAAAGACACAGTCTGGGACGAGTCACCATGACAGCCGTGATTGGGGAGGAGGGAGCACCGTGGGGCAAGGGTCAGGTAACATGAAGTGAGGAAGAACAGATCACTAAGGTTCCCTCTAGCAACAGAGATGCATTGGCTGTTCAGATGTGTAGGAGGAGACTCAGCATAGGAGAACGGGTTAAATATCAGTGCTTGTGTGAATATGTCTTTTGTCTGTTCAGCTGTTTGATGCTTTCGGGTGAATAAACTTGGTTTAAGCTTTCATTGTGTTCGTCGAGTTCTTACTCTGATATGTAGAACCTAACACACGCAAAACAAGCAACCCAATGCTCTGCCCCACCTGCCCTGAATGACGGGTCACCATTGCACCTGTGGTAAATTCAATTGATTGGTCATGATTTGGAAAGGCACACACCTGTCTATATAAGGTTGACAGTTGACAGTGCATGTCAGAGCAAAAACCATGCCATGAGGTCGAAGCAATTGTCCGTAGAGCTCCGAAACAGGATTGTGTCGAGGCACAGATCTGGGGAAGGGTACCAACAAATGTCTGCAGCATTGAAGGTCCCCAAGAACACAGTGGCCTCCATCAATCTTATTAAATGGAAGAAGTTTGGAAACACCAAGACTCTTCCTAGAGCTGCCCACCCGGCCGAACTGAGCAATCTGGGGAGAAGGGCCTTGGTCCGGGAGGTGCCCAAGAACCTGATGGTCTCTCTGACAGAGATCTAGAGTTCCTCTGTGGAGATGGGAGAACCTTCCAGAAGGACAACCAACTCTGAAGCACTCCACCAATCAGGCCTTTATGGTAGATTGGCCAGATGGAAGCCACTCCTCAGTAAAAGACACATGACAGCCCGCTTGGAATTTGCCAAAAGGCACCTAAACACTCTCAGACCATGAGAAACAGATTCTCTGGTCTGATGAAACCAAGATTGAACTCTTTGGCCTGAATGCCAAGCGTCATGCCTGGTTAAATAATGGTGAAATTAAAAAAAACTCACTATTATCTGTGTTGGTGGCTCCCTCGAGTTGCTGCTTGTAGATGGTGAGTAGGAACAGAGCAATGTGATCGGATTGGCCGAAGTGAAGGCGGGGGATGGCTTTGTATGTGTCACAGATGTTTGTGTACACACGTTCCAGCACATTGTTTCCTCTCATGGGGCAGGATACATGTTGCTGATAGACTGCTTCTGGGTGAGAGGATTCTTGCTGTCTAATGTTATTGTACAGTTCGCTGAGTGCCACCTTGATGTTTGCTTGTTGCAGTATATATTGTGCACAGCTGTGATAATAATACGTTAATTTTCTCGGCATAAAGTGGAGTAGGCATTTGGGCATCAGAAATTCAAGGTTGGGTGAACAGGAGCTCGAGAGGTTTTCAACTTTGGTACACCAGGAGTTGTTGATGAGGATGCATACACTTCCCCTTACTCTAACTAGAAGGTGCGGTTTGAGAATGGAAAAGCCTTGTGGTTGAAATGTAATGCATGCCTCTTTTAAAAGCTGTTAAAAAATTACTTGATTGTGTCCACTGATATGTTTAGATTGCAATGATGGCACATATGGTTGTCCAAATCGTTAATCACTTTGTATAAGTACATGTAGTAATTTACAAATTGAAACACAATAAGTAAAAATTCTCAATGAGCAAATTAATGCTGGAATGTAAGAAAGACCTAAACATACAGTAACTTACACATACCGTACATCTCATACCTACAATTTCCCCACACTATGGCACTGACTATGGCACTGATGAAACTAACTGGTTTTCCTCCTAGGGCTTTTGTGGTGACCGGATTACTGCCAGTAAGTCATGACCAGAGTAAAATGATATGTGAGTCACGGTAACTCCTCTTATGCACTCTGGAAATGTGTTAGTAGTACCCAACTCGCTAACAACAGTCAGGTTGCTGATGGCCTGGTACTCAGGGCTCTATTGTCCCTCAAACCACTCTGACATCAATGCAAATGCATCGAAAATCAATTTGAAGAAAGAATTTCAGCAACAGGTTGAAATTGAGTGGAAAACAGGCTCGTTGTGGATGTTGTTTCAAAGCCTAACACAATGAAACGGACAGTGCTTTCTGAAGGTGATAATTTATTCAAAACACCAGTATGCACATTAGAGTTTATGCATATGCATATGCATAAACGTACAGTTGAAGTCGGACGTTTACATACACCTTAGCCAAATACATTTAAACTCAGTTTTTCACAATAACCTGACATTTAATCCTAGTAGAAATTCCCTGTTTTAGGTCCGTTAGGATCACCACTTTATTTTAAGAATGTGAAATGTCAGCATAATAGTAGATAATTATTTATTTCAGATTTTATTTCTTTCATCACATTCCCAGTGGGTCAGAAGTTTACATACACTCAATTAGTATTTGGTAGCATTGCCTTTAAATGATTTAACTTGGGTCAAATGTTTCGTGTAGCCTTCCACAAGCTTCCCACAATAAGTTGGGTGAATTTTAGCCCATTCCTCCTGACAGAGCTGGTGTAACTGAGTCAGGTTTGTAGGCCTCCTTGCTCGCACACACTTTTACAGTTCTGCCCACACATTTTCTATAGGATTGAGGTCAGGGCTTTGTGTTGGCCACTCCAATACCTTGACTTTGTTGTCCTTAAGCCATTTTGGCACAACTTTGGAAGTAAACTTGGGGTCATTGTCCATTTGGGAGACCCATTTTTGAGCAAGTTTTAACTTCCTGACTGATGTCTTGAGATGTTGCTTCGATGTATCCACATATTTTGGGAAGTGCACCAGTCCCTCCTGCAGCAAAGCACCTACACAAAACGATGCTGCCACCCCCATACTTCACGGTTGGGATGATGTTCTTTGGGTTGCAAGCCTCCCCCCTTTTCCTCCAAACATGACAATGGTCATTACAGCCAAACAGTTATTTTTTTGTTTCATCAGACCAGAGGACATTTCTCCAAAAAGTACGATCTTTGTCCCCATGTGCAGTTACAAACCGTAGTCTGGCTTTTTTTATGCCGGTTTTGAAGCAGTGGCTTCTTCCTTGCTGAGAGGCCTTTCATGGTTATGTCGATATAGGACTCGTTTTAATGTGGTATAAATAATGTTGTACCTGTTTCCTCTAGCATCTTCACAAGGTCCTTTGCTGTTGTTCTGGGATTGATTTGCATTTTTCGCACCAATGTACGTTCATCTCTAGGAGATGCGTCTCCTTCCTGAGTGGTATGACGGCTGCGTGATCCCATGGTGTTTATACTTGCATACTATTGTTTGTACAGATGAACGTGGTACCTTCAGGCATTTGGAAATTGCTTCCAAGGGTGAACCAGACTTGTGGACGTCTGAAAAACAATTCTGAGGTCTTGGCTGATTTCTTTTGATTTTCTCATGATGTCAAGCAAAGATGCACTGAGTTTGAAGGTTGGCCTTGAAATACACCCACAGTTGCAATCAGAAGATTCTGAAGCCATGACATAATTTTCTGGAAATTTCCAAGCTGTTTAAAGGCACAGTCAACTTAATGTATGTAAACATCTGACCCACTGGAATTGTGATACAGTCAATTATAAGTGAAATATTCTGTCTGTAAACAATTGTTGGAATAATTACTTGTGTCATGGACAATGTAGATGTCCTAACCGACTTGCCAAAACTATAGTTTTTAACAAGAAATTTGTGGAGTGGTTGAAAAGCGAGTTTTAATGACTCCAACCTAAGTGTATGTAAACTTCCGACTTCAACTGTATATATGAGCCCAACTCCGGAAAAAAACAACTGAATTAAAATAATGATTGTGCCGTTACACAATACATAACCCACCGCATATTACACACAGTAGAAAAACATTTCTTAAGATATTTAAGATATCTTTGGTACATATCAAACAATTTCAGAGTTACGCTATAATTATAGTGAATTTGATTTTGAATAGCCTAGTAATATACTTTTTTATCTTTCCAATATACTTTTTTTTCTTTCCAATATTCCTTTTTTTCTTTCCATTTATCTTTCCATAATTAATAGGCTGACACATTACCTTTAGCCACAGAATCTCCCCCTCTGTCCTTCATTCCTTTCTCCAGGAGGGCTGTCAACTTTTTAATTAAATGTGTTTTGTTATCAATGTTCCCAAACATATTTCAGTTGGTTTCCCAAATTAAGCACCGGGTGGCTGCAGGAACAGGGTTGGTGAACCCATGGCATACAGAGTTTGGGCAGAATATCAAATCAAATCAAATCAAACATATTTATATAGCCTTTTGTACATCAGCTGATATCTCAAAGTGCTGTACAGAAACCCAGCTTAAAACCCCAAACAGCAAGCAATGCAGGTGTAGAAGCACGGTGGCTAGGAAAAACTCCCTAGAAAGGCCAAAACCTAGGAAGAAACCTAGAGAGGAACCAGGCTATGAGGGGTGGCCAGTCCTCTTCTGGCAGTGCCGGGTGGAGATTATAACAGAACATGGCCAAGATGTTCAAATGTTCATAAATGACCAGCATGGTCAAATAATAATAATCACAGGCAGAACAGTTGAAACTGGAGCAGCAGCACAGCCAGGTGGACTGGGGACAGCAAGGAGTCATCATGCCAGGTAGTCCTGATGCATGTCCTAGGGCTCAGGTCCTCGAAGAGAGAGAAAGAAAGAGAGAACTAGAGAGAGCATACTTAAATTCACACAGGAGAAGTACTCCAGATAAAACTGACCCTAGCCCCCCGACACATAAACTACTGCAGCATAAATACTGGAGGCTGAGACAGGAGGTGTCAGGAGACACTGTGGCCCCATCCGATGATACCCCCGGACAGGGCCAAACAAGAAGGATATAACCCCACCCACTTTGCCAAGCACAGCCCTCACACCACTAGAGGGATATCTTCAACCACCAACTTACCATCCTGAGACAAGTCCGAGTATAGCCTACCTGTAGTATGACTGTGTGATCACGCTCTCCACAGCCAACAGGAATAAGAACTTTAAACAGGTAACATTCAGACGAACAACCAGGACGAGTACCCTGAGCATGCGCTAACCAACTGGCAAGTGTCTTCACCGACATGTTCAACCTTTCCCTGTCTGAGTCTGTAATACCAACATGTTTCAAGCAGACCACCATAGTCCCTGTGCCCAAGAACACTAAGGGAACCTGCTGTCGTGTCTTTACTATGGATTAAATGATTTGACATGCTATTTTATAAAATAAATTCTCTGTAATTAATATTACCTGAATAAACTAATCATGTAAATGTAATTAACTAGGAAGTCGGGGCACCACTGAATAATGTTTATAGATCTGTTGTCTTCCGAATAAACTATTAAAGACCTGGTAATCTTTTATATCAATAGCAGTCAATTATTAATCGTCACCTTATTCAGTCTCATCTGAACGTCGTAAAATTATCTCTTATCTTCACGAACCCTGGCTAACAAAATTTGGTTTAATTATTTATTTACTAAATACGTAAATAATGACACAGAATTACATATACACAGGATGTATACACATACATAGATTAATAATGATGTCATAAAATAAAACGTCACTAGCGGGCGAAACCGATATGACGGCTGGTTACACAAAGAAAGGGGGTTGGTTTTGAATGAAAGTGCGGGAAGACTGAGGAACAAAAGGATTGGGTCTCTATCAGACCTTATGAAGCTAAGCTATCGTAAATATAGAATCTCATGCATTCTAAATAACCACCCATTCAGAAAAGGAAAATGCAAGAAATATTTTTACTCTGAGCTGCACTTCAATAGATTGGTCGAAGATGGAAGGCTGGGTTGCCCAGCAGAGATCTCCCTTGTCCTTTGAAGAATATGATGGAACGGATACATTTTAGTTCCCTGTCGTCTGGTGGTAGAATGGATACGTTGTAGTACCCTGTTGTCTGGTGGTAGAATGGATAAGATGTAGCACGCTGTCGTTCTGAAGAGATTTTCCGTCACTTCCCGGGCCACGCACGTCCACAGCTGCTGCTGATAACTCAATGCCCAGGCTGTATCACTTCTTTAGTGAATAAGTTCAAAGTTCATACCAAGTTGCCATACTATAAGCTCATGCCATATTCTGGCTGGTTATAGATTAAATTCATCCTTCCAGCGTGTCGATCATCACCTCCATGTTGAAATTCACCCTTTTAAATGTATGGACATCAGTCCTCACGTCATCGGGAACGCAATGTTAATTTCGTTAGGTTGTAGTCATTCAACCTTTCGCAACCAGAGCTCACGCTGAGAATGGCTTGGGGGTAGAAGCTGTTTAGAAGCCCCTTGGACCTAGACTTGGCCCTCCGGTACCGCTTACTGTGCAGTAGCAGAGAGAACGGTCTATGACTAGGAAGTCTGAAGTCTTTGACAATTTTTAGGGCGTTTTAAGGCATTTCACTGTAAGATCTACCTGTTGTATTCGGCGCATGTGACAAATACAATTTGATTTGATATACACAATCCATTTCTCAGTTGTCTCAAGGCTTAAAAATCATTTTTTAAACTGTCTCTTCCCCTTCATCTACACTGATGGAAGTGGATTTAACAAGTGACATCAATAAGGGATCCTAGCTTTCACCTGTATTCACCTGGTCAGTCTATATCATGGAAAGAGCAGGCGTTCCTAATGTTTTGTACACTCTGTGAATATGCCTCCAGCTCAATGGTAATAAATATTTGGTTAAAGAAACAAAACATTTTCAAGGGGATAATATGGGTTCATAACTGTTCATATTAAGTTAATCTCTTGAAAGAAACTAAAAAAACATTGTTTACAGAAATAAATACATGTTTTTGTTGTAATAGCAGTACTTTTTTTGAAACATCTGCAACTGAACTTCCATCTCTTTCAGTTAAGACAGCAATCTTCAAACAGTGCATGATAAATAGAACAGGGTGTGATCCCTCTCTCTGTTGTGTGGGCTCAGTTTCATCGGCCTAGACCCAGTCTAGGAGATACTGGCTGCTGGAATTTGGCTTTGACCAGGCAGAAAGCAAAAGGAGGTTTGTATATCCGCAGTGCCAGCTGGTTCATTTGCAGCTAGATTGATATTCTGCCACCAGCCTCTGCAAGTGTGTTAGAGCACCTCTTATGGCGGGAGACCAGAAATAGTTTTGACCTAGTTGGAGCTCTACAGTTCACCATCAACTTCAATTTCACTCGAGATTCAGGGTTCTCGATGCGAGACAGTGGAGCTAAGCATTCTTACAGACTTTACACCGTAAATCTTACTGTCATCCCTAACAAGCGCTCGTTTTTCATGTGCTGTAGATGTCTCTTAAAGTTAGTGGAGTCACAGTTATATTTCACACTTTTGTAAGTAACACACTTTAATTTAAGATATAAACCTAATTATCACATTTGGTTAATCTACAATGGTTAATTTTAGAATGACACCTAAAAAAAATGTTTAATAGGTGCAACACAACAGAAGTAAATCTACAGGTGATCAATCGTTTGCACTGTTATCTTCCCTCTAAGTAGGCTAACACCTTCTGTAATAATGAGACAGACACAGGAGAGAGTTCACCTTTCAAACGAGCCAGGATTTAAGTTCAGAATATGGTTCAGGAGTGTAGCCCTAGAGAATGCCAGGGCAGCTGTTGATCAAAATGTGGGAGAGATTTTAGATGTAAAGCCAACTAGCCTAGTCATTGAGAGGTCTTATTTCAGTCTGAACAAAGTGAAACTAGTTCTCTCATGCATTACATTAATTCAGTTTCAACACCACACACTTCAATTATTATCGACACTTCATTTTTTTTGTTTTTATGTGGATTGAAGAATCTCAGCTGCAGTTATGTGTATTGATTGACAGGCCAGGGGTTCTGAGAGCTTTGGACAACAGATATAGGAGGTAATAATCTATTTTTGCCCCATTGCAAGGCTTGTCCATGTACATAAAGGTCACTCAATCAATAGTCAGGATTTAAACAGGCTACACAAGGTTATGCTTGTAAGATTGATATGTTAAAGGTCCAATGCAGCCGTTTTTATCTAAAATATCAAATTATTTCTGATTAACAATTAAGTACCTTGTTATGTGTGATGGTGCCGGAGGAGATGGCTGCCATTTTAAGGTGCTCCTGACCAATTGTGCTATTTTGTGTTTTTTCGCATTGTTTGTAACTTACTTAATACATAATGTTTATGCCACAGTCTCTTATGAAAATAGCTTCTGGATATCAGAATAGCGATTACTCACCTCGAACTGGACGAATTATAAATATATTTTTTTACAAGTTGGACGCAATTGATTTACTGCTGATACCGGACCAGGCCCAAATCCTCGTCATTTGCATGAAGAAGAGATGCCGAAACAGGGGACGCAGGTCCGGTTGCCTTGTGAGAATTCTTTGGCAAGTGGGTAACCCACCTCCACCATCCGTGCTATTGGCCAACGTGCAATTGTTGGAGAATAAACTGGATGAGCTCCGTTAAAGTTCACCCTACCAACAGTATATTGAAAACAGTAATATCTTATGTTTCACAGAGTTGTGTCTAAATGACGACATGGATAATATATAGCTGGCTGGGTTTGCCATGCATCGGCAAGACAGACCATAATTATATCCTCCTGATTCTTGCTTACAAGTAAAAACCAAAGGAGAAAGTATCAGTGACTCGCTCAATACGGAAGTGGTCAGATGAAGCAGATGCTAAACTACAAGACTGTTTTGCTAGCACAGACTGGGATATGTTCCCGGGATTTATCCGATGGCATTGAGGAACAAACAACTTCACTCACCGGCTTCATCAATAAGTGCATCAATGACATCATCCCCACAGTGACTGTACGTACCACAACCAGAAGCCATGGATTACATGCAACATCTGCAATGAGCTAAAGGGTAGAGCTGCGCTTTCAGTGAGTGGGACTCTAACCCGGACGTTTATAAGAAATCCCGCAATGCCCTCGGACGAAGCATCAATATAGGACTAAGATTGAATCTTACTACACCGGCTCCAACGCTCGCATCAACATCATCATCCCAGAAACCCTAGACCAAATCAAATCAAATCAAAAATCAAATCAAATCAAATTTATTTATATAGCCCTTCGTACATCAGCTGATATCTCAAAGTGCTGTACAGAAACCCAGCCTAAAACCCCAAACAGCAAGCAATGTAGGTGTAGAAGCACGGTGGCTAGGAAAAACTCCCTAGAAAGGCCAAAACCTAGGAAGAAACCTAGAGAGGAACCAGGCTATGTGGGGTGGCCAGTCCTCTTCTGGCTGTGCCGGGTGGAGATTATAACAGAACATGGCCAAGATGTTCAAATGTTCATAAATGACCAGCATGGTCTAATAATAATAAGGCAGAACAGTTGAAACTGGAGCAGCAGCACGGTCAGGTGGACTGGGGACAGCAAGGAGTCATCATGTCAGGTATTCCTGGGGCATGTCCTAGGGCTCAGGTCCTGCGAGAGAGAGAAAGAAAGAGAGAATTAGAGAGAGCATATGTGGGATGGCCAGTCCTCTTCTGGCTGTGCCAGGTGGAGATTATAACAGAACATGGCCAAGATGTTCAAATGTTCATAAATGACCAGCATGGTCGAATAATAATAAGGCAGAACAGTTTAAACTGGAGCAGCAGCACGGTCAGGTGGACTGGGGACAGCAAGGAGTCATCATGTCAGGTAGTCCTGGGGCATGGTCCTAGGGCTCAGGTCCTCCGAGAGAGAGAAAGAAAGAGAGAAGGAGAGAATTAGAGAACGCACACTTAGATTCACACAGGACACCGAATAGGACAGGAGAAGTACTCCAGATATACCAAACTGACCCACTCCAATTTGCATACTGCCCTAACAGATCCACTGATGATGCAAACTCTATTGCACTCCACACTGGCCTTTCCCACCTGGACAAAAGGAACACCTACGAGAGAATGCTGTTCATTGACTACAGCTCAGCGTTCAACACCATAGTGCTCACAAAGCTCATCACTAAGCTAAGCTCCTGGACTTCCTGACATGCCGCCCCAACGCAGTAAGGGTAGGCAACAACACATCTGCCACGCTGATCCTCAACACGTGGGCCCCTCAGGGATGCGTGCTTAGTCCCTTCCTGTACTCCCTGTTCACCCACAACTGCGTGCCCAAGAACGACTCCAACACCATCATTAAGTTTGCCGACGACACAATGGTGGTAGGACAGCCTATAAGGAGGAAGTCAGACCTGGCAGCTTGGTGCCAGGTTACAACCTCTCCCTCAACGTGATCAAGACAAAGGAGATGATCATGGACTACAGGAAAAGGAGGGTGGAGCACACCCCCATTCTCATCGATGGGGCTGTAGTGGAGAAGGTTGAGAGTTTCAAGTTCCTTGATGTCCACATCACCAACAAACTATCATGGTCCAAACACACCATAGACAGTCATGAAAAGGGCACAACAACACCTATTCAGATCCTCAAGACGTTCTACAGCTGCACCATCGACAGCATCACCGCCTGGTATGGCAACTGCTCGGCCTCCGACCGCAAGGTGCTACATAGGGTTGTGCATACGGCCCAGTACATCACTGGGGCCAAGCTTCCTGCCATCCAGGACCTGTCCAAAGACTCCAGCCACCCTAGTCATAGGCTGTTCTCTCTGCTATTGCACGGCAAGCTGTACTGGAGCACCAAGTTTAGGTCCAAAAGGCTTCTTAACAGCTTCTACCCCAAGCCATAAGACTCCTGAACAGCTAATCAAATGGCTACACGGACTGTTTGCATTGACCCCCCCCCCCCCCCCCTCCCTTTTTTTTTTTACTTTGCTGTACCGGTACCCCCTGTACATAGTCTGTTATTGTTATTTTATTGTTGCTCTTTTACTTTTTTACTTTAGTTTATTTAGTAAATATTTTCCTCACTTATTTTTCTTAAAACTACATTGTTGTTAGTAAGTATTTCAGGATAAGTTCTACACCTGTTGTATTCGGCACATGGGACAAATAAATTGTAATTTGATTTGTTTTCTTTCAATTAAAACCATCAGAAATAAACAAAAATAGCAAGCAAGAATTTAGCTAGGACTGCCTGGGAGTGGTCTAAGTGGGGAGCGGAAAACAACTGAAAATAAGCTGTTTTTGGCAGAGAGGTTTGGAACTCTCTTATTGGTTTATTAATTTACTACATGGTGATGTCACCAAGGAAGGCCAAAACTTCATCCCACCAAACAGGCAAAACTATCAGGCGGTCTTTTCAAACAGCTCTTACTCTAAAATGGGATTGTTATAATTTTCACAATTTGCAAATACAATGCCTTCGGAACATATTCAGACCTCTTGACTTCTCCAAATGTTGTTACATTACAGCCTTATTCTAAAATAGATTCTAAATGGATACCCCATAACGACTCAGCGCAATTTATTTTTATTTTTTTATCTAATGTATAATGAAACAAAAATAGAAATACCTTCTATACATAAGTATTCATAATTATTCAGACCTTTTGCTATGAGACTCGAAGTTGATCATCCTTGAGATGTTTCTACAACTTGATTGGAGTCCACCTGTGATAAATCAATTGATTGGACTTGATTTGGAAAAGCACACACCTGTCTATTTAAGGTCCCACAGTTGACAATGCATGTCAGACCAAAAAACAAGCCATAAGGCTGAAGGAATTGTTCGTAGAGCTCCGAAACAGGATTGTGTCGAGGCACAGATCTGGGGAAGGGTACCAAAAAATGATTGCAACATTGAATGTCCCAAAGAACACAGTGGTCTCCATCATTCTTAAATGGAAGAAGTTTGGACTCACCAAGACTCTTCCTAGAGCTGGTGCCCCGGCCAAACTGAGCAATCGGTGGAGAAGGGCCTTGGTCCGGGAGGTGACCAAGAACCCGATGGTCACTCTGACAGTGATCTAGAGTTCCACTGTGGAGATGGGAGAATTCCAGAAGGACAACCATCTCTGAAGCACTACACCAATCAGGCCTTTATGGTAGATTAGCCAGGGAAGCCACTCCTGCACATGACAGCCTGCTTGGAGTTTGCCAAAAGGCACCTTAAGACTTTCAAACCATGAGAAACAAGATTGAACGCTTTGGCCTGATTGCCAAGCGTCATGTCTAGAAGAAGCCTGCCGCCATCCCTATGGTGAAACGTAGTGGGGCCAGCATCATGCTGTGGGAATGTTCACTGGCAGGAACTGGGAGACGAGTCAGGATCGAGGCAAAGGTGAACGGAGTAAAGTACAGTGATCCTTGATGAAAACCTCCTCCAGAGTACTCAGGACCTCAGACTGGGGCGAAGGTTCACCTTCCAAGAGGACAACGACACTAAGCACACAGGCAAGACAATGCAAGAGTGGCTTCGGGACAGGTCTCTGAATGTCACTCCCCAGTGGGGGAGCCTATACCTTCCCAGGCACTCCCATAGCTGCATTCTTGCCCAGTCATGTGAAATCCATATATTTGGGCCCAATAAATGTATTTCAATTGACTGATTTCCTTATATGAACTGTAACTCAATAAAATCGGAGAAATTGTTGCATCTTGCGTTTATATTCTTGTTCATTATATATACCATCGCGTCAAAACCAACTAGTAGGGCTGGTTTCAGTACAACAGACAGGTACAGCTGCAGCTTGCAGGACTGGCTTTAGAATGATACTTCCAGCTGCTTATTCAGCACCATGGACAGCAGGCTCAGTGCCCTTCTGACTCAGTGCTCTAGATTAGCCATGCATTATCTGCAATGCATTCTTGTTTAGTAATGTTATATAAATTAAAGACACAATACAAACTGTAGCCTCACATATTAACATTCTGCATCAATGGACATTATTTAATTATCTTAATTCACAGATGCAAAATGGCAATATGATTTAAGTCAACATCTTCATGAGTTAACTCTACGTTTGATAGAATAGATGGAATATAATCCATATGCTAAATGAGAAACATGAGAATTTCATGACAAAGGACATGATTGGTATGTCTCCCTCTCTGTCCTTTGAGAATCACAGTCACTCCTATAGTGTTGAAGTCTCATCTGCCAATTACAAAGCGTATGAAGACCTCAAAGACTTTCAGGATGTTCTATCTAGACCTGTCCAATGCCATTTTCAATTGTGTAAGACTTCAATTGTGTAAGACTTCAATGTAAATCTGAACCAAGCATTGTTTGTTTCTGACCACGCTCTAGACAATTCTACCAGGGCCAGTAGATTCTCAAACAAATCCAATACTATCCAAGTCTGTATTGCCTGTCTGACGTTAATGCCGAATAAGACTATAAAGTCAAAAGGGGACTTAAGGTTGATGTAATCCTCTTGTGTAATGGTTAGAGGAGTGATAAGGATCTGTGTTTGTTTTTCCCTCCCTACAGCGTAGGCTAGGAATTGACTGACACTATCTAAGCCTCTGGCAATTATCTGACACGCCAGAAGGGTTAACGCTCTGAAGACTAATTAGTTTCATTAACCTGCGTCAAAGATAAAAAACAATTGCTTTAATTTAATTGAAATACTGGTACCTCATCCCTCTGCTCTCTCGTTGCTTTCCCGTCTCCCTTATCTTTCTCCGTCTTTCTCTCTACACATTTTTTTTTGCTATCTACAACCTAAAAGTGTTCTTCGGCTGTCCCCATAGGAGAATCCTTTGAAGAACCCCTTTGGTTCCAGATAGAACCCTATTTGGTTCCAGGTAAAAAAAAACTTTCCCCAGAGGGTTCTACATTAAACCTAAAAGAGTTCTAACTGGAACCAAAAAGGGTTCTCCTATGGGGACAGCCAAATAACCTTTATGGAACCCTTTTTTTTAAGAGTGTACCATTGCCTCATTCCGTTCGTTCTATCTCTCCCTCATTCTCCTCTCCCTCTGTTTCTCACCCCCTTTCTCTGTTTCTCACCCCCTTTCTCTGTTTCTCACCCCCTTTGATAATACATTTCCAAATGCAGAGCAACACTTCACTGGTTTGCTGAGCTTCTGCACAACCTGTACCAATATGTGAACACTTATTTTCAGTGTCATATTCCGTTAGGCTTCTTAAATGTCTTGTCAACTCTCTCCTTCCCCTTACCATATTTCCAGGCCCTGTTGTCTGCATTATGTTGCCTTTTTTCACTTATATCATATCTGTTCTCAGTGTAGACTGACAGGTTAAGAGCAAGTCTTATTAGTAAACTGATAACTAATACATGGCCTATCTAATTAACACATGGAAATCATCTGAAAGCCCCAGAATACACCGTGACACTCTGGAGAGGTAGTGTGAATTCAATAACATTTCATGATAATCTAGATATACTTTCAAAGTTTAATGTCTTGCATTTCAGATATGGTGATTATTTACTTTTAGGAATCAAAATGTGTCCATTTGCTTTGCGTTTCAGCTGAGATTGTGTGTTGTTCATGCTGCTGACACAGGTAATGAACAGCAACAGAGAGTACCTTTAGATGTGAAGATTTCATACATAATTCAGGGAATATTTAGGTTCTTGGATTATTTAAAAAAAAAATTGATTAGAGAGGAAAAGTAAACACGGTTTCATCTTAAATCTTCGTCACCAACCTCATCAACATCCACCACTCTAGCAGAGTCTTCATCCTGACGGGACAGCAGTGAATAAACAGCTAACATCCTGCTGGTTCTCCAATAGCATGTCACATAATGTGTGTCCGGGGTCTTAGATACACAAAGACACATAATGAGCTTGGTATTGATGAAGCGAGAAATATAAAGCACACACAGGAGGGACCAAATGATCCCACTCATCCTTCCTTGATCCTCCTCTCCCTCATCCTTCTATATCCCCCTTTGTCTAATCCTTTGACTGTGTAACCATGCTGTTCCTCTATGTTGTATATAAGCATTTGGTCCATGTACACGGGAACGCCTGGATGAGAGATGACATCCATTGGCTTGTTTGGTCTTGCGTGCAAAGTGACACAAACAGGAATGCACAGCGGGAATTGTTCAGGCCTGCCCCCCTATGAAGATGTATTGGTGTTTCGACAAGAGAGTCAGCGCCTACCACTAATGAATGACCTTTTAGAAGTGTGAGTGAATGAATCGCATTGAAACCCCACCGTCGATGCTTTGGCTATTCATGGACTCCCTATCTTCTTAAAGGAATTCAGCTGAAAATATCAGAGCTTCATCTTGACCTCTAACAAACAAAAGAAAGATAGGACAGTGCAGTTCAATTGAAAGCTCCTGGGTACATTTCACTCTGTTGCAGCAATTATTGATAAAGTTACAGGAATAAAATTACTCTTATTGTGTAGAATTAGTCAATTTGTTTGATACTGGGCAGATATCAACTAGAGGTATACCACCCTGCATACCACTGCTGGGTGGTAATACAACTGAATTTGTCACGTGCGCCGAACATAACATAACCTTACCGAGAAATGCTTACTTCGAAGAGATTAAGAGCTTAAGAAAAATATTTACAAAAAAAAACTATGTAAAAAATATAAGAACAACAATGAAATAACAATAACATACAGTGGGTACCGATGCCGAGTCAATGTGTGGGTGTACAGGTAAGTCGAGGTAATATGTACAGTTGAAGTCGGAAGTTTACATACACCTTAGCCAAATACATTTAAACTCAGTTTTTCACAATTCCTAACATTTAATCAGAATAAAAATTCCCTGTCTAAGGTCAGTTAGGATCACCACTTCATTTTAAGAATGTGAAATGTCAGAATAATAGTAGAGACTGTAACGGCTGTTGGAAGGAGTGGAGGACAAAGGTGCGACGTGGTACGTGTTCATCTTTATTATTTGAACTGAACACTGATTAACAAAAATAACATAGAGAATGAAAGAAAACCGAAACAGTTCTGTCTGGTGCAGAAAGACACAAAACAGAAAACTACCCACAAAAACTCTGTGGGGAAAAGCTACCTAAGTATGGTTCTCAATCAGAGACAACGATCGACAGGTGTCCCTGATTGAGAAGCATACCAAGCCAAAACAAAGAAATACAAACACATAGAAAAAGAACATAGAATGCCCACCCAAATCACACCCTGACCAACCCAAAAATAGAGACATAAAAAGCTCTCTACGGTCAGGGTGTGACAGAGACATTGATTTATTTCAGCTTTTATTTCTTTCATCACATTCCCAGTGCGTCAGAAGTTTACATACACTCAATTAGTATTTGGTAGCATTGCCTTTAAATTGTTTAACTTGGGTCAAACATTTCAGCTAGCCTTCCACAATCTTCCAACAATAAGTTGGGTGAATTTGGGCCCATTCCTCCTGACAGTGCTGGTGTAACTGAGTCAGGTTTGTAGGCCTCTTTGCTCAAACACGCATTATAAGTTCTGCCCACAAATGTTCTATACGATTGTGGTCAGGGCTGTGTGATGGACACTCCAATACCTTAACTTTGTTGTCCTTAAGCCATTATGCCACAACTTTGGAAGTATGCCTGGGGTCATTGTCCATTTGGAAGACCCATTTGCTACCAAGCTTTAACTTCCTGACTTATGTCTTGAGATGTTGATTCAATATATCCACCTAATTTTCCAGCCTCATGATGACATCTATTTTGTGAACTGCACCAGTCCCTCCTGCAGCAAAGCACCCCCACAACATGATGCTGCCACCACCGTGCTCCACGGTTGGGGTGGTGTTTTCAAGCTTGCAAGCATCCCCCTTTTTCCTCCAAACATAACGATGGTAATTATGGCCAAACAGTTCGATTTATGTTTCATCAGACCAGAGGACATTTCTCCAAAAAATACGATCTTTGTCCCCACGTGCAGTTACAAACCGTAGTCTCTTTTTTATGACGGTTTTGGAGCAGTGCCTTCTTCCTTGCTGAGCGGCCTTTCAGGTTATATCAATGTAGGACTCATTTTACTGTGGATGTAGATACTTTTGTACCTGTTTCCTCCAGCATCTTCACAAGGTCCTTTGCTGTTGTTCTGGGATTGATTTGCACTTTTCGCACCAAAGTACGTTCATCTCTAGGAGACAGAACTCGTCTCCTTCCTGAGCGGTATGATGGCTGTGTTGTCCCATGGTGTTTATACTTGTGTACTATTGTTTGTACAGATGAACGTGGCACCTTCAGGCATTTGGAAATTGCTCCCAAGGATGAACCAGCCTTGTGGAGGTCTACAATTTTTCTTCTGAGGTCTTGGCTGATTTCTTTTGATTTTCCCATGATGTCAAACAAAGAGGCACTGAGTTTGAAGGTAGGCCTTGAACAACATCCACAGGTACACCTCCAATTGACTCAAATGATGTCAATTAGCCTATCAGAAGCTTCTAAAGCCATGACATCCTTTTCTGGAATTTCCAAGCTGTTTAGAGGCACAATCATCTTGGTGTATGTAAACTTCTGACCCACTGGAATTGTGATACAGTCAATAATAAGTGAAATAATCTGTCTGTAAACAATTGTTGGAAAAATTACTTGTCATGCACAAAGTAGATGTCCTTACCGTCTTGCCAAAACTATAGTTTGTTAACAAGACATTTGTGGAGTGGTTGAAAAATGAGTTTTAATGACTCCAACTTAAGTGTATGTAAACTTATGACTTCAACTGTAAGTAGGGGCAAAGTGACAGTGCAAATAGCCCGGGTAGCCATTTGATTAGCTGTTCAGCAGTTTTATGGCTTGGGGGTAGAAGCTAAGCATGGTCGGTCCCTGGATGCGAAACCAGATGCTGCTGGAAGTGGTGTTGGAGGACCAGTAGGGGGCATTCTTCCCTTTGGTCCAAGGAGATCCCAGGGCAGTGAAGGGACAATGCCTTGCGTCGAGTGCTGTCTTTCGGAATTGATGTTAAATTGGTGTCCTAAATTGGTGTCTATGGTAATTTTAAATCCCATGGCACTTATCGTAAGAGTAGGGGTGTTATCAATTCCAAACCTGTCCCCATTCCATCATGGCCACCTAATCCTCCCCCTCATTCTTAATTGGCATACAGTATATCCCTCCTCACCTCTCCACCATGCTAGCTGATGTATGGTGAATGTTCTTGCTCAAAAATGGTTGCTGTGCATTACCCAGGTGGGTGCCACACATTAGTGGTGGATGAGGTGAGTTTCCCTCCTACTAGTTAAAGCGCTTTAAACACCTCAGTTTGTAGAAAAGTGCTCAATAAATTCAATTGATTATTAGTTTTTAAGAGTGGCTGGCATTCTCCTTTCACGTTGTCTTTAAAACATGGGCTCCCAAGTGGCGCATCTCTGCATCTCAGTGCTAGAGGCGTCACTACAGACCCTGGTTTGATTCCAGGCTGTTTCACAACCGACCGTGATTGGGAGTCCCATAGGGTGGCGCACAATTGGCCCAGCGTAGTCCAGGTTAAGGTATGGCCGGGATAGGCCGTCATTGTAAATAATAATTTGTTCTTAACTGACTTGCCTAGTTAAATACATTTAAAAAATACATTTTATCAATGATTTAACAGTATGTAGTAAACATTTATGGGCTTGTATTTAAGGAACAACTAATAGATAACTATAGGAATTAGTTAAGATAATTATATTAGGTAAACAGTATTTAAGGTTATTATTGTGGCCATTAAAATAACTCCTATCTCTCAATGAAGGTTAAAACGAAAATTGAAATGTGAAAAAGAGTTGGTTGAATTATTGATTCTAATATACATTTTTTGAAGGAAACGCATGAACCTTAAATGTGTAAAACCAAAATGTCTGCTGTAAACTGAATCTCTATGGTGTTAGACAAGTTTTAAGGGATAATTGCTATCTGCCAGGTTCATGGGGCATAAGATGCTATGATTGATGGTGGCACTGCCGGATGATGCTGGTTGGGAATAGGATGTTAACCTTTCTGATCTCCCCATCCCGGATCTGGGATCGTGAATACAGACTCAAGCTCATTACCATAACGCAACGTTAACTATTCATGAAAATCGCAAATGAAATGAAATAAATATGCCATCTCTCAAGCTTAGCCTTTTGTAAACAACACTGTCATCTCAGATTTTCAAAATATGCTTCTCAACCATAGGAAAACAATCATTTGTGTAAAAGTAGCTAGCTAGCGTAGCATTTAGCGTTAGCATTAGCGTTAGCATCCAGCACGCAACATTTCAACAAAAACATAAAAGCCTTCAAATAAAATAATTTACCTTTGAAGAACTTCTGATGTTTTCAATGAGGAGACTCTCAGTTAGATAGCAGATGCTCAGTTTTTCCAAAAAGATTATTTGTGTATTAGAAATAGCTGCGTTTTGTACATCACATTTGGCTACCAAAAAAAAACGAAAATTCAGTCCTCAAAACGCGAACTTTTTTCCAAATTAACTCCATAACATCGACTGAAAACATGGCAAACGTTTTTTAGAATCAATCCTCAAGGTGTTTTTCACATATCTCTTCGATGATATATCGTTCGTGGAAGCATGGTTTCTCCTCTCAATCAAATGGAAAAATACTTGCACATGGCTTTGCGCACCAGTTTCGACGCAGGACACCAGGCGGACACTTGGAAAATGTAGTCTCTTATGGTCAATCTTCCAATGATATGCCTACAAATACGTCACAATGCTTCCGACATCTTGGGGAAACGGCAGAAGGTCTAAGCTTATTCCTGTCGCATTCACAGCCATATAAGGAGACATTAGAAAACAGAGCTTCAGAAATTCTGCTCATTTCCTGTTTGACGTATCATCTTGGTTTCGCCTGTAGAATGAGTTCTGGGGCACTTACAGACAAAATCTTTGCAGATTCTGAAACTTCAGAGTGTTTTCTTTCCAAACCTGTCAAGTTTAGTCGAGCATAGTCGAGCATCTTTTCGTGACAAAATATCGCGCTTAAAACTGGAACGTTTTTTATCCAAAAATGAAATAGCGCCCCTAGAGATGCAACTGGTTTTAATAAGCTGCCATAGAATAAACAGACAGCTACTGCTCACTTCCTCTCTAAAGCCATTTCAATCACTTCCTTCTGAGTGGGACGGGACACAACCCACTACAGTACAAGACTCAGGAGCCACAGAGTGGGATGAGCCACGCTCCCCTGGTTGACAACCCTGGTTAGAGTCCACTGCCGCACACTGACGTATCTCTGCTCCTCATCATCCTTTGTTCTCTGATTCTTCCTCTGTGATTTGTGAGTCAGAGTGCAGTTTTCAATCTTAACGATTCAATTGGCTTTCTGTCTATATAAACATTCTTTATCTCAGATCAAACCAAACTTCCTACAAGCAATGCTTTTGCTTGGTGTCTTCCTACGATCATATGAATTAACTCTGCCACCAATATCCTGATCCCTCTGTGAGAGACATTGGGGTTTGACATACTAGTCACTCTAGTTTCCTGTGGCATGGGTCATTTAGAACATATTTAGGGTAATCTACTCTGAATCTGAGTTAAGGAGAGGCAAGAGTCCTCTCTTAAATAAAAGGGTTCCAAAATGGTTATTCGGCTATCCCCATAGAATAACCCTTTTTTGGTTCCGGGTATAACCCTTTTTGGTGCCAGGTAGAACTCTTTTGGGTTCCATGTAGAACCCTATGTGGAAAGGGTTCTACATGGAGGGTTCTACCTGGACCCAAAAGTGTTCCACCTGCAAACAGAAAGGGTTCTTCAAAGGGTTATTTTATGGGGACAGCCAAGGAACACTTTTAAGTTCTAGATAGCAGCTTTTTTTCTACGAGTGTATAGACCTGTCGTTTCTAATATGCAGTGTGCATTGTATCATTGCCTCCAAATATAGGGCTCTGTTGAGGGTTTGATGCAGCTCTCAGCCTGTAAGTAGGATGCACTAATGCACACTGACATAAATAGGTCCCACATATTTGGCAAAGCATCGCTGGGATATATTTGGATGTGTTGCAATAAAACATCTATTTGCTCTCTCTCCTTTTCTCTCTTGCTCTCTCTCTCTCATCTTCAATGTCTTTGTCTGCCAAGTGAAATGTTTGTTTTTCCCTTCACCTCCAAAGGAACACTGTTAACACTAGAAAAACCATGGTTTATTTTCACTGGTGCTCTCAAGGCAACGTTCACACATGATGTCCCAATGAACACGGCTCTCTAGGAGAAGTCTGTATGTAATGTGAATAAAGTGATCATGAATAAGCCTGCTTGTCATATTGTGAAGGGGGGATGTTTGAATGGGGCAGCTGTAGCTCGGCCAAGATGCTGTCTCTGTTGTCAATACTGTAAGTAAGATGAAAGAGCTGCTTAGCTGAAATACAATAAAGACATTTCTGCTCCGGAAGTGTGAAATGATTGGTCTGCAGGCATGTTTTCCTGTACTGTACATACTTAAATAACACTACAGATAGCAGCAGTTAATCACAAGGAATAGTCTGCCCATGTTATATGGTTCATTGATGTGTGACATGGACATTGTCTGAGATGATGATGTAATCACTTGCAACTAGAGAAGCATTGCAATCACAGTGTATCAATGGTCAGGTTAAAGACTATTTGCGATACATCTCTGAATTGCTCGATGAAATCAAACCCCCATTACAGTACTACATTAGTGCGCATGAAGATATACTGTATTGATTATGACAAGTGTGATTGAATCTGGCGCACAGTCTCGGTGGTCAGGTAAAGGCTTAACAGGACTAGGAAACTAAGCAACCAAGTGAACATGCTGTGAGCCTCCAAATTGCTGAATTGTTTCAACATGGTCAATAGTTACCATATGCTGTATGCACTGCCAAAATGTGTCTCTGGCTTGAAATGAATAGATTGCTTTAACGCTTTTGTCATACCATAATGTCAGTGGATGATATGGACACTCAATGTGAAATGTACCAACGTAAGCTTTAGAGAAATACTGTCACCCTTAATTTGTTACGATTTCACATTATCTCCACCAGAGGAATCCCTATTGTATTCTATTCAGTGTCTCATGAACCAAATGGTTTGGAGCTACGTTTACCAGGGAGCAATGAATAAGGCCTCAGTAAGACACATGATGAAGGCTGTGCAGTGGCTATTTAGATGGACTCTGAACATTCATTAACAACTCATAGCCCTTTCCTGCAGTCAATGACTTAAAGTACCCTCTTTGGCCTCATGGGTGGAATGTAACTAATATTTTTAATAAAGATTATTAATTTTGAAAACTATGAAAATCCAATGTTTCTATATCAAACAGTTATATTTCATTTGTCTGTGATGTATATAAAGTGTAATATTGGGATGCAAACTTAAAATTGAATAGATTTCAATTCTACATCTGACATGGGTACAGGTGTCTTCTTTTTTTTTGCCCATAACCATGTGTGTGAGGTGTATACTTTTGTTTCAAAGTAGATTTGTTTAAGGCTACCAATAATCACTCTGTGGGACCCTGATTTAGCCCACTGCAGTAATTAAGGGGGAGATCTGTCTAGAGTACGGAGCACTGAGCAGTATCTGCTGTGTCAATACAAACTGCTGAGAGAAGATAGATAAGGAATTATATTTGACTTGATGTGTATGAAATTGTTTGGTGAAATATGCATAAAAGGAGAGTATTTTGCCATAATTATGCACCTTTGGATAGATAGGTGTACTTCCCATTTTGATCATAATGATTTAGTGACTGCAAACATCAGTTTTCTCCCACACTTTGGACTGGCCACGCAACATATTTCAACGTGGAGAATTGGGTAATATTTAGTTGATACTGTACGTTGCTCAATAAGCTTACAACATATTCTCACCCACTCAAAATGTCAGACAGAAATGTGTTGAATTCCCAATGTCTTATCAAATTCCAATGGAAAATCAATGTCTGATTTTTTTGTTAAGTTGTCACCTAAATGTGTTATCAATGCGCAGCCAAATTACCTGGATTGCGGTTGAGATTAAAAAATAAAAAAAGTAGTCATTTCACAGAACCTCTTATCCAGAGCGACTTACAGTTAGAGCTTTCATGGTAAGATAGCTAGGTGGGACAACCACATATCACAGTCATAATAAGTACATTTTTCCTCAATAAAGTGTCTATTAGCAAAGTTAGAGTTAGTAAGGGGGGGGGGGGGGTCAAGTGCGAGTGTTAGGCGTAAGGAGGCGGATTGCTCAAGTTGGGGTGTAGGGTTTGAGCATAACCTGAAGGTAAAGAGGAGCAGTTTCTCTTGCCGCTCCGTAGGAAAGTACATGGTACATGGTGCTGATAAGTGACACTTGAGATTTTGCACAGATTATTATAGCAATTGTGAAGCTCTCCACATACCTGCGACCTTTGCATGCTGTCTTGAACATGCACACTTTCTATGATTACATAAGAAGACATTTAAAGTTACATGAGGCTAACCTCAAAATGTGGCCATCGATGTGCTACTCATTTTAAAGCTGAATAAATACTGTTAAATCAGTTTGTAAGATAGTCTTAACTTTAGGCTATTTACTGTATGAGAAAAGTATTATTGAATTGTGTTTGACAATCCAAGTGTTGTATGAGTGTTGATGAGCTTTTTCTGTTGGTGAGACATATAAACGGCTACAGTTTGAGAGGCTCTATGTAAATACAATGATATCAGCCTCTCTGCAGTTGTCTGTCAAACGGTTACCTCATCATCACCTCTGCTTCTTCATCCTGCTCTTCTGTGTGGCTCTTTGCACCGTTTTATTGTCTTTGTTTAAAACTAATGCAACACGGATGTGTTGCCTGGGGCATAGTAAGTGTGTCTTTCTTTAAAAGGTTATTCTGTTAGAAGCATGCCGTTTCAGAAGAATTACGAGCTGAGCAGCCTGAATATTTAGTTTAAATATTTTCAATAGCAGCACGGTCATGTCTAGCCTACTACTGAATACAATACTGAACCTTGAACAGATTGACAGTGTTCATAGCATTAGTCATACAGTAAAAATTGCATGAATTATTTGTGTAACTTGCTCAGTTTCCCCAGGTCTAATGGAAAGCCATCCATTTGTTTGGGTATGGTACCCATAGTTCTCAGACATAGGAGGATACTCTGACACCATCTATAGATTTTACTCTTCTTCATGTGAAATATGCTAATCTAAAGTGTAGTCTTTTTTTAAAGAGCAGTGCGTGGAACACTGGCAGACATACATGGCACAGAAATCAGCCCAAAAATCACTTTGATCTATGATGCATTGGAACCGACAAGGCAAACAGTTGCTGTCTGGGGGAATGGATGTTTGTGTGACCACTCCATGCAGCTCTCTCTGGTATAAGGGTCTACTGTGCGTCCCTAAATCTCTGATCGAAGCCTCAGATTTGTGGAAAAGAAACCAGCTGCTCATTATACTGGAGCCACTGTGTGTGTGTGTGTGTGTGTGTGTGTGTGTGTGTGTGTGTGTGTGTGTGTGTGTGTGTGTGTGTGTGTGTGTGTGTGTGTGTGTGTGTGTGTGTGTGTGTGTGTGTGTGTGTGTGTCCATCAGCAGACAGAAGCGTTGAACAACCACTAAACTACTGTCAATCATACAAGATCCACACAAACAGACAGTTAAGAGAAAACTTGTTTATTCTGTATTGATTTACATACTGTAGGCATTGTGCTTGGATAATTAGCATACTTGTGTACAGCACACACTTTGATCTGCTCTGCAAACGTATACAGAGTGTATTTTTAATCAACAAAGACACAAAGACACATATGACTAATTCTGATTTGTGTGTGGGTAAATGATGCATGTGCGCAGGTATGGGACTGTTTGCTTGAGGTAAAGCTGTGCTTACTCTACGGGAACTCTGGAACTCTGGCACACTAATAAACATACAGTATCTGGCACACTAATAAACATACAGTATCTCTCTATCTCTGGAACTCTGGTATACTAATAAACATACAGTATCTCTGGAACTCTGATACACTAATAAACATACAGTATCCCTCTAGCTCTGGAACTCTGGCACACTAATAAATATACAGTATCTCTCTATCTCTGGAACTCTGGTATACTAATAAACATACAGTAAATGTTGTTCTTCACATTCACTTTTTGTTTGTTTGTTTACCAGGCCAGGTAACTCCAAATGAGTATAGCCTCCATATCAAATAGGATGAAAACCATCTAAAGCTACTACAATATTTGAAGAAATAATACGTTTGCTTGTAAATTAATAAATTGCCTCTCGCATACTGCCACTGCCATCTCAGTTTTGTTTACTTCGCCACCTAAAACATTTGTTCCTTTCATTTGTGGCTTTTATGAGAACAAAATATCCCAGAGATGTTTAGCCTTCCGACGTCTGATGTTGCCACACGCTCATTAAAAATGCATGATCTAATTCTAGGCTTTGGGGTCTCTGAAAACTGCTATACTCTATTTCATCAGATGGAATTAAAAAGTGGCTGCTATTAATATGAGTAAGCTTCCCTCAAACCGGATTTACATATGCATACAGTAGGATGCCAGCACTTTGTACAAACGAATTACAAGTCACTATTTATTTATGTTAACAGTAATCTAACCACTTTTGAATTGGCAAACCAATCCCCATATCCAAAATGGATGTTAAACAAATTGTTGAATGTAATGTGCAATGCAAAACAATGAAAATATGGCACATGCAGTACCAGTCAAAAGTTTGGACACACCTACTCATTCAAAGGTTTTTCTTTATTTTTAATATTTTGTACATTGAATGATAATTGTGAAGACATCAAAATTATGAAATAACACATATGGAATCATGTAGAAACCAAACAAGTGTTAAACAAATGTATTTTATATTTGAGATTCTTCAAACAGTCTTGAAGGAGTTCCCGCATATGCTGAGCACTTGTTGGCTGCATTTCCTTCACTCTGCGGTCCAACTCTTCACAAACCATCTCAATTGGGTTGAGGTCGGGTGATTGTGGAGGCCAGGTCATCTGATGCAGCACTCCATCACTCTCCTTCTTGGTCAAATAGCCCTTACACAGCCTAGAGGTGTGTTGTGTTATTGTCTGTTGAAAAATAAATGATAAGAGCAAACCAGATGGGATGGCGTATCGCTGCAGAATGCTGTTGTAGGCATGCTGGTTAAGTGTGCCTTGAATTCTAAATTCATCTCTGACAGTATCACCAGCAACGCACCATCACACCTCCTCCTCCATGCTTCACGGTGGGAACCACACATGCAGAGATCATCCGTTCACCTACTCGTTATCTCACACGGCGGTTGGACCCAAAACTCTCAGATTTGGACTCATCAGACCAAAGGATCTAATGTCCATTGCTTGTGTTTCTTGGCCGAAGCAAGATTCTTCTTCGTATTTGTGTCCTTTAGTAGTGGTTTCTTTGCAGCAATTTGACCATGAAGGCCTGATTCACACAGTCTCCTCTGAACAGTTGATGTTGAGATGTGTCTGTTACTTGAGCTCTGTGAAGAATTTATTTGGGCTACAATTTCTGAGGCCGGTAATTCAAATGAACTTATCCTCTGCAGCAGAGGTAACTCTGGGTCTTCTTTTCCTGTGGAGGTCCTCATGAGAGGCAGTTTCATCATAGCACTTGATGGTTTTTGCAACTGCACTTGAAGAAACTTTAAAAGTTCTTGAAATTTTCCGGATTGACTGACCTTCATGTCTTAAAGTAATGATGGACTGTCATTTCTCTTTGCTTATTTGAGCTGTTCTTGCCATAATATGGACTTATTTGACCACATAGGGCTATCTTCTGTGTACCAACCCTATCTTGGGGTGGCAGGTAGCCTAGTGGTTAGAGCGATGGACTAGTAACCAAAAGGTTGAAAGATTGAATCCCTGAGCTGAGAAGGTAAAAATCTGTTATTCTGCCCCTGAACAAGGCAGTTAACCCACTGTTCCTAGGCAATCATTAAAAATAAGAATTTGTTCTTAACTGACTTGCCTAGTTAAATAAATATAAATAAATAAATATATCTTGTCACAGCACAACTGATTGGCTCAAATGCATTATGAAGTAAAGAAATTCCACACCTGTTAATTCAAATGCATTCCAGGTGACCACCTCATGATGCTGGTTGAGAGAATGGTAAAAGTGTGCAAAGCTGTCATCAAGTCAAAGGGTGGCTACTTTAAATAATCTCAAATATAAAATATATTTTGTTTTGTTTAACACTTTTTTGGTTACTACGTAATTCCATATGTGTTATTTAATAGTTTTGATATCTTCACTCTTATTCTACAATGTAAAAAATAGTCAAAATATAGAAAAACTCTTCAATGAGTAGGTGTGTCCAAACTTTTGACTGGTACTGTATATGAATCAGATTTCATGTATACTACTGTACATATTTTACATGATTACAACATTGAGCACCATGCTCACAAAGAGAGCATCTCCTTTAGTCTTGGTGAATTATGTAGCGGGAAGGAGTTGTTGGTGGATTTGGAGGGGGCACTCACACTCTCTGATTTCACTATTGATATCTCAGGGATTCACTCCTGGCACCAAAATGTCTGAACCCTTTAAGAACAGCCCCTTCGCATTAATTAAGCCTCTGACTAACACCAACACAGAGTCACTCCCAATCAGTGCCTCTGGGCCCTAATTGTTTAAATTGCTTTGCTGCAGCACTTCTGTGTTCAAAGCTATTGCCTCTGATACCATCTGGATACAGATATGTCCCCATACGTGCTGGTACATCCCTCATCAGCCAATTACATACCTCAGACTGGCAAACCAGACCGTAAATAGACACCTGGCCATGGGTCCAAGACCAAACGTTGGAGGATTAATCAAATAACAAATAGAATAGCACCCTGTCTTCTTCTTGTGTTCCATCCTTCATAATGCATGACCCACCATAAAGGCCTGCTACGGTCGAGAGGGACAGGCAGGGAGGCAGGCAGGAACACTGGTCGTTTCAGGACGTGAGTTTTTTTTGCAATAGTGCAGCCTTCTGTTCTGTATGATGAGATCTGAGGGATTATTTTTGTTTTTCTGCTACTTTTTTAATCTAAGTTTTAAGTGCCTTATCAATCTTTGATGTGGACTGTCCTCCTGTCATTGTGTGATGTCTTTGATGTCTCCCTGCACTTCCACTACCTGAATCCCATGTATTTTTCATACTCTCTTTACCCTGGAAATCCTCCGGAACTTAGATCACCTTTGCATTTTAGAGTGTAATGGAGTGTGGTAGAACACTAATTTGCACACAGCATTAGTTATGTAAAATACATATCCATGTAGTTTGCATGCAAATAAGCATTATGGTCTCCCTGTTAAAGTAATGCCAAATAACACAAGAGAGGGCTTATCAGAAAAGAATGGACAGAAAATGCACAGAAAACATGATATGGTAATACATGTATTTTTGCTCTAGTTTAGTTAGGGCCGAGGGAAGATAATCTGACTACATACATCCCTCTAGGCTTTCTCCTGTTTACCCTCAGCTCTACGGCTTTGCAAGGTAGGCTACTGAAAGGACGGATTGCACAGCGTGCACAGTGCTGGGTGTCACACATTAAAACCAGTGGTGTAAAAAATACTTTAAAGTACTACTTAAATAGTTTTTGGGGGTATTTGTACTTTACTTTACTATTTATATTTTTGCCAACTTTTACTTCCATACATTCCTAAAGAAAACAATGTACTTTTTACTCTATACATTTTCACTGACACCCAAAAGTACTCATTACATCTTGACAGGAAAATGGTCCAATTCACACACTTATCAAGAGAACATCCCTGGTCATCCCTACTGCCTCTGATCTGGCAGACTCACTAAACACATGCTTTGTTTGGAGTGTTAGAGTGTGCCCCTGGCTATCCGTCAATTAAAAAAAAAAAAAGACAATTGGTCTGGTTTGCTTAATATAAGAAATTTGAAAACGTTTATACTTTTACTTTTGATACTTAAGTACATTTTAGCAATTCCATTTACTTTTGATACTTTTACTCAAGTAGTATTTTACTGGGTGACTTTCCCTTTTACTTGAGTCATTTTCTATTAAGGTATCTTTTACTTTTACTCGAGTATGTCAATTGAGTACTTTTTCCACCACTGATTAAAACCATGTGCTCTGTAGAAGTGCTGCTCTGCCATGTAATAAAACAAGTTTATAGCGCTACACTCCTGCCCACACTCCTTTTTCTCTCTTTTCATCTGTATGACAAAGTGCACTCTCCCCAGTCAGAGCATAACTCTCCCCTCCAGACAGCTCCAGGATTATGGGTGTGAGGAGGAGGTGAGACCTGGAGGATGGAGGTAATGACTCTGTTCTTCAAAGTCATCATGGCAGACATAGGTTACATAGATGTCTCTCGCCGGCTCCTCTTGACAATCTGCTGGTGTGCGTGATCAGGCCAGGGAAATGGGCCTGATGAGATGGGATTGGATGGCCCAGGCCTAGGATAAAACCACCTGATCCCTGGGCCTCTGGTGAAGCCAAGGTATCTCTCTTTCTCCCATTCAATAAGAGGAGGCAGATAGGGTTTAAAGGCTGGAACTAGGTGATCACCATATGACTAGAGAGCTCTCCGCTCACTCTGTCTGTCTCTCTCTCTCCCTCTCTCTCTCCCTCTCTCTGTCTCACTCCTTCTATCCTCTTTGTGCCATTTCCTATCATTCTCTTCACTTAATATCCTTGTCTGTCGTTCCTGCCATACCTGACTCTCCTTTTAAACCCCTTCTAAGGGATTAACATACATTACACATTACACAGTGGTTCTGTAATAAAATAAAATTTCCAGGTCTATGTTTCAGTAGAGACGGAACATGGGACTCCCCAAGGTCACTAAAGACCTGAATACCCCTCCTTAATTCCTTTTGGTGGCGTGCCAGCGCTCTAGCACTGCATCTATTTGCATCACAGAGCAGCCCAGGTGTTGCTTTTAGATTACACTGTGTGCTCACACGAGCGGGGAAATAGCTGTAATCAGGTTAGCTAGCTTAATAAAGAGACATGGCTCTTCCCTCTTCATGAAATTACAACCATTGTAGACACTCAGAGCCACTTATCCCTGAGTCAGTCTGACAACTACTGTCTCTCTCTTCTGATTGGACCGGCTGGGGCTATAGGCAGACTGAGAGCAGACTGGCCGCAGTGGAGAGGAGAATGGCTAGCTGAATTACCCTGCTCCCCAACAAAACACATGCCACCCAGTCCCAATGCCAGTCTCTCCGAACACATTTGGCACACAGAGTGGAGCATCTGCCATTGACTCCAAAGTCGGTTATGAATCCCAGTGTCCCTGTCACTGCTGTGGCTCTGTGGCTGTCTGGGTTATAGGCTCATTGACATAACCCACAGCACAGTGTATGTACTTACAGCTCACAACCCTCTCTATTAGGGAAATAATAACGGCAAACCACCAGACCAGTAATAGGTTACATGCTGACCTGAACTCCATGACTTGCGGTAATAATTGACAGTGTGTGTTGAACTAAAGGAAGGTCCAGGCCAAATATTAATCGCAAATAAAAACCAGCCCAGAGGACAATCATTAGGAAGCACACATCTCTCATTATCTATGCTCTCAGAGCTATTGAATATAAATTATTGATATTTGGCATAAGCTCACGTTTGTCATTTACAAATACATTGAGTTGGGATCAAAGATAATGAGAAGCCTGCTATGAATAAGTTATCCTGCACATGTATGGGAGAGGTATCAGGCATCTGCTCCTGGCTACATGGATGTTGGGTCAGAGCATGGGGAGGGAAAATCCTTGTGCCATTACAAGTCACTGTAAACACCTTGAGTGGGAGGAACTCAATATACTGTAGCACTAAATAGAGGAAGCTAATTAGCCATTAAGGCACTGTTAGTCATTGTGGGTAACCATGTCTAAACAAATAATCAATATCTGGCTACCAAGGACAGGTGGGCGGAAACATGTTGAAATCTTTGCTTCGTACATTACAGCATTAACAACAAAATAACACGTCTGTTATTATAATTATTACTAATGTTTTTTGCTGTTGTATTAATGATATTAATCTTAGCAGATTGCATTTTGGATTTTCTGCAAATCTCTCTTCTCCTCTTAGCTAATCCCTATGCAGAGAGAGACACCGGCGTGTGTGGAGTATCACGCAACAGAAGACACAAATCTGCTACATTAAGCCTCTGTGATTCTCCTGGACGCTCTCTGCATGCCATGTAACCCTCATGGCTTCATTCGTCTCCTCTGACATTACTGTGCACAAACGAGCATACTCCAAGGAGTTGATTGTGGAGTTGCCTATGGAAACAAAGATGGTTTAAAGAGTTGTCAAGATGCAGCTGTGTACAGTACATGTAGTAAACAATTGACCATGCATTGGAGATTTGAATTGTGTTAATCACCTTTTAAGAAATTGTGAAGGAAATGTATTGCAATGATGCATAAACAATGGTTTTAATTGTATAAGACATGCCTTAAAATTCTGTTTGAACATTTAAATGATTTTGTCCAGACAAGGATCCGTATATCATGCAAATTCACCAGCAACTGCAAAGGTTCTATTGTGGCATTTGTCCTGACTTGAGCTAAGGTTTAAGAAAACACCAAATGTATTTTCTGTATCAAGAAACGACACTTGCTGTAACGGCACATTTCCTCCTCTTCGTCTGAAGAAATGAATGTGAACATGAACGAAAACCAAACCGAAACAGTCCCGTGTGGTGACAAACACTCACACAGAAACAAACACCCACAAACCAACAGTGAAACCCAGTCTACCTAAGTATAATTCTCAATCAGAGACAACTAACGACACCTGCCTCTGATTGAGAACCATACTTGGCCGAACACAGAAATAGAAAAACATAGAAACACAAAACATAGACTGCCCACCCCAACTCACGCCCTGACCATACTAAATAAAGACAAAACAAAGGAAAATAAAGGTCAGAACGTGACAGTACCCCCCCCCCCCCCCCTCCCCCCAAAGATGCGGACTCCGGCCGCAAAACCTGAACCTATAGGGGAGGGTCATAGTGGGCGTCTGTCCACGGTGACGGCTCTGGCACGGGACGTGGACCCCACTTCACCATAGTTTTGGTGCGCCTCTTAGCCCGCCTCCGTGGCCTCTTTAGAGCGGCGACCCTCGCCGCCGATCTTGGACTGGGGACCCCCGCCACGGGTCCCGAATGGATGATAGACTCCAGCAGAGCCGGACAGGTGGGAGACTCCGGCAGCTCCGGAGTGAAGGGCGGCTCTGGCCGCTCCTGGCTGGCTGACGGCTCTGGCCGCTCCTGGCTGGTTGACGGCTCTGGCAGCTCCTGGCTGGCTGACGGCTCTGGCAGCTCCTGGCTGGCTGACGGCTCTGGCAGCTCCTGGCTGACTGACGGCTGAGGACAGACTGGCGGCTCTAGCAGCTCAGGACAGACTGGCGGCTCTAGCAGCTCCGGACAGACGCGAGACTCTAGCAGCTCTGGACAGACGAGGGACTCTAGCAGCTCTGGACAGACGGGAGACTCTAGCAGCTCTGGACAGACGGGAGACTCTAGCAGCTCTGGACAGACGGGAGACTCTAGCAGCTCTGGACAGGCGGGAGACTCTGGCAGCGCTGGAGAGGAGGAAGGCTCTGGCAGGGCTGGACAGGCGGGAGACCCTGTAGGCAGAAGACGGAGAGACAGCCTGGTGCGGGGGGCTGCCAACGGAGGGCTGGTGCGTGGAGGTGGCATTGGATAGGCCGGACCGTGCAGGCGCACTGGAGCTCTTGAGCACCGAGCCTGCCCAACCTTACCTCCCCTATAGGTTCAGGTTTTGCGGCCGGAGTCCGCACCTTTGGGGGGGGGGGGGGGGTACTGTCATGTTCTGACCTTTATTTTCCTTTGTTTTGTCTTTATTTAGTATGGTCAGGGTGTGAGTTGGGGTGGGCAGTCTATGTTTTGTGTTTCTATGTTTAGGTTTCTGTTTCAGCCTAATATGGTTCTCAATCAGAGGCAGGTGTCGTTGTCTCTGATTGAGAATCATACTTAGGTAGCCTTGGTTTCACTGTTGGTTTGTGGGTGTTTGTTTCCGTGTCTGTGTTTGTCACCACACGGTACTGTTTCGGTTTTGTTATTTCACGTATTTGTTTATTGTTTTTGTATTTCATAGTGTTCAGTGCTTTTGTTATTAAAATCGTCATGAACACTTACCACACCGCATCTTGGTCCTCCTCTCTATCTACAGACGACAGCCGTGACACTTGCATTAATCAGGGCTTTAAGATGAATCAAATAAATCAGCCTACTCTCGAATACAAAAAGGTTTGCGTACAGACGAGCATGGTCAGCATTTCTCAAGTAGCAGAAAAATAAAGCTACATTGACACTGTGAATTATGCTTCAGTTCATTTGGAAAATGTCTTTGATGGATTTAATACATTGGATCATTGCCTTAGCAGGCTTCTTAGGAACTGCACTTCTCCACAGTCTGTACATTTCCAATGCAATGCTCCAACTGTGCCTCTTTTCAACTATACACTCATATGTTTAAGAACTCAGGAGACTGTAAAACATTCATTATCTTAGTGGAAACATCACCTGATCTTATAGAAAGCTTTCTGAAACAACTGATGGACTGAGTGACCGGTTACAGGAAACCATCAACAGAAGCTCATATCTAAATGTTCCATATGTTATATTCGTATGCAACATATTGTGTCAAATAAATGCAGGATCAAAATATTCCATGTGTCATGGCTTTAAAGTGTGCTGCTTAGATGAGTTTGGAAATTGTGGTCAAGATGTTGAGGGAATACGAGATGTGAAAACATCATCAGGCCTGTGTGACTCATAGACAGAAAATAAATAGACTGCCTTCTTTGTTCCATTAAAGTCAAATAAATCCATGCTCTGAACTCTATCAGAAACCCTGTCAGTTAAAACTAAACAAGACATTGATTTTTAGCGAAGACAGTCTCAACCTCAAAAGCGAGCTGGGAAAATGAAGGTCTTCAACAAGATCACGACTGTGTCTTCAAATGAAATAAGAACTCTGATGATAAGACAAATATGGCTGCTCATTGTCTGATCCGCACTGCTCTGTTGTGCCATATCTAGCATCCTGTAGCTGTAATAACAACAGGCTTTTGTACTTTTTGTTGTGCTTAGATTTGATGTGTTTTCATTGCAGTGAATTTCCCTGGTTCCTTTGGGTTTAATGTTAGATTGGTAACTTTTCTCTGTACTCAAATTCTGAGTCACTGTGATAGTCACCTCTCTGACAGCCACAACCTAACTCAGGTACACAGAGCACTAGGGGTGATAGAGCACCTGCCCTTTTATACTAATTCTAGTTATTTTTTGTGTGTCTCTTTTATATATTGCAACTTTAGTAAATGCAATGGACTGTCTATCAAACTAGATCATTTCTCATGAACTCGTGAATCTTGAAAGAAAGTCCCCTGCCATCCCTTTGCCACTGCGAGCGCTGCAGTGCACCAAGTAGAGAAATGAATACCACCAATAGTAGGTTACTCTGGAGCTGCCAGCATGTTGTCTCACCATCAGGGACAGGGAAGGGGGCAACTGCAGTTCAACTGTCAGTAGCGGAATACATTCAAATCTAGTAAAGACTAGCTTGTTTTGACAGCATAGCGTAGCTAATTAGCTGGTTAATCCAGCCTACACATTAGCGATGATCAGCTGATATAGCCCACCGCAGTAGTGGTTCAGAGATAGCCTACTTAACTAACTCCCTTTCATCTTTGGTTCTAGCTGGCTTGGAGTAGCAATGTGTGATGAGTCCATGTGTTTCAACAGAAAATAAAGGTTTAAACAAATCATGGCTACAGGAGCAGCAGAAACGTATGAATGGAGTGAAGGTCAAGTTTTTCACTTTGAGCACCTGCTCCACCAAAGGTCTGTGCAAGGCCTTGACCTAACCCCAACCACGACATGAGAGCTGTGAGGGGATGTGTTGCTTACTTTCAAGAGTCAAGAGTCAAATCAAAGTATGATGTGTCCGCTCTGACTTAGTCTCCCCTGTAGCACGCTCTGGCCATCACTTAGGATTCCCTACAGTTGTGTTCACTGGTAGTGCCAAGCAAGTGCATCTCAGTCCACAGGAGGTTGTTTTGGAGGTGAGGCTCTTGCTTTGTTTGCCTGGTGAGTAGTCTACTGTGCCGTGTCGGTTAAATGAGAGTATAGTACTCTGATCTCATCTCTCCTCTGCACCACATTAAAAGTTGAATTTAGTGGAGCAGGTGGCCAACAAGTGTCATGGAAGGGGAAAAGAAATACAACAGCTGCAGGTGTAAATGTGTTGTAATTATAAATGATTAAACATAGAGAGTATTTCTCGTATTAAAGATGAAATGGATCCAGGTCTGATTCAGGCTCCCCCTCAAACTCCCCCTTCTGTCGGAAAAGAGAGAATGCCAATTACACACCTGGATAATTCTCCGCCACCAATCAGTAAATATCATTAAAACACTGATTAAATGCCAGGTGACTCACAAAGAATCTCAATGAGGAAAGTGCTATTTTACAAAAGTGTAGGTCGTAAAATAAAGTGGTATTAAAATTCACAAATGGGATTTTTTTATGACACATCATCATTGTTACCATATTCTTACCTTGTTGCCCACTTGGTCTTAGTCAATGAAAATAAGCAATAAGGAGTATGTTAAACTTTAATATACAGTGTCAAGAAAAAGTATGTGAACCCTTTGGAAATACCTGGATTTCTGCATAAATTGGTCATACAATTTGATCTGATCTTCATCTTAGTCACAACAATAGACAAACACAGTCTGCTTAAACTAATAACACACAAACAATTATAAATTTCCATGTCTTTATTGAAGACACTGTGTAAACATTGTTGGAAAAAGAATGTGAACCCTTGGATTGAATAACTGGTTGACCCTCCTTTGGCAGCAATAACCTCAACCAAACGTTTTCTGTATGTCTGGTGTCTGGTGTGAACTGCTCTCTTGAGGTTATGCCACAGCATCACAATTGGGTTGAGGTCAGGACTCTGACTGGGCCACTCCAGAAGGTCTATTTTCTTCTGTTGAGGCCATTCTGCTGTTGATTTACGTCTGTGTTTTGGGTCATTGTCCTGTTGAATCACCCTACTTCTGTTGAGCTTCAATTGGTGGACAGATAGCCTAACATTCTCCTGCAAAATGTCTTGCTAAACTTGGGAATTAATTTTTCCGTCGTGATAGCAAGCTGTCCAGGTCCTGAGGCAGCAAAGCAGCCCCAAACCATGATGCTCCATCCACTATACTTTACAGTTGGGATGAGGTTTTGATGTTGGTGTGCTGTGCCTTCTTTTTTCCACACATAGTATTGTGTTCCTTCCAAACAACTCAACTGTAGTTTCATCTTTCCACAGAATATTTTGCCAGTAGTGCTGTGCACTTTTACAAACTTCAGACGTGCAAGCAATGTTTTTTTGACAGCAGTGGCTTCTTCAGGTGGTGTCCTCCCATGACCACCATTCTTGTTTTGTAGACTCGTCAACAGAGATGTTGGCATGTTCCAGAGATTTCTGTAAGTATTTAGCTAACACTCTAGGATTCTTCTTAACCTCATTGAGAGTTCTGTGCTGTGCTCTTGCAGTCATCTTTCCAGGATGGCCACTCCTAGGGAGAGTAGCAACAGTACTAAACTTTCTCCATTTCTAGACAACTTGTCTTACCGTGGACTGATGAACATCAAGGCTTTTAGAGATACTTATGGAACCCTTATCAGCATTATGCAAGTCAACAAATCTTAATCTTAGGTCTTGTCTATTGTTGTGACTTAGAAGAAGATCAGATCAAATTTGATGACTGTATATAGAACAACACTGATGGGCCGTTTTAAGAAAGACATTCAGGTTTTCATACAATTCCTAGAAGATCTGAAACCCTGAATGGCCTGGCTGCGACGCCATCCCATGCCCTCTTTCTTTTCCTTTTCCAACGCGTCATGTTGAGTTTGTGCGGCACTGACGCGTGTGTGTTTGGGGTGTCCGGTGTGAGGGACATATATGATGTTCCACATGAGAGGAAGGTGGAGGCGAGCAAGGGCAGTATGACAGTATGCTTGGCTTGTCCTGCTGGTGACCCCCACACTAGCCGTGCTCTGCCCACTCATCACCCACCTCCAGGCTCTTGCTCCTCTTTAACAAAATCTTTCACCAAGCTGCAGGCTGACTACTCCACACATGCTTTTGAAAACAGTTGTCCTATTTCATGCGAGGAAATATTGTTTTACCACTTGACACTCATACAAATGGTTTTGGATTAGTTGAATTCACAAACTTAATTAAATTGTTTAGAAGGTTTTATTTCACATGTAACTTTTGTTTATTATGCTTTATTATGCTTTCCATGCATGTTATTTTTGAGAATGAATGCCACATGTACAGTAATTACCTTACAGATACAATCCCAGTGTTTTATGTTTGATTACTTTGCATTCTTAGGTATTCACCATATACAGTGCCTTCAGAAAGTATGCAGACCCCTTGACTTTTTTCACATTTTGTTACAGCCTTATTCTAAAATGTATTAAATTGTGTTTTTTCCTCATCAATCTACACACAATACTTTTACTTTTTTAAACATGGAAATATCACATTTACATAAGTATTCAGACCCTTTACTTAGTACTTTGTTGAAGTACCTTTGGCAGCGATTACAGCATAGAGTCTTCAAGCTTGCCACACCTGTATTTGGGGAGTTTCTCCTATTTTTCTTTTCAAGCTCTGTCAGGTTGGATGGGCAGCGTTGCTACACGGCTATTTAGAGGTCTCTCCAGAGATGTTGGATTGGTTTCAAGTCCAGGCTCTGGTTGGGCCACTCAAAGACATTCAGAGACCTGTCCCAAAGCCACTCATGCGTTGTCTTGGCTGTGTGCTTAGAGTCGTTGTCCTGTTGGAAGGTGAACCTTCACCCCAGTCTGAGGTCCTGAGCGCTCTACAGCAGGTTCTGATCAAGGGTCTCTTTGTACTTTGCTCCATTCATCTTTGCCTCAATCCTGACTAGTCTCCCAGTCACTGCTACTGAAAATGATGTTGCCACCACCATGCTTCATCAAAGGAATGGGGCCAGGCTTCCTCCAGATGTGACGCTTGGCATTCAGGTCAAATAGTTCAATCTTGGTTTCATTAGACCAGACAATCTTGTTTATCATGGTCTGAGAGTCTTTAGGTGCCTTTTGGCAAACTCCAAGCGGGCTGTCATGGGCCTTTTACTGAGGAGTGGCTTCCATCTTGCCACTCTACCATAAAGGCCTGCTTGGCGGAGTGCTGCAGAGATGGTTGTCCTTCTGGAAGGTTCTCCCATCTCCACTGAAGGACTCTAGAGCTCCATCAGAGAGACCATTGGGTTCTTGATCACCTCCCGGACCAAGGCCATTCTCCCCAGATTGCTCAGTTTTGCTGTGTAGCCAGCTCTAGGAAAGTCTTGGTGGTTAAAAACATCTTCCATTGAAGAACGATGGAGGCCACTGTGTTCTTGGGGACCTTTAGGGAGAGAGCACTGGGGGAGTGGTGGCAGGTTAGGGAGACACAGGATGAGAAGTAGAGGGCGTGGCAGGGGCAGATGTAACAGGTTGACTCCAAGTTGTAGAAACATCTCAAGGATCATCAATGGAAACAGGATGAACCTGAGTTCAATTTTGAGTCTCACAGCAAAGGGTCTGAATAGTTATGTAAATACGTGTACATACAGTATATATATACAGTGGGGAGAACAAGTATTTGATACACTGCCGATTTTGCAGGTTTTCCTACTTACAAAGCAAGTATAAACACCATGGGACCACGCAGCCGTCATACCGCTCAGGAAGGAGACGCGTTCTGTCTCCTAGAGATGAACGCATTTTGGTGAGAAAAGTGCAAATCAATCCCAGAACGACAGCAAGGGACCTTGTGAAGATGCTGGAGGAAACAGGTAGAAAAGTAGCTATTTACACAGTCAAACGAGTCCTATATTGACATAACCTGAAAGGCTGCTCAGTAAGGAAGAAGCCTCTGCCCTAAAACATCCATATAAAAGCCAGACTACGGTTTGCAACTGCACATGGGGACAAAGATCGTATTTTTTGGAGACATGTCCTCTAGTCTGATGAAACAAAAATCGAACTGTTTGGCCATAATGACCATTGTTGTGTTTGGAGGGAAAAGGGGGATGCTTGCAAGCTTGAAAACACCATCCCAACTGTGGAACACGGGGGTGGCTGCATCATGTTGTAGGGATACTTTGCTACACGAGGGACTGGTGCACTTCACAAAATAGATGGTATCATGAGATGGGAAAATTATGTGGATATATTGAAGCAACGTCTCACGACATCAGTCAGGAAGTTAAAGCTTGGTCGCAAATGGGTCTATCAAATGGACAATGACACCAAGCATACTTCCAAAGTTGTGGCAAAATTGCTTAAGGACAATAAAGTCAAAGTATTGGAGTGGCCATCACAAAGCCCTGACCTCAATCCTATAGAAAAGTTGTGGGAATAACTGAAAATTTGTGTGCAAGCAAAGAGGCCTTCAAAGCTGTCTCAGTTACACCAGCTCTGTCAGGAGGAATGGGCCAAAATTCACCCAGCTTATTGTGGGATGCTTGTGGAAGGCTACACAAAACATTTGACCCAAGTTAAACTATATAAAGGCAATGCTACTGTCATGACGTTGGCCTGGGGTAGGTTTATGACAGTCATAAACAACCCCCCCCCCCCTTTTTCCTCTCTCTCCCCTACTGATGTGACATTTGAAAAACCCCTTGGTTAACATAGGGATTCTGGGAACATCAGAAGGTGGGGGAAAATGAACCATTTTCTGGTAATCCGACCAGTTGAACATATGCGGTGGTACTTAATGAATATGATGTCAGTTCGGTTGTCATCTGAGACATTATCATAAATGATAGGATGACATAAACTCTACAGTGGAAAGTCTGCACATTGTAGTTATCGGATTCACATGGAATTGTTGTTCAATTTAAATGTTTGAATATAAAATTATTGGTGAAAAGATTAAATTTAATTTTAGCTTCCAAATGAGAGATTTGGGTTTTCATAAGGTTAGGGCTCTGCTCAATCAGTGACCCGCCCCTGTGAAGAGAAATGGTCTGTAAACTATGAAAACACTCCACTACATAAAGCCTTGACGAAAATGTAACCTCCTGTTCCGAGGATGTGAGGACGATGGTCCATACTTTAAAAGGACTAACATATCAACTGTTCCCCATACATTAGGATGACGATCCGATGTCAGAATGGTTCAGATAAAAACCATAAAACGATGCCAGCCTCAGCGTGAGCTTTGGTTGCGAATGGTATGAACTTTGAACTCTTATTCACTACAGAAGTGATACCTCCTAGCCGTTGAGTTAGCAACAGCAGCTGCAAACGTGGGCTAGGAAAGAACAGACAGAGTATCCCGTCTACCACACAATGACGTTACTACAACGTATCCAATTTACATCCAGAGACATTCTTAAAAGGACAAAGGACTCAAATGGCCTTCCATCTGCCACCAACCTACCAAAGCGCAGCTCAGAGTAAATATTTATTGCTTATTCCTTTTCCAAATGGGCGGTAATTTAGAATGCATAAGATACTGTATTTATGATAGAGACATCACTTCTCCCTTTGTTCCTCTGTCTTCCCGCTCTTTCACTCAAACCCAGCCCCTTTTCTTTGTGTAATCAGCTGTCATATTTGTTCTGTCCACTAGGGACGTTTTCCTTTATGACGTAATTTGTAAGCAAGGTATGATTCATTCTGCGTATATATAATTCTGTGTGATTAGTTAGGTATTTAGTAGATAAATCATTAAACCCAGTTTTGTATTGCTGATTCAACTTGTTAGCCAGGGTTTGTGAAGATAACCAAGAATTTACAACTTTCAGATGAAACTGAAATAAGATGACGATTAATATTGACTGCTATTGATGTAAAATATTACTAGGTCTTTAAGAGTTTATTTGGAAGATAACTGCTCTATAAATATTATTTTGTGGTGCCCCGACTTTCTAGTTAATTACATTTACATGATTAGCTCAATCAGGTAATATTAATTACAGAGAAAGGATTTTATAGAATAGCATGTCATATCACTTAATCTGGCTTAGTCAAAGACACGACAATACCAAATACCAATTGAGTGTATGTAAACTTCTTACACACTGGGAATATGGTGAAAGACATAAAAGCTGAAACAAATATCTCTACTATTATTCTGACATTTCACATTCTTAAAACAAAGTGGTGATCCTAACTGACCTTAGACAGTGAATTTTTATTAGGATTAAATGTCAGGAATTGTGAAAAACTGAGTTTAAATGTATTTGGCTAAGGTGTATGTAAACTTCCAACTTCAACTGTATATACATTTGCAAGCATTTCTAAAAACCTGTTTTCGCTTTGTCATAATGTGGTATTGTGTGTAGATTGTTGAGGAATTGTTTTTATTTCATAATTTTTAACAAGTAAGGATAAGTAAGGAGTAAGGGTGTAACGTAACAAAATGTGGAAAAAGTCAAGTGGTCTTTTTTATTTATTCATTTATTTCACCTTTATTTAACCAGGTAGGCTAGTTGAGAACAAGTTCTCATTTACAAGTGTGACCTGGCCAAGATAAAGCAAAGCAGTTCGACACATACAACAACACAGAGTTACACATGGAATAAACAAACATACAGTCATTAACACAGTAGAAGAAGTATATATACAGTGTGTGCAAATGAGGTAGGATAAGGGAGGTAAGGCAATAAATAGGCCATGGTGGCGAAGTAATTACAATATAGCAATTAAACACTGGAATGGTGGATGTGCAAGTAGAGATACTGGGGTGCAAATGAGCAAGATAAATAAATAAATACGGTTTGGGGATGAGGATGAGGTACTTGGATGGGCTATTTACAGATGAGCTATGTACAGGTGCAGTGATCTGTGAGCTGCTCTGACAGCTGGTGCTTAAAGCTAGTGAGGGAGATATGAGTCTCCAGTTTCAGTGATTTTTGCAGTTCGTTTCAGCCACTGGCAGCAGAGAACTGGAAGGAAAAGCGGCCAAAGAGGAATTGGCTTTGGGGGTGACCAGTGAAATATACCTGCTGGAGCGCATGCTACGGATGGCCAGTTAGCTGAGATAAGGCGGGGCTTTACCTAGCAGAGACTTGTAGATGACCTTGAGCTAGTGGGTTTGGTGGTGAATATGAAATGAGGGCCAGCCAACGAGAGCGTACAGGCCGCAGTGGTGGGAAGTACAGTGCCTTGCGAAAGTATTCGGCCCCCTTGAACTTTGCAACCTTTTGCCACATTTCAGGCTTCAAACATAAAGATATAAAACTGTATTTTTTGTGAAGAATCAACAACAAGTGGGACACAATCATGAAGTGGAACGACATTTATTGGATATTTCAAACTTTTTTAACAAATCAAAAACTGAAAAATTGGGCGTGCAAAATTATTCAGCCACTTTACTTTCAGTGCAGCAAACTCTCTCCAGAAGTTCAGTGAGGATCTCTGAATGATCCAATGTTGACCTAAATGACTAATGACTAAATGACTAAAGTCTCCGTATAAATGCACCTGCACTGTGATAGTCTCAGAGGTCCGTTAAAAGCGCAGAGAGCATCATGAAGAACAAGGAACACACCAGGCAGGTCCGAGATACTGTTGTGAAGAAGTTTAAAGCCGGATTTAGATACAAAAAGATTTCCCAAGCTTTAAACATCCCAAGGAGCACTGTGCAAGCGATAATATTGAAATGGAAGGAGTATCAGACCACTGCAAATCTACCAAGGCCCGGCCGTCCCTCTAAACTTTCAGCTCATACAAGGAGACGACTGATCAGAGATGCAGCCAAGAGGCCCATGATCACTCTGGATGAACTGCAGAGATCTACAGCTGAGGTGGGAGACTCTGTCCATAGGACAACAATCAGTCGTATATTGCACAAATCTGGCCTTTATGGAAGAGTGGCAAGAAGAAAGCCATTTCTTAAAGATATCCATAAAAAGTGTCGTTTAAAGTTTGCCACAAGCCACCTGGGAGACACACCAAACATGTGGAAGAAGGTGCTCTGGTCAGTTGAAACCAAAATTGAACTTTTTGGCAACAATGCAAAACGTTATGTTTGGCGTAAAAGCAACACAGCTGAACACACCATCCCCACTGTCAAACATGGTGGTGGCAGCATCATGGTTTGGGCCTGCTTTTCTTCAGCAGGGACAGGGAAGATGGTTAAAATTGATGGGAAGATGGATGGAGCCAAATACAGGACCATTCTGGAAGAAAACCTGATGGAGTCTGCAAAAGACCTGAGACTGGGACGGAGATTTGTCTTCCAACAAGACAATGATCCAAAACATAAAGCAAAATCTACAATGGAATGGTTCAAAAATAAACATATCCAGGTGTTAGAATGGCCAAGTCAAAGTCCAGACCTGAATCCAATCGAGAATCTGTGGAAAGAACTGAAAACTGCTGTTCACAAATGCTCTCCATCCAACCTCACTGAGCTCGAGCTGTTTTGCAAGGAGGAATGGGAAAAAATGTCAGTCTCTCGATGTGCAAAACTGATAGAGACATACCCCAAGCGACTTACAGCTGTAATCGCAGCAAAAGGTGGCGCTACAAAGTATTAACTGAAGGGGGCTGAATAATTTTGCACGCCCAATTTTTCAGTTTTTGATTTGTTAAAAAAGTTTGAAATATCCAATAAATGTCGTTCCACTTCATGATTGTGTCCCACTTGTTGTTGATTCTTCACAAAAAAATACAGTTTTATATCTTTATGTTTGAAGCCTGAAATGTGGCAAAAGGTCGCAAAGTTCAAGGGGGCCAAATACTTTCGCAAGGCACTGTATATGGGGCTATGGTGACAAAACGGATGGCACTGTGATAGACTGCATCCAATTTGTTGAGTAGATTGTTGGAGGCTATTTTGTAAATGACATCGCTAAAGTCGAGGATCGGTAGGATGGTCAGTTTTACGAGGGTATGTTTGGCAGCATGAGTGAAGGATGTTTTGTTGCAAAATAGGAAGCCAATTCTAGATTTAATTTTGGATTGGAAGATGCTTAATGTGTGTCTGGAAGGAGAGTTTACAGTCTAACCAGACACCTAGGTATTTGTAGTTGTCCACATATTCTAAGTCAGAACTGTCTAGAGTAGTGAAGCTGGACGGGCGGGCACACGCGGGCAGCGATCGGTTGAATAGCTTGCATTTAGTTTCACTTGTATTTATGAGCAGTTGGTTTCCACTGAAGGAGAGTTTTATGGCATTGAAGCTTGTCTGGAGGTTAGTTAACACTGTGTCCAAACAAGGGCAAGTGGTATACAGAATGGTGTCGTCTGCGTAGAGGTGGATCAGAGAATCCCCAGCAGCAAGAGCGACATCATTGATGTATACAGAGAAGAGAGTCGGCCCGAGAATTTAACCCTGTGGCACCCCCATAGAGACTGCCAGAGGTCCGGACAACAGGCCCACCGATTTGACACACTGAACTCTATCAGGGAAGTAGTTGGTGAACCAGGCGAGTCAATCATTTGAGAAACCAAGGCTGTTGAGTCTGCCGATAAGAATGTGGTGATTGAGTCGAAAGCCTTGGCCAGGTCGATGAATACGGCTGCACAGCAATGTCTCTTATCGATGGCGGTTATGATATCGTTTAGGACCTTGAGTGTGGCTGAGTTGCACCCATTACCAGCTCGGAAACCAGATTGCATAGTGGAGAAGGTACAGTGGGATTCAAAATGGTCAGTAATCTGTTTGTTAACTTGGCTTTTGAAGACCTTAGAAAGGCAGGGTAGGATGGATATATGTCTATAGCAGTTTGGGTCTAGAATGTCTCCCCCTTTGAAGAGGGGGAGGACCGCGGCAGCTTTCCAATCTTTGGGAATCTCAGATGATACGAAAGAGAGGTTGAACAGGTTAGTAATAGGGGTTGCAACTATTTCGGCAGAACATTTTAGAAAGAGAGGGTCCATGATTGTCTAGCCCGGCTGATTTGTAGGGGTCCAGATTTTGCAGCTCTTTCAGAACATCAGCTATCTGGATGTGGGTGAAGGAGAAATGGGGAGGTTTCGGCAAGTTGCTGTGGGGGGTGCAGGGTTGTTGATCGGGGTAGGGGTAGCCAGGTGGAAAGCATGGCCAGCTGTAGAAAAATGCTTATTGAAATTCTCAATTATAGTGGATTTATCGGTGGTGACAGTGTTTCCTAGCCTTAGTGCAGTGGGCAGCTGGGAGGAGGTGCTCTTATTCTTATTCTTATTTTACAGTGTCCCAGAACTTTTTTGAGTTTGTGGTATAGGATGAAAATTTCTGCTTGAAAATGCTAGCCTTAGCTTTCCTAACTGCCTGTGTACAGTGGGGAGAACAAGTATTTGATACACTGCTGATTTTGCAGGTTTTCCCACTTACAAAGCATGTAGAGGTCTGTCATTTTTATCATAGGGACACTTCAACTGTGAGAGACGGAATCTAAAACAAAAAAACAGAAAATTGGAGGGCAAGTTGGTTAGGATGATATCTATGAGGGTGCCCGTGTTTACAGATTTGGGGTTGTACCTGGTGGGTTCATTGATAATTTGTGTGAGATTGATGGCATCAAGCTTAGATTGTAGGATGTCCGGGGTGTTAAGCATGCCCCAGTTTAGGTCACCTAGCAGCATGAGCTCTGAAGATAGATGGGGGGCAATCAATTCACATATGGTGTCCAGGGCACAGCTGTGGGCAGAGGGTGGTCTATAGCAAGCGACAATGGTGAGAGACTTGTTTCTGTAAAGGTGGATTTTTAAAAGTAGAAGCTCGAATTGTTTGGGTACAGCCCGGGATAGTAAGACAGAACTCTGCAGGCTATCTCTGCAGTAGATTGCAACACCGCCCCCTTTGGCAGTTCTATCTTGTCGGAAGATGTTGTAGTTAGGGATGGACATTTCAGGGTTTTTGGTGGTCTTCCTAAGCCAGGATTCAGACACAGCTAGGACATCCGGGTTGGCAGAGTGTGCTAAAGCAGTGAATAAAACAAACTTAGGGAGGAGGCTTCTAATGTTAACATGCATGACACCAAGACTTTTACGGCTATAGAAGTCAACAAATGAGAGCACCTGAATATCGAAATATTTTCCTAAGGCACTGTATGTACAGTGTCTATACACGCACTAGAGCTGCATAGCCTGCCATTGACATTAATGAGTTAAATTCATAAGCACAGAAAAATATGTACAGCACTCCAAGTTGTTTCCTATACAAGATAAACAATGGTTGAGAAATCCAATGTAGCAGTTTTCAGCATAAAATGTCTAGGTATTTAAATAGCTACATTGTGCAGCCTTGAGTTGTAGTCAGGTTTTATTTGGTTTCAGACAGACCCAAGCATTCATCAGATCTGAGATCTTCAAAAACATAAAAGAAATGTATTGTAAGCAGATAGGGCTTTAAAGAATATGTAGATAATTTTGAAAGGTGTAGACAGTGGTATGGCTGAATGGAGATAGTAGACGATCAATTCAATTTTCGATCTCCCATAACATGTACAACCAGAGGGAACCAGTGATGTATATAAACAATTATAGCTGAATATCCCCAGCAAGCTTGTATTTTAAGGACTGAATAGAAAAGCCGAACAGGGCTTCACTAGTTCACCAAGTGAACTGTGCAGTTCCGGAAAATTATTTATATTGTCTTGTCAACTAAATTGTATTTAATAGCATGGTCTGAGAATGGGGTGCCTGGTAGAATGTCAGTCCTATGCAGCACGAACGCAGGTCTTGCATGAAAGACAACAGATTGAACTAACCTGGGATCCAATTTCGAGAGTTAATCAGGACTACGCTAAAGACGAGAGAAGCCGAGGTGAAGTGGAACAGTGTCTGATAAGATTTCTGTGAGCACACATGAGAACCATTCTGCACGTTCCGTGGAAAAGAGTGAGATTGTATGCTCCAGTGTGGAAATCTCAGAGAATGGAGAGTCTTATGTGTTTATTTACTGCAAAGAGATTAATGATAGGAATTGGGGATTGAATTTCACATATTTTTCCTACTTTTTATGTTGTCTCTTGTGACCATCGGCCTTGCTCGCGTTGCAACTCAGGTCACTGGCGCCATGTTGGCCATGGGACTAATCTTAGTATCAGTGACGTGCAACGGCAGCCCTAACATTCTCTCGTGGCCTATTCCTGAAATTTCTGTTAATGGCTCTACTAATACTCCCCAAGCCAGGTCATATTTCATGTTTTATTGGAAAGAGTGTACATTTGAGTTCATAATCGTCTCTGTATTGCGCCAGGGGTTCATTACTCTCTCACTGCTGTGATTTATGTTTAACTAATCTCCACAGAGAACGCTCTTTATAGCGTGTTCATGTACAGTAATGCATGACCAGGATAGCAGAGTACATTATAAAACACTGCAGGGACTGCTCTGTTATGAACCAGCTCGAGTGAGGGGTGGTTGAAGACGTGTGGGTGGGTGTAAAGAGTGCATCTTTATTCTTTAATGCCCCTCTGCCCTGGGGGAAACCTAGAGGGGCACCAATGGGCATCCCTTGTCTATTATCCCCCCCACCTCAAGATCTCTAACATTTAAAATGCAGTGCTACCCAGAGTGTGGTAACAGAACGGTTTGGTTTGAATTCCTCCATTTTGGTAACTGTGCTGCGGGGGGGGGGGGGGATGTTTGGGTTTTAAATTGTTGATGTTAAGTTGGTCACAATCTCTCTTGGTTGAGTTGTTCCTACTTATGTTTTCCAACTCCAATTTTAAGATGGCCCATTTTGGATTCTGATTAGGCTATGGTTGTGCCCTTTTTAGACCTGGCCAGGCTGTTTCTGTGCAATGCCACTCAATAGGTTAAATATTATCTACTTCCTCATACTGTATCTCAAGTCTAATCTGGTTAGCTGTCTTTCCATTTAGATGTTCTGAATCCAGAAACATTTTGGGTGAGTTTCTCCATTGAGATGGTCCTTCTATGTTTTGGTTGTGGTTTCTTGTTTTTCTGCTTGTAATTTGCACATCAGGGGGAGGACCCCAGCTGCGATGAAAGGGAAGGGATTCATGATTCATGGGGTCGTAAATGTAGACACCCAGGCTAATGGGCTACATGGCGTTATGTAATGAAATAGAGCAGAATGATATTTAAGAATATTTTATCACCCTTTATTAGGAGCCAAGGCTTTCTAATGAATTCAGAATGTATTGCTATACATAGCAAGTTAATGTCATTATTATTTGCATGAAAACCCTGCTCTGTATCAAAACCATGTTCAGTAACTAACCAACCTCTAGAGACCAGAATAGAAATGATTGGGCACACTAGGTTGAGTTAATCAGTTATGTGTAAAACGTTATTTGTACCGGGGACATGCACTCCAATGATATCATTGTCTAGCGTTATTTGTACCGGGGACATGCACTCTGATGATATCATTGTCTAGCGTTATTTGTACCGGGGACATGCACTCTGATGATATCATTGTCGAGCGTTATTTGTACCGGGGACATGCACTCTGATGATATCAATGTCTAGCGTTATTTTTAATGTGTGTTTTTCTATAAAATGACCCTTGAGATGAGAGGAGGCAACTGTTTAAGCATTGCAATGTGTCATAGATTAATGTATAAATTAGTCCCTTAGAGAGAGAGAGAGAGAGAGAGAGAGAGAGAGAGAGAGAGAGAGAGTGGGGGGGTGGGGGGGGCACGGGCAGGAACAGCACCCTGGGGAGGAGATATTCCTTTGTTCTTCTGCCACACTGAAAAGGCTACATCAATGAAGTTGACTGTTTCCCCCAAAAAAGAAAGATGGAAGAGTGAGGGTGATTCATTTGGGATTCTGGAAGGGTCTCACCCCTCTACTCCACTCAGCCATCTCTTCCAGAGAATGCAAAGAGCATTATGCATGAGGCCCAGAAGGTCTCTGAGCACACTCCATGTTGTCACCCTGCATACAATGTCACCCAGCCACCCTGCACGGGAACTACATAACACATGTACGAATCAATGAGGGGTTATGAGGTGATCATCCCTCCACACTGTTTGTATTGAGGTGCGATTAACAGCCAATTTCCGCCGAGATAGGACAGTGTCCTTTCTCTCAATAGAGTTTTAAAAACTATGAAGAGAGACACAAAGGAAGCCAGAGGTACTGTGTTGATTTCTTGTGAAGTGACCCTTGAATTTTTCATTCAGATTTCTTAGGATTTTTTTCATGTCGCCAATGTGAAACTTTCTTACTGTGAAATGCAGAGTAAGGATGTAAAGATAAGAATGCTCCAAGTTCCACATATCAACCAGGTGTGCTTTTCAGATACAGTCAGAATAATGCGGAAAGGAAGGGGACCTATTCTTTTTGATAAAGGTTGAACCACAGCCTGCTGAGACGGAACTCTGATGGCGTGTTCAGATAAACTATTGAAAAGAAAAAAACAAGAGGCACATTCAGTGTTTTCTCATATTACAACAACAGAACATTCACACGCATTAAACCACGAATCAGAGATAAGACAAGTCATACATTTCACCTTTGTACTTTGTTTTGTTGTTTGTTTGTTTGTAGACCAGCTATATCTGTATGTTCCAATGAAGTGAATGGATTGTATCCATTTTCCTCCCTCACTGCACCAGGGTTGCTGGATAAGTCACTAGTGCATGACAATGATTTTACATAAGAGTTGGCGATATTGCTTGCGTTCTATGACTGTCGACTGCAAGAAGACTGTAAGCCTGATCCACCCTGCTCTAAGCTAGTTCCTCCCGTAAAGAGCTTACATTTTTCCACCGATACTCAATAAACATCATGTACTGTATCTTGGTGATATACACACTCGATACAGATATCCAATAAAGATCATGCATCCTAGTAATACAGCTGTATGATATATGAAGTTTCAGAGGGTGAAAACTCAAGTGTCACTTAGAATTCTGCCGGGCCATGCAGAGGAGTACCGGGAGTTCAGACAAATATTGGTTTTGTGTCAAAAAGCCACTTAAAAATTGGATGTGTTAATCTTCTTGCTAATGGCCCTCTGAACATCTCCTTAATATTCTCCCCCCAGTCTCCTGCTACAGAGGGTGTCTCCACAAGGTTAATTAGTAGTGGGTCCCCTGTGGTTACCAAAGCGATGAGGGCTTCAGATAGTGGAGGATACCTCCACACAACACTGGAAAACAAGGTTAATGGGCCTCCAATCTCACTCTCTCACCCACAGTCATCTACATACAGTGTGTTACTTCCCACCGTGTGTTACTTTCCACCGTGTGTTACTTCCCACAGTGTGTTACTTCCCATAGTATGTTACTTCCCACAGTGTGTTACTTCCCATAGAATGTTACTTCCCACAGTGTGTTACTTCCCATAGAATGTTACTTCCCACAGTGTGTTACTTCCCACAGTGTGTTACTTTCCACCGTGTGTTACTTCCCACAGTGTGTTACTTCCCATAGAATGTTACTTCCCACAGTGTGTTACTTCCCATAGTATGTTACTTCCCACAGTGTGTTACTTCCCACAGCATGTTACTTCCCACAGTGTGTTACTTCCCATAGTGTGTTACTTCCCACAGTGTGTCACTTCCCATAGTATGTTACTTCCACAGTGTGTTACTTCCCACAGCGTGTTACTTCCCACAGTGTGTTACTTCCCACAGCGTGTTACTTCCCACAGTGTGTTACTTCCCACAGTGTGTTACTTCCCATAGTATGTTACTTCCCACAGTGTGTTACTTCCCATAGAATGTTACTTCCCACAGTGTGTTACTTCCCATAGTATGTTACTTCCCATAGTATGTTACTTCCCACAGTGTGTTACTTCCCACTGCGTGTTACTTCCCACAGTGTGTTACTTCCCATAGAATGTTACTTCCCACAGCGTGTTACTTCCCATAGTGTGTTACTTCCCACAGTGTGTTACTTCCCATAGTGTGTTACTTCCCACAGCGTGTTACTTCCCACAGTGTGTTACTTCCCACAGTGTGTTATTTCCCACAGCGTGTTACTTCCCACAGTGTGTTACTTCCCACAGCAAGTTACTTCCCACAGTGTGTTACTTCCCATAGTATGTTACTTCCCACCGTGTGTTATTTCCCACAGCGTGTTACTTCCCACAGTGTGTTACTTCCCACAGCAAGTTACTTCCCACAGTGTGTTACTTCCCATAGTATGTTACTTCCCACCGTGTGTTATTTCCCACAGCGTGTTACTTCCCACAGTGTGTTACTTCCCACAGCAAGTTACTTCCCACAGTGTGTCTATTTTTGATTTGCATTGGTTGAGTTGTGAATTCAAATCAACATAAATGTCACCATGCCATTGGATTTAGGTTAAAAGTTGGGTGAGGGCCTCCCGGGTGGCGCAGTGGTTAAGGGCGCTGTACTGCAGCGCCCAGGCTCTGTCTTAACCGGCCGCGAGCGGGAGGTCCGTGGGGTGATGCACAATTGGCCTAGCGTTGTTAGGGAGGGCTTGGCCGGTAGGGATATCCTTGTCTCATTGTGCACCAGTGACTCCTGTGGCGGGCCGGGCACAGTGCGCGCCAGCCAAGGTTGCCAGGTACACGGTGTTTCCTCCGACACATTGGTGCGGCTGGCTTCCGGGTTGGATGCGTGCTGTGTTAAGAAGCACTGTGGGAAGTAACATTCTATGGCTGCTTGGTTGGGTTGTGTATCGGAGGACGCATGACTTTCAACCTTCGTCTCTCCTGAGCCCATACGGGAGTTGTAGCGATGAGACAAGATAGTAGCTACTAAACAATTGCATACCATGAAATTGGGGAGAAAAAGGGGTAAAAAAATTAAACAACAAAAAAGTTGGGTGAAAATGTTGATTCAACATCATCACATTTAATTGTTTTGTTGAAATGACAATCAACAATGTTGATTCAACCAGTTTTTTCCCAATGCCAGTGTTGGTCACTATTAAGATGGAGGTGTGTCTTGGGCAATTCTAGCCGTTGAAATTATTTGCAATTCAGTCAAGACACAACGGTCATTACGACAGTATGGAAAGCTTGCATATTATAGCAGATTTTTTTCTGGTTTCCACTACATTAGTGAATTACTAATTGACTTGCACGTTTGATTAATTTACCAAAATGATATACAGCACTATATATATATATTTTTTTACAAATACATGTATACAGCACTATTGGGTCACATATTAAAATGAATCAGCATTGCTGTTGTCACACACAAAAAAAGCATGCCTCTGAATTATTTTTCTAATCATACCTAATGCATACCTAATTCAGCCCATGTTTTTTGATGTAACTGATTCTCAAGTAGCTGTTGTATTTGTCAAACATCCCCTTAAGAGAAATAGTAGCAGTGCATAAACACAGAGACGTGTTTGCATCAAGTCCCACTTGAAATCTCACCCTTGAATAAAGCGTGTTTGCCCTGTTTCCCAAGAGTATACAGGATCACAACGCTGAGTATCATGTGACCTCATGCCTCCTCACCCCTCCCCTCCCTCCACTGTGATCTCTGTGATGAGTTATCACCCCCCCCCTCCCCCCCCCCCCCACCCACCACCACCACCACCGCCCTGATTGCTTTGATAGCTTTATTGACATTTCCTCTGAGCATGGAACTCTTAGGTACCATGCATTTTTTATGGCTGTCTGGAGACTACATGGATCCCGAATAATAATCACCATAATAAAGAAAAAATCTACCACAAGCATGTGCCTCTATCATGTTGATTATTTATGTATTAAGCACAGTGGCCCACCTCCAGTATCTCTCTCTTCACTCCTCCCTCCCAGCTCCTCATTCTTGGTGCTATCCCCTGCAGAGAGGGGGATAAGAAGAATCCAGCTGCTTCTCTGAGGTCACAAGCAGAACTGCAGCTGATGTGGCAGAGGTTTGTAAGGAAATGAAAAGGAGAAGAAGAGCAGCTAAGAGTTTTAACGTTTGACCCAGCCCCCCTTTGGAGATGAATGTAGCACGGCGTGCAGCAAGGAGCTTGAGAGGGAGTTTGGCTTTCTGACTCTCATATGCACATCTAAGCTCTTTTCAGTCTCTGTCGGCCTGGCAGTCAGTGCATACAGCAGGTGCTGTGTTTAGTATTAGTTATGAGATTCCAGCTCCCCAGTGCAGTGAAGCATGCAGTGTCTGATATTCAAGACTGAAATAAAACGGGGGCTGCCTTTGAAGCAGAACTTCAGATGTCACCTTTTTATTGTAGTGGTTTTTGGTCTGTTTATTTATTTTTGTATTTTGTGTGTGTGACTAAAGCAGGCCAGGTTGACAGATTGAACATTACTACTTGTTAGCTACCTCTATTTCAACAATATGATGTCAACCTAAGGTTTGTGAAGTGTTGCAGATTACATATATTCTTTAAATACCTACAGCTGTGAACGTTTTCAAGCACATCCTCTCACCGGCAAACTTCATCTACTAGACAGATCACCTAAATACAGACTCTTCTGGTGATATCAACTATTCCATTTCAACCATGTCTCACCATCTTTGTTCACATAAGGATTGTCCGAGGATCCCTACAGTTACAACACACATGAAAATCAAGCATCTGTCTGATGCCTCCGTTCCATTTCCAACCATAGCCTACAGCACATATTATTTGTCTCGTAAAAGGAACTCCTCCAGCTGAGTGAACCTGATAGTTATTTGGACTTTGCGGCTCTGGGAAGGATGTGCAGGTTCTGTAGGCTATTCGTATGGACTCAATCCTCACTCTTAAATTCACTCCAAATACAACATGTAGGCACATACATGTAGGTACATACATGTACTTGCTATTTACATCACATAGTAATTATACTGTAGGTAGGCCTACAGTGGGGCAACAAAGTATTTAGTCAGCCACCAATTGTGCAAGTTCTCCCACTTAAAAAGATGAGAGAGGCCTGTAATTTTCATCATAGGTACACTTCAACTATGACAGACAAAATGAGAAAAAAAATCCAGAAAATCACATTGTAGGATTTTTAATGAATTTATTTGCAAATTATGGTGGAAAATAAGTATTTGGTCAATAACAAAAGTTTAACTCAATACTTTGTTATATACCCTTTATTGGCAATGACAGAGGTCAAACATTTTCTGTAAGTCTTCACAAGGTTATCACACACTGTTTCTGATATTTTGGCCCATTCCTCCATGCAGATCTCCTCTAGAGCAGTGATGTTTTGGGGCAGTTGCTGGGCAACACAGACTTTCAACTCCCTCCAAAGATTTTCTATGGGGTTGAGATCTGGAGACTGGCTAGGCCACTCCAGGACCTTGAAATGCTTCTTACAAAGCCACTCCTTCGTTGCCCGGGCGGTGTGTTTGGGATCATTGTCATGCTGAAAGACCCAGCCACGTTTCATCTTCAATGCCCTTGCTGATGGAAGGAGGTTTTCACTCAAAATCTCACGATACATGGCCCCATTCATTCTTTCCTTTACACGGATCAGTCGTCCTGGTCCCTTTGCAGAAAAACAGCCCCAAAGCATGATGTTTCCACCCCCATGCTTCACAGTAGGTATGGTGTTCTTTGGATGCAACTCAGCATTCTTTGTCCTCCAAACACGACATGTTGAGTTTTTACCAAAAAGTTATATTTTGGTTTCATCTGACCATATGACATTCTCCAAATCTTCTTCTGGATCCTCCAAATGCTCTCTAGCAAACTTCAGACGGGCCTGGACATGTACTGGCTTAAGCAGGGGGACACGTCTGGCACTGCAGGATTTGAGTGCCTGGCGGCGTAGTGTGTTACTGATGGTAGGCTTTGTTACTTTGGTCCCAGCTCTCTGCAGGTCATTCACTAGGTCCCCCCGTGTGGTTCTGGGATTTTTGCTTGTGATCATTTTGACCCCACGGGTTGAGATCTTGCGTGGAGCCCCAGATCGAGGGAGATTATCAGTGGTCTTGTATGTCTTCCATTTCCTAATAATTGCTCCCACAGTTGATTTCTTCAAACCAAGCTGCTTACCTATTGCAGATTCAGTCTTCCCAGCCTGGTGCAGGTCTACAATTTTGTTTCTTGTGTCATTTGACAGCTCTTTGGTCTTGGCAATAGTGGAGTTTGGAGTGTGACTGTTTGAGGTTGTGGACAGGTGTCTTTTATACTGATAACAAGTTCAAACAGGTGCCATTAATAAAGGTAATGAGTGGAGGACAGAGGAGCCTCTTAAAGAAGAAGTTACAGGTCTGTGAGAGACAGAAATCTTGCTTGTTTGTAGGTGACCAAATACTTAATTTTCCACCATAGTTTGCAAATAAATTCATTAAAAATTCTACAATGTGATTTTCTGGATATTCTTTTTTCTCTTTTTTTTCTCATTTTGTCTGTCATAGATGAAGTGTACCTATGATGAAAATTACAGGCCTCTCTCATATTTTTAAGTGGGAGAACTTGCACAATTGGTGGCTGACTAAACACTTTTTTGCCCCACTGTATATGTCCAAAACAAGCAAACGGAAAGTACTTGCAGGCAATTTCTACACTCAGGAAAGAAAATGGGAAAAAGCTTGACTGCTTGAACATGCCTGTATTTATGACTGCAGCCATAATATCGGTGTTACCGAGATACTGTTGGTGTTACCGAGATACTATTTAGGGTGTCCACCCACTCTGCCAACTGCCCAGAGTGGGTGAAAAAGTACTTTGGCAATGAAATTTCACTTCCTTATGTTATAAAATACATTTTACCAAGACAAATATGATTATTCATGATCTCAGTGGGCTCTTTCTCTAACATATCATTAACATAATATACAAAAAGTTGTATTTCGTAACCTAATACATCCGATAATAAGCACCGAGCTCTGTCAGTTTCTCGTAATAACTTTTAAGAATTTTACATTCTTTTTTTGTCATCTTCGAAGTTGTTTCCGCAGGTCTCAAAAAGCTAAATTAGCATGACACGAGCTGAATTAAATGTACAAGACTTTGAAAATAAAAATCTTGGGATATGCTCCGTGCTCTGTTGACATTTCACAGAGATACGCTTGTTTTTTGAGAAATCACAGGAATTCCGAAATAATATGAAAAGTGTATACTAAAATATGAAAACATTACATGTCAAGTCTCAAAATCGATATCCATCTTGCCTCTATATTGTTTTATGTCCTGTGGATTCGTAATAGCCTCAATGAGTTTTGGACCATTTATTTTCTTCGAGAATTATCTACACATCTGGGGAGGAGAACTCAAACATACATATGTGATACTGGGAGCACGACAGCGGGACAAAACAGATGACTAAATTATGTTTGCATTCTGTCATATGAAAAGATGTGCTGAGCACAGAAGACCATGCACTCTGATCTCTATCAAGAGTCTTAATGGTGTCTCTCTCTCATTTCATTTCCCCTTTAGGCAGCAGGTTTACTTTCTCTGTGACTAAGCTTCTAGATTCCCTGCCTGTTGACTCAGCAGTTAAGTGCATTCATTCCCATCTCTCTGACTCATTTTGTTTTCGGGCGGATAGAAAACAAGGCCTTCCTGTGGCTGCCTAATGCCTCATAAAGCTGTATGAAAACATACAATAAAGTGTGAATGCTGGGCTTTGACGGGGATAACAGCACAATAACAAGACTGGCAGCCATTTTGAAACTCGTATGCAGTACACTCTAAAAAGTAGGGATTTAACAAGAGTTCTTCTAATATCCTCAAAGTTCTTTGAAGAAGTTTAGTGTCCTTGGCACTGTAAAAGCCCCCCAAAAGGTTCTTCCAAGAACCCCATAGGATGTGGGGTTCATCGAGGAACCTCCTTAGTTGGTGAGGGTTCTTGCAGGAACCTAACTACCCAACTCAAACACTTGAATTTAAATTTGGAAGGACAGCAGGTGTAGGCACTCAACTGAAAAATGTAAAAACCTCCTCTAAATTGATATTGTTTTATGATGATACCATCTCTTTTCATATTTGTGCAAATCTTTCTAAAACAGAAAAGGGACACAATTCAATGGAAATCAATCAACAAAAGGTAAGAATATGTAGGATATGAAAATATGTTGAAGTCTAGCTGTATTGGGTGCAGATAATTGAACTGCTCACTTTTGTGTCTGTGTCTGCAGGAATACAGACAAGGAGGCATGCAAAGGTATGTAAATTGGTATTGGTATGTTATGCAGATCACATTTACCATCCTCCTCTCTTATGTAGGATATGAGAATATGTTGAAGTCTAGCTGTATTGGGTGCAGATAATTGAACTGCTCACTTTTGTGTCTGTGTCTGCAGGAATACAGACAAGGAGGCATGCAAAGGTATGTAAATTGGTATTGGTATGTTATGCAGATCACATTTACCATCCTCCTCTCTTACCGCTTCAATGAATATCCCATAGGCCTCTACATTATGGACAAGGTATGTGTATGAAAACCATTATCAAAACAGCTTTTTTCATTCACATTTACCACAAAAACCAAGGTATGAATACTGTTGTCTGCATATTTTGTTAATCATCTGTATAATTACTATTTTTTGGATTCACCCTCCCTAAACCTCTGATGAATATTAAAGGAAACCTGTTTGATCACCATGAACAGCAAATCATTCTGGGTATGGATACGGAGAACATGAACACATTAACATCAACCCGCCAGAGGATATACCCATTGGACTTGGGGCTCTGCTAGGAGTTTACCTCGTATTTAGATTTGTTTTATTCTGCCATAGAGAGGCTTTTATTGTCTATTTTGGTTAGGCCAGGGTGTGACTAGGGTGGGCATCTAGTTTCTTTATTTCTATGTTTTCTATTTCTTTGTGTTTGGCCGGGTGTGGTTCTCAATCAGAGGCAGCTGTCTATCGTTGTCTCTGATTGAGAATCATACTTAGGCAGCTTTTCCCATCTGTGTTTTGTGGGTAGTTGTTTTCTGTTTTGTGTTTTGACCAGGCAGAACTGTTTCGTTTTGTGCCACGTTGTTATTTTATTTCAGTGGTCAGTTTTAATAAATATCATGAACATGTATGACGCTTCGCTTTGGTCCACTCCTTCTTCATCAGATGAGCATTACAGCTTTGCCACTAAAATCATTTTAAAAACACAGAGAACTAAAATATTGTGTTATTGTTGTTTTTGTGATATGTATTATTATTAGATTAATTATAACAACGGGGGAGTGGGAGGGTTGTTAAAAAATCTACCCCGAAAGGTTCTTCGATTGTCCATTAAAAGGGGTTCCTTGAAGAACTTATAGGGGTTCCCCCACAGTTTAAATTTGAAGAACCCCTAAAGGATTCTCCAGGAACCTTTTCTTTTTAGAGTGTATGTGGTGCCTGAGTGTATCATATATAATGCATTCAAAGAGGCACCGTTGCACATCCAAATCACTGAGAGTGTCTCTCTTTTTCAGACGGAGAATGAGAGCAGGCATAGAAGTGGGGAGTGAATCAAATGAAATGGGCCTATTTGCATTGAGCCAGAGGAGAGTGGCTGGGGCCTTTAATGTGGGCAAGGTGAATCTAAAGAGAAGGAGAAGAGACTCTCTCAGAATGGAGGAGCTTTGTCAGGGATACCCAGAGGGCCCATGGCTGTTCAGGCTGATACTTAGCCTGCGAGGAGAGGGATGGATGGAGGATTATTCAGTAGCTTTTCTACTCGATTCAACGCAACGCCGACCAGACCAGTTAATGAGACGGGCACCGCCTTGCTGTCAATGTCTCATTGACTTCTTAAGAGGGCATCATTAGCACCACACCGAACTGGGTTCAAACTCACTGACGGAAAATGGGGTTAACATACTGATCAGAGAGAGCAAGAGAACGTGTGTAAGAGATTGAGAGAAAGACAGAGACAGAGGCAGAAACAGAGACAAAAACATCAAGACAAAAAAAGGCAATGGAGTCCAGACTCCACTGGGCAGGGCCTGAGGTCTCAGCCACATGCGGTGAGTCCTGTGGGTTGTTAGTGAAGCCCCCTGCTGTTACATAAGTTTAAGGGAAGGTAGAGCAGACAACCTTCTGGGATCTGTGGCTCTCCTCTCCAGCGATCTCCATGCCTACAGCCTGCTGAGTGGAAATTGACAATGGATTATGGAGGGAAACCACAAAACACTTGACTGCCTCCCTCTACCCTCTATGCGAATGGAGGTGGGGAGCAAGGGAGATCAGATGTGTGACATCATTATTTCCCTCTTCGAGTAGTGCTGAACATTGTAGAAGAGACCCGAGCTGTACATAAAGGACATAAACAGGAGCTACATAGACGTTTTAGTGCAGTTTCTAATGACAATAACCCTGGAGGAACATTATACTTAGCAAACAAATGTAAGCTGTCCGCACCTCTCATCATTATCTACATTGTTGGAATTCACATGTTTTGGAGCCTAAGTCAAAAATGCCAATTCACTGCTCAAAACACCTAAAATGAGCTTTTCCACTAAGAGTGTACATTCAAAGGCTACTGGATGGAATCGCTGCTTTTAATTTGAGCGATTCAGTCCTATTGTTCTAAGCCCACACATTCCCTCACTTCCCCTTTCCGCCCATCCTTCTTTCCTTTCCTTTCCTCCTCCCTTCCTCCATTCTTCATTTGATGCTAAGTAAAATGTTCTGTAGTTGATCTCAATGGCAATATCGTACCTGTACCATCTCATCTCTCAAGGGGAAGTATACATGTCATTACCATCCAACAAAGAATATTCTAATTTATGTTGGAATAAAAGCACAATGGGATGATATTGAGGAAGGCATCACACTGACATGTTGCATTGTCCATATTTGCATGGTCTCTTTTTACACCCCAGGAACCATGCTATGATGAGGGCAGAAAGCCTGTGTTACGGAAAGAGTTACACTCTGCTACGAATAATGGTAACAGATTTGGCACCCATACTAATTCCAAAGTAACTGCTAAAGTATTAACGGATTGTAAATCAGGAATACAGCAAGCCATGTTTTTTTCCTAGGGACAAAAAACACCTTTGACAGCTCTGTGAGAGAGAAATTAGAAAGTTGAATTGCATGAATCAGACACATTCATATTCTGAAAGGCATGGCCAACCGGGTGAAAATGTGTAAGTGAATCACCTGTCAATCACTCTGGTTAATTTTAGCTACCATTACATTTTATAGTCTACCAAGTTGATGACTCCAATTGTATGACAACAATGCATTTTCATACACCAGGTACGTTTTGTTGACAGAATCAAATATTGTCCAGAGCCAGCATCTTTACTTCATTTTTGCTCTTGCCCTTGTTATAAAGTAGAGAAAGGACAGAACACAGAGAATATTTTACTTTATGGAATATGGATCACTGACTATCAAAAGCTCCCCTCAAAACGAGAGAGGTTGACAGTGCAAAGAATAGAATAAACATGAAGCAAATTCACCTCATTTGCCATTATAAAATATCCCACATTTGCACATGTCAAAAGAGAAATTCATTTTCACCGCCGAACAGATTTGTTTATTTGACTGAAACGGGGCTGAAGAAAACACACCCATCTTTTTTTTTCGAGAAGTGCTTCATCACCTCCTCCCCTCTGCCTGCACTCTCCCTCATCTGCTGACACTGATCATTTCTAAGTGAGTGTCTCTCTCACTCTCTGTCATAATCACTGCACTTTATGGTCCCTTTGCCCTCTTTTGCCCTTTAAAGATGTCAGGGTAATGAGTGTTCTGGAGGACTGGGTGAGTGGGTTATTTAGCTATTCAGTCGGGCTCCCACAGCACACGCCTGCTCTCCTCTGCTCCTCTGCTCCTACCTCCCAAACCCTGTCTACTGAGGAGAGTGGCAGGCTAGTACAGGACTAAAAACACAACGTCACAAAAGTGAATTGAGCTGGAGAGGTTCAGAGCAGAAGAGATACGCCTTTGATAATGTGCATGTTCTCTTTTAGCTTCAGTCGTCTTTCTGCCCCTGCAATTTACTGTACAGAAATATGTCTAAATGCAGATTTAAAATGAATAACCTCAGCGAGGGCGGACTAGCACTTACAGTATTTGACTGATAGGGCATGGCATATAACCTGTAGATGATAGATCATTCTCTTAATCCCACTCTCTTTGAACAAATTAAAAGTTCTACCTCGATTGTACTCTGAAGGTAGAGAATATTTGAACAGTAGGCTATTATAGCTTCCTTTCAGCAACTTGATGTCATTGTAACCTATGGACTGAATCAGGAATAATGGTTAAATGAATCAGGGTTGTCTTTTTAGAAAAAATAAAATAAAACCAATGTTCAATAAGAAAATATTTAATATTAGGGAACCAGAGTAGGCACAACTTGATCTATGACACAGAGGTATCTCTCCAATCTATGAAGAATGTTATTTTTTTTGTATTACATTTTTTTGTACTTTTTACCCCTTTTTTCTCCTCAATTTCATCATATCCAATTGGTAGTTACAGTTTCGTCCCATCGCTGCAACTCCCATACGGACTCGGGTGAGGCGAAGGTCGAGAGTCATGCGTCCTCCGAAACGTCCTCCAAGCCTCACTGCTTCTTGACACACTGCTCGCTTAACCCAGAAGCCAGCCGCACCAATATGTCGGAGGAAACAATGCACAGCTTTGGACCTGAAGTCAACATGCATGTGTCAGACCGCCACAAGGAGTCGCTAGAACGTGATGGGACAAGGACATCCCAGCTGGCCAAACCCTCCCCAAACCCGGACGATGCTGGGCCAATTTTGCCCTGCCTCATGGGTCTTCCATCGCGGCTGGCAATCAAATGACTCGGGAGGCCCTCTATGAATAATTTCCTTACAATTTCCCATTTCCTTACATTTAAGCAAACTAGCAAGTATGTTTGAATTCAGTTAAATGTGAAAATGTTGTCAGACTATTTCTAACCCACTACATTGGTTGCGTTGACAACCAAACAATTCAATATCCAATTTGTCTACAAATGTATAATTGATATGTTGGATTCACGTCTCCATCTCAACCAAAAATGTTATTTAAAGATTAGGACTAAATCAAATCAAACTTTAAATGCACTTAAAGTTAGTTTGATTTGATTTAGTCCTATTCTTTAAATTACATTTTTGGTTGAGATGGAGATGTGAATCCAACATTGTAATTATTAAGTTGTAGATTACATTTGAAATCAAGCAAATCTTGAAACCTTAGGCCTGTATGTATGTATGTATTGTTTATTTTTAGTTGATCCCTGGGTTAAATTGAAACAATAGATAATAAAAGAATGGACGACTTGACCAGAGGTCCAGGACCTGAAGAACAGTTTGCAGTTCTCCCAGGGTCAGCTTGATGAGTTGAAAAAGGAGAACGACAAAAATGACAGCAATCTGTAAGACATTGAGAGAGGACATCAGTTCTGTGTGTGAATCCATGATAACAATGATGGATAAATCAGACTCGAGGGACAATCAAGGCAGAACAACATGGCTGTGGACGGAATTGCAGAATCTCCACATGAGACCTGGATGGAGTCTGAGGACAAAGTGAGGTAAATGATCTCTGAGAAATGAAAAATGGACCCACAGGAATATTGAGGTGGTGCGTGCCCACAGGACTGGTGGTTCACTTGGCACATCTTAAGCCTTTTCTTTTGGGTTTTGCTATAGACCACTAAGTGCTAACAGTCAGTATCTAAATAATATGTGTGAAATGTTTGATAGTGTATGTGATGTAAACAGATGTCTACTTTCTTGGGGACCTGAATATTGACTGTTTTTTATCAAGCTGTCCGTTTAAGAGGAAGCTTCTTACTGTAAACAGTGCCTGTAATCTGGTTCAGGTTATTAATCAACCTACCAGGATGTTTACAAACACTACAGGAACATGTATCGATCAAATTTTTACTAATACTGTAGAACTTTGTTCTGAAGCTGTATCCGTACCCATTGGATGCAGTGATCACAATATAATGGCTATATCCAGGAAAGCCAAAGTTCCAACAGCTGGGCCTAAAATAGTGTATAATAGATCATACAAAAGATTTTGCGTGTGGATGATCTTGGATGATGTTAAAAATGTTTGTTGGTCTGATGTGATTAATGAGGAGCATCCAGATGCTGCACTTGATGAATTTATGACATTGCCTCTTCCAATTATTTATTAACATGAACCCGTTAAGAAACTGACTGTTAGAACTGTTAAGGAGGAATTGAAAAACTATATGGTTGAAAGAGAGTGGCTAATAAGTCTGGCTGCACATCTGACTGACAGAATTACTGCAAATTGATTAATTCAACAAAAATATGAAAATGTGTTATGAAGCCAAGATCAAAGATACAAAGAATGATTGAAACAAACTTGATAACTGTAAATGAAATTAGGGTCAGAAAGACAAATTCAACTCCATCTTTCATCGAATCAGATGGCTTTTTCATTACAAAACCATTTGATGTTGCCAATTATAAAATAAATTATCCAACCACAACTCCATTTTGCTCCTATATGATGTACCTGTGACAAGAACCATTCAATGCTGGTCTGACCAATCGGAATCCAAGCTTCAAGATTGTTTTCATCACATGGACTGGGAAATATTCCGGGCAGCCTCAGAGAATAACATCGAGTTATACGCTGATTCGGTGAGTGAGTTTATCAGGAAGTGCATTGGAGATGTTGTACCCACTGTGACTATTAAAACCTACCCTAACAAGAAACCGTGGATAGATGGCAGTATTTGCACAAAACTGAAAGAGCAAACCACTGCATTTAACCATGGAAAGATGACTGGGAATATCAGTATAGTTATTCCGACTGCAAGGCAATCAAACAAGCAAAATGTCGGTATAGGGACAAAGTGGGGTCGCAATTCAATGGGATACACATGAGACGCATGTGGCAGGGTCTACAGGCAATTACGACTACAAAAAGAAAACCAGCCACATCACGGACAACGACGTCTTGCTTCCAGACAAACTAAACCCATTCTTTGCCCGCTTTGAGGATAATACAGTGCCACCTTTGCTGCCCGCTACCAAGGACTGTGGGCTCCCCTCTCCTTATCAAGGCACAATGTGAGACCCAAATGCAGACACAAGAGGCAGATGGTTGGAGTCTTACAATGCTTACAATGACTGACAGTTAGATTGGGGTTGGAATCCGGATGACAGGCTGGTTAGCCGGGCCCCTTCAGGTCCAGTTTGGGAGCGTTGCACCTCGCAAACCAGGTTCTCAATACCCCAATCCACAGTGACAACAAGGCATGAGGTAGCGAGAATGGTTTCAGAAGTCGAGGGTGTGGCAGACAAACTTTATAGGCTGGTGAGAGCATCAGGCTTCACATCTTTAGACCCAGGATGGTAGGAAATGGTAAAGTTGAATCTGGTAAACAGAAGGGCCCACCGGACCTGCCTTGAGTTGAGACGCTTGGCTGAACGGAGATATTCCAAGTTTTTATGGTCGGTCCAGACCAGGAATGGCTCTTCTGCTCCTTCCAGCCAGTGCCTCCACTCCTCCAATGCCATCTTCACCACGAGGAGTTCTCGGTTGCTAACATCGTAGTTCCTCTCAGCAGGATTGAGACGATGGGACAGGAAGACATAGGGATGCTGTAATTCCGAATGAAACGGCGGTAGAAATTTGCAAAACCAAGAAACTGTTGCAACTGCACCCTGGACGTTGGATGGAGCCAATCCACCACAGCTTTCACCTTTCCAGGATCCGTCTGAACATTGCCCTCAGCAATGACATATCCCAGAAAGGTGATAGAAGAGCGGTGGAACTCACTTCTCGGCTTTCATGAACAATTGGTTCTCCAGGAGGCCCTGAAGGAGCTGTCTGACATGGAAAACATTTTCTTGGGCAGATCTGGAACAAACAGGATGTCGTCCAGGTAGAAGAACACAATCAGGTTTAGCATGTCCCCAAACATTTCATTGACCAAAGCCTGGAAGACAGTGAGTCCAAATGGCATGACCTGGTACTCATAATGTCCACTGGCTGTGTGGAAGGCTGTCTTCCACTCATCCCCCTTGCGCATCCGAACCAGGTGGTAGGCATTCAACTTGGAAAACAAGGTAGCCCCCTGGAGAGGTTGAAACACCGAGGAGAGGAGAGGTAGGGGGTAATGACTTTTGACAGTGATATCGTTAAGTCCCCGGTAGTCAATGCACGGGCGCAGCATCTTGTCCTTCTTCTCCACAAAGAAAAACCCTGCGCCGGCAGAAGGACGAACGGCCCAGTCCTCTATGTACTCCTCCATAGCTTTGGTCTCTGGTCCAGACAGAGAATACAACCGACCCCAATGTGGTGTGGTGCCTGGAAGAGGGTCAATGGCACAATTATAAGGACGGTGCAGGGGAAGGGAAGGGAAGTAGCACGTGCCTTACTGAACACTTCCAGGAGGTCATGGTAATCAGTAGGAATAGCAGAGACATCCACAGTCTTGCTAACATCCTGAGTAGGATGACTTGGGGAAGGCTGTGCTGCTTGAAGGCAGTGGGAATGGCAAAAAGGACTCCAATCCAGGATGGAGCTTGGGTCCAGTCAATCACATGATTTTGTTTTTGTAGCCAGGAAATTCCCAACACAACCGGAACATGGGGAGATGCAATGAGGAGGAAGTGTATTGTCTCACTGTGGTTACCAGAAACCCATAATTGAACGGGCACAGTACTATGGGTGACTTCCAATACAGAGCGGCCGTCCAGTGCCCTAGCATCCATGGGCACAGAGAGAGGCTGAGTGGGAATACCAAGCTCCGAAGCCATCGTGCCATCCATAAGACATTCATCAGCCCCAGAGTCAATGAGCACTCGGAGAGACAGATTGGACTCCCCAAGCAGCAATTTGCAGATTGTTGTTCCCAAACTGCCATAGCCCAGGAGAGCGCCCTTCCCAACATTAGCGTAATTATATATGCTATCTTCGATCGGTTTGAAGAAAACGAAGATGGCTGTAGCTCAAAAATAAGCAAGCACTGTGAAAGAAAATGTCACGAATCCCGCCGAAGGTGGTTCCTCTTGCTGTTTGGGCGGCGCTCTGCGGTCGTCGTCGTCGTCGCCGGCCTACTAGCTGCCACCGATCCCCTTTTCTGTTTCAGTTTGTTTTGTCTGATTAGTCTCACCTGTTTCTTGTTTGGGTTTTGATTTGGGCTATTTAAACCAGGTATGCCCGCCTGCTTTTGTGGTTGTTTTTCTGTTCATGTGTGTGTGGATTCTCATGGACTCTTTCCTCCGGACTGTTTGGTCCTGCTTTTGGGCTAGTTAAGTGATGCGCCTTAGTGTTTGGCGTCACCATTACTTGTTGTCCTGGAATAAACGACCACGATTGAACTACCTCTGCTCTCTGCGCCTGACTCCTCCACCCACTACTCCTAGAAGCCGTGACAGAAAACCTCGGCAGGTACCAGGATTCCCCGAATATTGCTCTGGAGGAGGTAAGCGGGGTTCATGGGGAGTCGAGATAGGGTGTACAAACTCTCCACAGATAGGGGAACAATTACAGGGTGATTGGGGTTTTTCAGAGGTGGCAGACAATCTCTGAGTAACTCCCTGATTTGCTCCATAATAACCTTTAACCCATGTTCATGTTGATTCGTCAAGGAACTGTGCCCTTCCAAAAGGCCCTGTAGCAACTCCTGAGGTCTCCCAATGGTGGCTCCCTGCAGGGAGACAGCTTGGCAGAGCTGGTCCAAGTCTGCTGGGTCTGTCATGGCCAGTTTGTACTGTCAAGGCACAAGGTGAGACCCAAATGCAGACACAGGAGGCAGATGGTTGGAGTCTTACAATGTTTATTAATCCAAAGGGGTAGGCAAGAGAATGGTCGTGGACAGGTAAAAGGTCAAAACCAAATCAGAGTCCAGGAGGTCCAGTGTGGCAGGCAGGCTCGTGGTCAAGGCAGGCAGAATAGTCAGGCAGGCAGGTACAAAGTCCAGAAACAGGCAAGGGTCAAAACCGGGAGGACTAGAAAAAAGAGAATACAAAAGGCAGGAGAACAGGAAAATGCTGGTTGATTTGAAAACATACAAGACGAACTTGCACAGAGAGACAGGAAACACAGGGATAAATACACTGTGGAAAATAAGCGACACCTGGAGGGGGTGGAGACAATCACAAGGACAGGTGAAACAGATCAGGGTGTGACACTCCTTCCCCGTGGCTTATTGTAATTAAGACATTTAAATGTGTTATCCCTAGCAAGGCTGCTTTCCCAGATGACATCCCTAGCTGTGTCCTCGGAGCATGCGCAGACTAGCTGGGTGGTGTGTTTATGGACATATTCAATCGCTCCCTATCCCAGTCTGTTGTCCCAACATGCATCAAGATTGCCACCATTGTTCCTGTACCCAAGAAGGCAAAGATAACTGAACTAAATGACTCACTTCTGTCATCATGAAGTTCATTGAGAGACTAGTCAAGGATCATATCACCTCCACCTTACCTGCACTCCTAGACCAATTTCAGTTTGCATACCGCCCCAACAGGTCCACAGACGATGCAATCGCACACTGGCCTATCCCATCTAAACAAGAGGAATACAGAGGAATTGAATACAGCTCAGCATTCAACACCATGGAACCCTCCAAGCTCATCATTAAGCTTGAGGCCCTGGGTCTCAACCCCTCCCTGTGCAGTTGGGTCCTGGAGTTTCTGACTAGCCGCCCCCAGGTGGGGAAGGTAGGAAACAACATCTCCACTTCGCTGATCCTCAACACTGGGGCCCCACAAGGGTGTATGCTCAGCCCCCTCCTGTACACCCTGTTCACCCATGACTGTGTGGCTATATGCACACCTCCAACTGTTTGCAGACGACACAACAGTAGTGGGCTTGATTACCATCAAAGACGAGACAGCCTACAGGGAGGAGGTGAGGCCACTAGGAGTGTGGAGTCAGGAAAACAACCTCTCACTCACCGTCAACAAAACAATGGAGCTGATCGTGGACTTCAGGAAACAGCAGAGGGAGCAACCCCCATCCACATCAACAGGACAGCAGTGGAGAAGGTGCAACGTTTTAAGTTCCTCGGTGTACACATCACAGACAAATTGAAATGGCCCACCCAGACAGATGATTTGGCTTCAACCTCAGGAGGCTGAAGAAATGTGGCTTGTCAGCTAAAACCCTCACAAACTTTTACTCTAATTTGATTTGATTTGATCAAGTGGCCTTTACTGGTTCTAACAGCAGACTTATAAGCTTGCTGCCAGCTCGTAGCAAACTTTTTTGTGTTTGACTAAATACAATGCTATTTCTCTGTAAACAAATTAACAACAGACTTTCAGCATGCTTATAGTGAACGGCACTCAACATGTACTGCACTGACACAAATGACTGATGATTGGTTGAAAGAAATTGATAATAAGAAGATTGCAGGAGCAGTACTGTAAGATTTCAGTGTAGCCTTTGATATTATTAATAACCTCTTAGAGCTACCCTCCTACTTTTTTCAATTTCAGCCTGAAGACATACCCAAATCTAACTGCCTAACTGCCAAATCTAGCTCAGGCACAGAACCAAGGATATGCATATTGGTACCATTTGAAAGAAAACACTCTGAAGTTTGTGTAAATGTGAATTGAATGTAGGAGAATATAACACAATAGATCTGGTTTAGATAATACAATGAAAAAAAACATATGTTTTTTATTTTTGTTGTTGTATCATTATCTTTAAAATGAACAAGATAAAACAAACATTCAGATCGGAAGATGGGGACAATTTCAATGAAAAACATAAGAGGGCAACAGTACTTGTGCACAGTTTCAGATGATAACTTCCAAAATGAGCATGCTACATGACATTTATCATGAAGTCACCCAGGTGTCCCACACAAGTAGCCCAAATGTACCCAAGTGGCCAAATTGGTGAAGTTATAGATTTTGAATGGAATAACTGTATACAAAATACCAAAATGGTATTCTAACACCCCCCCCCCCCCCAAAAAAAAAAAAAATGGAGAAAAAACATTAAAAAATATATATACACGTTTACAAAATAACACTTTCCATATTTGGAAGACCCTCAGTCCTCCTGCTGATGCCAGGTGCCATAGCACATCCATGCCTGCAGAAATACATTTGGGCAGATGAACACCACTTGTGGGGGATGGACACCTTGGCACTGGGGGCTCATATTCGGAGTCAGTGTCACTGTGAAAGAAAATGTTCAGTTAGAATAGTTTCACATATGAGCCCTGTATCAACAGGTATAATAAACAGATATATATAGAGTACAGGGAACATAAGGTTGAATATATTATTATAGACCTGCTAGATCTACTGTCTCTATTATATTATGACAGACCAGCTAGATCCACTGTCTTTTTTATACTACAACAGACCAGCTGTATCTACTGTCTCCATTTCACTTTGGCCATTGTTGTGGGCCTGCCCTCCCCTCAACAGCCTCAAATAGGCTATCCTCCATTTGGAAATCGCTAAATGAATCGTCCTCGATCAATTTCTTCTAAAATTGCGTGTACATCTGTATATCTAGACTTAGATTTAGCTTTTCCTGACTTAGTCGCCATACTGATTGACATATAAACAGCTGAATATGCTGTTTATATTAACCTTGTGAAGACTTACAGAAAATGTTTGACCTCTGTCATTGCCAACAAAGGGTATATAAGAAAGTATTGAGATAAACTTTTGTTATTGACCAAATACTTATTTTCCACCATAATTTGCAAATAAATTCATTAAAAATCCTACATTGTGATTTTCTGGATTTTTTTTCTTCTCATTTTGTCTGTCATAGTTGAAGTGTACCTATGATGAAAATTACAGGCCTCTCTCATCTTTTTAAGTGGGAGAACTTGCACAATTGGTGGCTGACAAAATACTTTTTTGCCCCACTGTAGATTCAATGGTTGTAAAGATGGGGAGAGGTCTGTCCATCTTTACATCCACTTTTTTGATGCCACACTCCAAAAAGCAAGTTCTGCAGGCTCTAGTTTTGTCTAATCTTGATTATTGTCCAGTTGTGTGGTCCAGTGCTGCAAGGAAAGACCTAGTTAAGTTGTCGCTGGCCCAGATCAGACGGCTTGTTTTGATCTACATTGTAATCAGAGGGCTGATATACTATGCATGCCAGTCTCTCTTGGCTAAGAGTTGAGGAGAGACTGACTACATCACTTCTTCTTTTTATAAGAATAATTAATGTGTTGTAAATCCCAAATTGTTTGCATTGTCAATTTACGCACAGCTCTGACACACACACTTACACCACCAGACATGCCACCAGAGGTCTTTTCACAGTCCCCAAATCCAGAACAAATTCAAGAAAGTGTACAGTATTATATAGATCCCTTATTGCATGGAACTTCTTTCCATCTCTTATTGCTCAAATAAACAGAAAACCTGGTTTCAAAAAACAGATTAAACAACACCTTATGGCACAACGACTCTCCCCTATTTGACCTAGATAGTTTGTGTCTATGCATTGATACGTAGGCTACGTGTTCCTTTAAAAAAAATGTATGTAGTTCTGTCCTTGAGCTGTTCTTGTCTATCAATGTTCTTTATTATGTCATGTTTCATGTTTTGTGTGGACCCCAGGAAGAATAGCTGCTGCTTTTGCAACAGCTAATGCGGATCCTAATAAAATACAAAATACCAATACCAAATGACTGCGTATGCTATATAGGCATAGCTAGTATCGTTGATGATATACTGTATGACTTAAAGTATGTGTAATTTGCTCTGTTAAACTTTGATTGCAATAGTAAATATATTCAGTTGTTAAGTGGAGATCTTTAAATAATCATTCTGATTATAGCACATTGGTAGTAGTCAGTGACAAATATCTAAGCAGGGCTGGATTTGGTTAAGACTCTGGATGGGAGACGAGAAGGATAGCTGTAGATGGATCAACTCTCCAGTAAGAAGTGTTGCCCAGCCTGTAGTTTTTTCCCCCAGCCTGTTTCAAAGGTACAAATTCAGCATGTTTTATACAAGGTTTGTCTTTGTTGAAAATGTGTTACCATGATGACATAGTCCTGTGGTTGAACTTTCACCATCAAAATAAGAGTTGATGTCTTTTTTCAAATCCTATGTCACATAGATTCCGTGTCACAATATGCTGACAAATGATACTGAAACAACATTAATTCAACCAGTTTGTGCCCAGTTTTCAATACTTTTCAATAGCTCATGTTCGAAGGACAACGGCACTGAGCCTTTTATTGTATTTATTATGAGATTGGAGAACACATTGGGAGGGATCTTAGAACGAACAGAATCTTTACAGATCCTTGATATCCTTCATCTGCACGTATGGATTGCCCTCTTCAATTCAAACCACAGGTATTCAATGGGTTTCCGGTCTGAAAACTGAGATGACCATTGCAAAATTTAGATTTTGTGGCCAATTAACAATTTCTTTGTGGATTTTGAGGTGTGCTTTGGGTTATTGTCTTGCTGGAAGAGCCATTTGCAGCCATGTTTCAACCTCCTTGTAGAGGCAACCAGGTTTTTGGCAAAAATAACCTGGTTCTGTGTAAAGTTGACCTTAATCAAATCAAATCAAATGTATTTATATAGTCTATCTTACATCAGCTGATATCTCAAAGTGCTGTACAGAAACACAGCCTAAAACCCCAAACAGCAAGCAATGCAGGTGTAGAAGCACGGTGGCTAGGAAAAACTCCCTAGGAAGGCCAAAACCTAGGAAGAAATCTAGAGAGGAACCAGGCTATGAGGGGTGGCCAGTCCTCTTCTGGCTGTGCCGGGTGGAGATTATAACAGAACATGGCCAAGATGTTCAAATGTTCATAAATGACTAGCATGGTCAAATAATAATAATCACAGTAGTTGTCAAGGGTGCAACAAGTCAACACCTCAGGAGTAAATGTCAGTTGGCTTTTCATAGCCGATCATTAAGAGTATCTCTACCGGTCCTGCTGTCTCTAGAGAGTTGAAAACAGCAGGTCTGGGACAGGTAGCACGTCCGGTGAACAGGTCAGGGTTCCATAGCCACAGGCAGAACAGTTGAAACTGGAGAAGCAGCACGGCCAGGTGGACCGGTTGACAGCAAGGAGTCATCATGCCAGGTAGTCCTGAGGCATGGTCCTAGGGCTCAGGTCCTCCGAGAGAGAAAGAAAGAAAGAGAGAAAGAGAGAATTAGAGAGAGCATACTTAAATTCACACAGGGCACCGGATAAGACAGCAGAAGTACTCCAGATATAACAAACTGACCCTAGCCCCCCGACACATAAACTAAATACTGGAGGCTGAGACAGGAGGGGCCCGAAACACTGTGGCCCCATCCGATGATACCCCCGGACAGGGCCTCTTTTCTCTGAAAAATAGCATTGTTTTTGGTCAAACACAATTCTCTCCATTAGTTTACTAAAAAACAGGCAGCAAACTGATTGGGAGGCTGTTAGAAATTTTAGGAAGTGAAATTACTTCAGCTTCCTCCCACACTAACCTGAATTTGGTCAGGTTAGTGTGGGAGAGGTGCATTTTTTTAAATGATAAGCCACCAGGTATAGACAACCTTGATGGGAAAGAATTGAGAATTGTAGCATCTAAAGGAGTATGTGTGAACACAGGTGTGGAAGGGTTTTGCCAGCCCCACATGAGATGTATGTGGCAGAGTCTACAGTCAATCACGGACTACAAAAGAAAAACCAGCCCCGTCGCGGACCACGATGCCTTGCTCCCAGACAGACTAAACAACTTTTTTGCTCGCATTGAGGACAATAAAGTGCCACTGACATGACCCGCTACCAAAACCTGCGGGCTCTCCTTCACTGTAGCCAACGTGAGTAAAAGATTTAAACGCGTTAACCCTCGCAAGGCTGCAGGCCCAGACGGCATCCCAGCTGGCTAGTGTGTTTACAGACATATTCAATCCATACTTATCCCAGTCTGCTGTTCCCACATGCTTCAAGAGGGCCACCATTGTTCCTGTTCCCAAGAAAGCTAAGGTAACTGAGATAAATGACTACTGCCCTGTAGCACTCACTTCCGTCATCATGAAGTGCTTTGAAAGACTAGTCAAGGACCATATCACCTCCACACTACCTGACACCCTAGACCCACTCCAATTTGCTTACCGCCCCAATAGGTCCACAGACGACGCAATCGCCATCACACTGCACACTGCCCTATCCCATCTGGACACGAGGAATACCTATGTAAGAATGCTGTTCATCGATTACAGCTCAGCATTTAACACCATAGTACCCTCTAAACTCGTCATTAAGCTCGAGACCCTGGGTCTCGACCCTGCCCCTCGACCCTGCCCTGTGCAACTGGGTCCTGGACTTCCTGACGGGCCACCCCCAGGTGGTGAGGGTAGGTAACAACATCTCCACCCTGCTGATCCTCAACACTGGGTCCCCACAAGGGTGCGTTCTCAGCCCTCTCCTGTACTCCCTGTTCACCCACGACTGCGTGGCCATGCACGCCTCCAACTCAATCATCAAGTTTGCAGACGACACTACAGTGGTGGGCTTGAACACCAACAATGACGAGACGGCCTTCAGGGAGTAGGTGAGGGCCCTCGGAGTGTGGTGTCAGGAAAATAACCTCACACTCAATGTCAACAAAACAAAGGAGATGATCGTGGACTTCAGGAAACAGCAGAGGGAGCAGCCCCCTATCTACATTGATGGGTCAGTAGTGGAGAGGGTGGAGAGTTTTAAGTTCCTATGCGTACAAATCACAGACATACTGAAATGGTCCAGCCACACAGACAGCGTGGTGAAGAAGGCGCAGCAGCGCCTCTTCAACCTCAGGAGGCTGAAGAAATTTGTCTTGTCACCAAAAAACACTCACAAACTTTTACAGATGCACAATTGAGAGCATTCTGTCAGGCTGTATCACAGCCTGGTACGACAGCTGCTCCGCCCATAACCGGAAGGCTCTCAAGAGGGTAGTGAGGTCTGCACAACGCATCACCGGGTGCAAACTACCTGCCCTCCAGGACACCTACACCACCAGATATTACATGAAGGCCAAAAAGATCATCAAGGACAACAACCACTCGAGCCACTGCCTGTTCACCCCACTATCATCCAGAAGGCGAGGTCAGTACGGGTGCATCAAAGCGGGGACGGAGAGACTGAAAAACAGCTTCTATCTCAAGGCCATCAGACTGTTAAACAGCCATCACTAACATTGAGTGGCTGCTGCCAACATACTGACTCAATAATGGAAAAATTGATGTAATCAATTTATCACTAGCCACTTTATATTATATAATGTTAACTTAACCTACATTACTCATCTCATATGTATATACTGTACGATATACCATCTACTGCATCTTGCCATCTTGATGTAATTAAATGTATCACTAGCCACTTTAAATAATGCCACTTTATATAATGTTCTCATACCCTACATTACTCATCTCATCTGTATATACTGTACGCTATACCATTTACTGCATCTTCCCATCTTGATGTAATGTATCACTAGCCACTTTAAACAATGCCACTTCATATAATGTTTTCATACCCTACATTACTCATCTCATATGTATATACTGTACCATCTACTGCATTTTGCCTATGCCGTTCGGCCATCACTCATTTATATATTTTTATGTACATATTCGTATTCATTCCTTTACACTTGTGTGTATAAGGTAGTTGTTGTGAAATTGTTAGGTTATATTACTTGTTAGATATTACTGCATGGTCGGAACTAGAAGCACAAGCATTTCGCTACACTTGCATTAACATCTGCTAACCATGTGTATGTGACAAATAAATTTGATTTGATTTTGATTTGATTTACCATGGATCTCTTCACAGTTCCCAAGTCCAAACCGAATTTACACCAATGCATAGTATTATACAAGGCCATGATCGCATGGAACTCCCATCTCCAATTACTCAAGCAAACAGCAAAATTACCTTCAAACGTTTTATAAAACAACATGTCAAGGCAAAATAGGGACTGAAAAAAGGCCCACACACACAAACACAGACACACTCTCAAACTCTCACACACAGAGGACACTACACACTCACAGTCTAACAAACATAATAACACACTATCATTTTCTCACACACATATAATATGCACTTGCATTCACACCCACTCACATACAATCATCATATATACTGCTGCTACTCTGTTTATCATACACCTTTATTCATACATTTTCTACCTTTATCACTCCAGTATCCCTGCACATTGTACATATGCTACTGGAACTGACTGACACTGTTATAATATGCTTTCTTACTTTCACTTGTTTTTCTCGTTTGAGTTTAAGTGCTACATTATGTTGTATGTAGTATTACATTGACATTAATTATTGTATTGTTTGGTTTACAGCTTGCAAGAAAGGCATTTCACTGTACTTGTGCATGTGACATTAAAACTTGAAGAACTCTAAACACACATTATTCTTTAGTTGTTTTGTTTGTATATACAGTACTAGTCAAAAGTTTGGACACACCTACTCATTCAAAGGTTTTTCTTTATTTTTTACTATTTTCCACATTGTAGAATAATGGTGAAGACATCAAACTATTAAATAGCACATATGGAATCATGTAGTAACCGTTTGCCTTGATGACAGCTTTGCACATTCTTGCCATTCTCTAAACCAGCTTTATGACGTAGTCACCTGGAAATAATTTAAATTAACAGGTGTGCCTTGGTAGGATAAAATGTAAGCTTCCCCAAATCGAAACTCACGAGCTGCCTATGGTCTTCACTATAACACCCATAAAAAGTGTTTGCTCTCATGGATGCTGCTGAGGGGAGGACAGCAAATGGAATAGAGCAAATTAAATGGCATCAAACACATGGAAACCATGTATTTGACACCATTCCAGCTATTCCGCTCCAGCCATTACCACGAGGCCGTCCTCCCCAATTAAGGAGCCACCATCCTCCTATGGTGTGCAAACATAAGAGGTCCCTTGAAAAAAAACTTGCTGCCTATGAAAATCAAAGGCCAATCCAAGTGATTTGATCTGGCGCCTGCTAAAGACATGACTCAAACAGTACAAATGTTTTTGAGGCTCTCTCTCACTAGATTGTAGCCTACAATGTACACACATGATATCAGTTTGTGTGATATGGGGATTGGAGATATGTTTATTTAAACATTATAAAGCAAAACTTTTATAAACAATGGCAACCGTGGTCATGTTGATCTTGCTGTTGGAAAACCACATTAGTGTCCGATTTTCGGATGTTGCACTTTCACCTCCCCGACTCAACTTAGCCTTACCACTCTAATGCGCCCAGACCCTTCTCCGTTTAATATTTTTGCAACGCCCACTTCCGCCAGCCTCCCTATCACTGGTCAGATTGCGCGCACATGGTTCTTCACAGTGATCTTTTCCGCGTCAACATGGCGGCATCCATCGTATCCCAGACTGTAGCGAGAGGACTACGTGGAGCAAGCGCCAAGCACTTGTTTCTTGACAAATTCAAGGTACCGACATAATTTATAAATGTTCACAATATGCTTCTGATGTTATAATGGCTGGTTCCAGTGTAGTGCATTCGCTGTCATTGTCACCCACAGGTCTCGAGCTTGCCAGCCTGGCAGCTGTAGCCAGAAACGGACAGCTCAAAGTTGAGAAACAGCTCGCTGATGAGCGTGTCCAGTCCATTCATTATCTTACCAACGGCGAGATAAATGTAATGACATTTCATAAAACACTTTCAAAAGCAGACGACCATTATTCGAACACGACATCAGCACTGTCAAATTTGATTTCCATCACAAGATCTGCATGCGTTTTTGTCTTAACTGTCCTTGTGTAGTGCAACGTTAGAGCCACTAGATAAAGTACCTTTATCCAATCAGCTTGGTAATTTTCTAAAATGCCGATTTGATCATGTAAAAACTATGTCATGGAGGTGCATCGAGTATAAAACCAAAATGTGATATTGATTGACCTCTGTTTTTCCTGTGATAATTCACTATGCAACCTTTGACCCTAGTTGACTGACTAAAATGCTGACATAAGTGTTTAATAGTAATGTCAGCTTTCAAGATGTGGTAATAGTTCAAAGGTCAGTGCAATTTGCACTTTGAGCTTTATAATTAATGTAGATAACGTTTTAATGTTGCTAAATATATTCTTTGAATTTGCACTTTGTGCACCATGGCAGATGTTTTGGGGTTTGCACAGTTGTAGCAGTTTGTCAGTGACACCTGGGGATAAAGATTGACTTGGGAGTGGATGTGGCTGGATGTCTTTGTTTACTCTTTCCAAACCTCCATGAAATATACTGACACAATTAGAGTAGCTAATGTCCTCTGTACTACAGCAGTGTTATGTAGTTGTGAAGAACATGTTTTTGAAAGAAGTATGAGTGATTCCTCACGAAACCCAGACAAAAAGAGATTTTCACGCTGGATGGTTGACATTTGTATCTAAAAGCATAATTGAGAAATAATTAATAAAAGTTGGCATATTTATTAAATTTTTGGTCTTACACAGGACTCCATTAACTCCAGTGTTTAATATGTAGGTGCTACAAAGAAAACATTGGTGTCATATGAAGCTTTACCGCTTGCTCTAATATAAGTCATATTTCGATTTGAATAACTTTTTAATTTTTTTTTTACATTAAAGCTAGACGTGGCCACAAGCAACACCGGAGATATTATGATGAGTGAGATGCAACACTTCACTCTCACACAAGTCACACACACAGTATCTGCACATGTGCACGGGCGTTTAACTGTTCACAGCGTGGTAGCCAGGGCATCAAAACAGCGGAGATGTTGAGCCTCGTGCTTCAACACTCTAAGTTGTTTTGCGGAAATTGACCCACTATGCAGTCTACTTCATATCGCTAAGTAAACCTTTTAATTCATGAATATTGAAAAATAGAAACATGATTATTAAAAACATAAAAAAACAATTTGTCTAATTAAAAACCCTTTAACTGGCACACAGAAGTACATAGACATTTTGTTTGGGCTAAAACGTTTGTATTTAGCCCTAATATAGGCCAAAAATAAATGAATACATACATTTGCATGACTTAAAATTGGATAAAACATCTCAAACAGCCGGTTGAGTTGCCCAGTTAGGGTAAACTAATTTTGTATTGAAATTTGCAAAGACTTTTTAAATAATAATAAAAAAGTATGCATTTTAATTAACATTGTCTGCTTCCTTTATAATTGAAGACCGGCATAGGTAAATGATGACTGATATCAAATATGAATAAAATGATAGTTGTGTGTCAAAATATGAATATGTAAATTAACGTGTTTACGGTTTATATGCTCATAATTATGGCCCCATAATGACAAAACAAAAACAGTTTAGATTTTTTTGCAAATGTATAATTACATTTATTTATTTTTTAAAAAAATATCACATTTACATAAGTATTCAGACTCTTTACTCAGTACTTTGTTGGAACACATTTTGGAAGCGATTACAGCCTCGAGTCTTCTTGGCTGTGACACTACAAACTTGGCACACCTGTATTTGGGGAGTTTCTCCCAATCTCTGCAGATTCTCTCAAGCTCTGTTTGGTTGGATGGGCAGCGTCGCTGCACAGTTCTTTTCAGGTCTCTCCAGAGTTGTTCGATAGGGTTCAAGTCCGGGCTCTGGCTGGTCCACTCAAGGACATTCGGAGACTTGTCCTGAAGCCATTCCTGCGTTGTCTTGGCTGTGTGCTTTGGGTCGTTGTCCTGATGGAAGGTGAACCTTCTCCCCAGTCTGATGTCCTGAACACTGATTTTCATCAATGATCTCAATGTTCTTTGCTCTGTTCCTCTTTGCGTCAATCCTGACTAGTCTCCCAGTCCCTGCTGCTGAAAAACATCAACACAGCATGATGCTGCCACCGCCATGCTTCACCGTAGGAATGGTGCCAGGTTTCCTCCTGACGTGACGCTTGGCATTCAGGCCAAAGCGTTCAATCTTGTTTCTGAGAGTCCTTTAGGTTCCATTTGGCAAACTTCAAGCGGGCTGTCATGTGCCTTTTACTGAGGAGTGGCTTCCACCTGGCCATCTACCACAAAAACCTGATTGGTGGAGTGCTGCAGAGATGGTTGTCCTTCTGGAAGGTTCTCCCATCTCCACAGAGGAACTCTGGAACTCTGTCAGAGTGACCATTGGGTTCTTGGTCTCCTCCCTGACCAAGGCCCTTCAAACCCGATTGCTCAGTTTGGCCAGGCGGCCAGCTCTAGGAAGAGTCTTGGTGGTTCCAAACTTCTTTCATTTAAGAATGATGGAGGCCACTGTGTTCTTGGGGACCTTCAATGCTGCAGGCAGTTTTTGGTATCCTTCCCCAGATCTTTGCCTCGACACAATCCTGTCTTGGAGCTGTATGGACAATTCCTTTGACCTCAGTGCATGTCAGAGCGAAAACCAAGCCATATCAACTGAGACCTTATATCGACAAGTGCCAAATCTTGCCTAATCAATTGAATTTACCACAGGTGGAATCCAATCAAGTTGTAGAAACATCTCAAGGATGATCATTGGAAACAGGATACACATGAGCTCAATTTCAAGTCTCATAGCAAAGGGCCGGAATACTTATGTAAATAAAGGCAAACATTTCCTAATACTTGCTTTTTCTTTGTCTTTATGGGGTGTTGGAATCGGCTAAACTTTGAACATTGCGATGTTAAATAAATCATTGGAAAGAAACATTGAGTGCAAGAGACTGGGTTTCATGTCAGAAGTTAATGGTTCACTGAAGAAAGACCGAAGGCTTTGGAATGTGTTGGGTGGACGAGAGGAGAGCAACGTGTTGAGACGGATGGACATCTGTGGATTAGGGGAAGGAGTGGTTGAGGACAGATTCCCTTAAGGGAGTAATAAGGGTTGTAAGGATGGGAGAGAAGGAGTGTCTTAAGTGGGATCTATATAACTGTGGTGGTAAGAAATGTTTTGCTGTCTGAATTACAGCTGTAGAGAACCTTTGGGAATAATTCAACTTGGTTAAAGCTTCTCTAGTGTCCTAACAGGGGTATTGTGAGTAGATTGAGGAAAATGCGCTGTATATGAAAAAATACTTTTAAAAATGTAAACCAATCGATTGCTCGAAAGAACAGACTGATTTTAGTCGACCAATATCTTTTTTGTCGGGAACTTATATCTGTAAAATTACATGACTGAATAATATTGTGAAACATATTGAAGATAACAGGCAGATGGAATTTAAAAAATAATAATATTCATATTTACCATTTGCACAGATCAAAAAATCCAATAACAATATTTGTCCATAGTTGCTAGCTTTGACTAAATTGCTTTCCCTTAATGGGCAACTCAACCACCTTGTAGAGCATTATTTCCCCAAGAGTTCCTAACATTTTAAATTTTAATTTAATTCCAAAATTATGTTTGAGTTTTTTTTATAGGCCTGTAATTTCCATTTTATACACAAATAGTCCTGAAATGTGTGATGTTTGGTTTTTCTAACGTTCACGTCCTGGTTTTCAACCATTTTTGAATGTTTGTTTAAAAAAATACTGGATTCCGATAATGAAAACCACCTGATCATTTTACTAAATTACATCGGTTGAGATGACTAAATATGCCTAATAAAATTAATGTGTTTTAATTTTTAGAATCAGTGGTCAAAATTAGCTCAACTGCCCGGTTGAGCTGCCTGTTGAAGGGATTATACCCTCTACGGGCATATCAAAGTAGCAGTGAAATGGATTCAAAATGGTTGCCCTCTGCTGGTGGTTTGCAGGATGTGCAATGATACAAGTAAATGAAGGGCTAAGATTTTCTTACATTGTGATTTAAAAACAAAAATAATAATATTAATATGTCATTTTCTCTGTATAAAATGGGCCATACCTTTTTAAAATGAGCAGAGATACCATTCTGGAACTTTGATATGCCCGTAGAGTATATTAAACTCAGCAAGAAAAGAAACCCTGTCTTTTCAAAGATAATTCGTAAAAATCCAAATAACTTCACAGATCTTCATTGTAAAGAGTTTTAAACACTGTTTCACATGCTTGTTCAATGAACCATAAACAATTGATGAACATGCATCTGTGGAACGGTCGTTAAGACACTAACAGCTTACAGATGGTAGGCAATTAAGGTCACAGTTCTGAAGATTTATGACACTAAAGAGGCCTTTCTACTGACTCTGAAAAACACCAAAAGAAAGATGCTCTGGGTCCCTGCTCATCTGTGTGAACGTGCCTTAGGCATGCTGCAGAGAGGCATGAGGACTGCAGATGTGGCCAGGGCAATAAATTGCAATGTCCGTACTGTGAGACGCCTAAGACAGCCCTACAGGGGACAGGACGGGCAGCTGATCGTCTCCTCGCAGTGACAGACCATGTGTAACAACACCTGCACAGGATTGGTACATCCGAACATCACACCTGCGGGACAGGTACAGGATGGCAACAACAACTGCTCGAGTTACACCAGGAAGGCACAATCCCTCTGTCAGTGCTCAGACTGTATGCAATAGGCTGAGAGAGGCTGGACTGAGGGATTGTAGGCCTGTTGTAAGGCAGGTCCTCACCAGACATCACCGGCAACAACGTAGCCTATGGGCACAAACCCACCTTCGCTGGACCAGACAGGACTGGCAAAAAGTGCTCTTCACTGACGAGTCGCGGTTTTGTCTCACCAGGGGTGATTTTATCGTCGAAGCAATGAGCGTTACACCAAGGCCTGTACTCTGGAGCGGGATCGATTTGGAGGTGGAGGGTCACAGCATCATCAGACTGTGCCTGCAATGACAACAAGCAATCTCAACGCTTTGCGTTACATGGAAGACATCCTCCTCCCTCATGTGGTACACTTCCTGCAGGCTCATCCTGAAATGACATTCCAGCATGACAATGCCACCAGCCATACTGCTCGTTTTGTGCGTGATTTCCTGCAAGACCGGAATGGTCTTCTGCCATGGCCAGCGAAGAGCCCGGATCTCAATCACATTGAACATGTCTGGGACCTGTTGGATCGGAGGGTGAGGGCTAGAGCCATTCACCCCAGAAATGTCAGTAAACTTGCAGGTGCCTTGGTGGAAGAGTGGGGGGACATCTCACAGCAAGAATGGGCAAATCTGTTGCAGTCCATGAGGAGGAGATGCACTGCAGTACTTAATGCAGCTGGTGGCCACACCAGATACTGACTGTTACTTTTGATTTTGACCCCCCCCCCCTTTGTTCAGGGACACATTATTCAATTTCTGTTAGTCACATGTCTGTGGAACTTGTTCAGTTTATGTCTCAGTTGTTGTTAAGTTGACAGTGAGGACTCAGTTGACAGTGAGGACGTTTCTTTTTTTGCTGAGTTTATGTTCAACAATATATTGAAACATCTAAATTGTTTTCAATATTCATAAATTATTGTACAAAATCTTATAGAAATCAAATACTACTCATATTACAGAGCAGTAAAGCTTCATGTGAAACCGATGAAACATATTGGAGTCTTAAAGGAGGCCTGGGTAAAGCCAAAATGTCATAAATATGCCAACTTTTATGAATTATTTCTCAATTATGCTTTTGGATACAAATGTTGACAGATGTGTCAACACTTTCTCCAAAGGACTATTCTATGGATACATTTGTTTTGTCTGGGTTTTATGAGAAATTACTTGTATGGGCTATTTGGGGTCACAGTTTGAAGGTCGCTGAGTGCTTTATTGGACTATTCGTATTGGCCACAATGTCTATACTGAAAGTTATATTGCTGTTGCTAAAGTAGACTAAATATATAGTGAGCTTCACAAATATTGGGGCAGTGAAAATTGGTGTTTTGGATCTGTACTCCAGCACTTTGGTCCCATATTCTTAGCACACAATGATTACATCAACCTTGTGACTCTACAAACTTGTTGGATGCATTTGTTTTTTGTTTGTATTTCAGATTATATTGTGCCCACAGGGTGTCTGGGATGATGTGAGCCATGACCAGCCTTTCAAAGCATTTCATGTCTGCGGGCATCATTGCTATTATGATCAATGTAATCAGCATTATTTCCCTTTATTCAGAGGTGATATGCACGGAGTGCACAGTTTCCCTGGTACCTACTTCTACCCACATATTATCTGCCTGAAGCCCTGGACACAGTTACTGTATAACTCTCCCTCCCACGACTAGGCTAACTCGAACAACACTCTTAGCAAGCGCAGAAGACCATCCCCCTACACACACATGGGTACTTGCTGCTTGAAAATCTAGTTTGGT